>NC_090785.1:9492500-9805000 GCF_040054535.1 Antennarius striatus
CCTTCTGTGACAACATATCTAAAAACTCATTGGAAGAACATTCATTGATTCATTCATTCATCCATTGCCTTGATAGTGTACAAAATGAGACATTAGATAAGTTGGACTAATTTGAGTGAACCAAATTATCAGAGCCTATTCCAGAAGAGACCCCAAGATACTTAGGACACACAAAAAAGGTACTGTGACCAGGAGAACAGGATCATTATTTCCATTGCACTTGTTCCATATACTATAAGCCAGAGACAAGCCCAGAGGGAAGGGAATTGGCATTGATTTTTGAGGAATGGATTTTTCTCTTCACTGACAACAGAGTGAAGACTTCAACAAACATCAGCAGGAGTGAATATGAAGACCATTACTGCATCCGTACTCCAAAACTTGAAGATCTCATTTGGTCATACATGAGGCTCTTAAGGCTACTGTAAGATGCCTTTGTGAGCCTCTTTCAAAATAGGTTAAAATGAAATGACAAATAAAGTTAGGGGAAATACAATTTAATTGAAGTTGATTCTGGGTAGTTCTTGATCCGTAGATCAAAAGGGCTAATATGTAAGATATGCGGATGAAAGGTTTGTACACTGTATGCACAATAAGGCAACGTAATTAATCATACGGACTGATTTTATTTGTGCATAAATCTAATTATTCTCATGTTTTTGGAAGTTTTGTAGACTGATAAGGTCAAGATACTCATATGCCAAATAATGAAGCTCAGATAGTGGACATGCCATGCTTAACATACATACTGTTGAAACATGTATGGCATAGCAAAACAACAGTGGGCCATTGGAAAGGCGCATGTCTAGGTGTGAGATATGAATCTGGTTGTAGCTCCCTTCACCAATGGAAGATAATAAGTAGAGGTTTAGTTAATATTCGAATAATATCCATATGCCTGTGAAACTATTTATCATCTTTACCTAGGTAATGTTTTACTGGCATTGAATTATGTATGTCTGTCATTCTTCCTACCTGTTTGTTTGCAAAACTACCTCACATAGTTTCATGAAACTTTGGAAATTTGACATTCAAGGGGAATACACTCTTTAGATTTGGCATGGATGCAAATAAAGTGCCACATTTAGCATTTCTGTTCTGGAAATGTATTGTTAAAGCTTTGCAATGGTATTAAAAGCCTGTCCTAACTTGTTAAAGTAAGGTTTACCAATATTTATGTTAGCATAGTAATGGCTGTAGTTATTATAATGGAAGCAAAAAGGGAATATAGGAAAGAAGAAAGTTTACATAGAGCTTAATCGGGAAGACAGATCGTGAAACAATCTGTTTTCTTTCAAAAGACAACCATCATGACTTAATTAGTTAACTTATGAAAAGTACAATTATTTATATTGCATACTTACACACACAGAAATACTGCACACTTGGTTTAATAAAGGAAGTGTGTTTTCTCAGCTGTAAACACAACAAACAGCAACATTCATCATTACTATCTAATGTGTTGCTTAATGTCACATATCTGACATTGAGTGTCACAATTAATGTAGCTTTCCAAAAGGAAACATGCATGCATTGCATCTAGCCATATCATATAGAGTCATGTTTCCACTGTGCACTAGTGCTTGACTCCACTCACCTTTCTTACATTTTTGCGAGCAAAATACTCTCCTCATACTAGGTACTTGTTAAATACCTGCTCTGTTCTTTGCTGTTCCAAGCATTCTAAGCAGGTACTAAATGTCACTGGAAACATCACAGAACACTGAGGATGTGCAGATGTAGCTCTCTTAAACATCTAATGAGAGGCTCACAAGAGGTGGATGAGAGCTGTGCTCTAAATCCCATTGATCTTTAGGAGTTACTACACAACTGACAACTAGCAGGAATTTGTGCTAATGATAGATTTGGACTGAACATGGTCCAAAGGACAGTTTCCAGAAGTGAAAAAAAAATCCTCCCCTCTCCATGTTAGAATGTACGACAAAAGTGTAATCTTCAAAGTATACATTACACTTCTTTCAAAATTGGTGTCACAAGAAAAAAGAGGGTATGAGTTATTGTTTTGGATACTGTTTTGGATACTGTTTTTGATACTGTTTTGGATATATATTGCAGACCTATAAATATCTTGGGCTGTGGCTGGACAACAAGCTGGACTGGACCAGCAATACGAGGCAGCAGTACAAGAAAGCACAGAGCAGGATGTACTTTCTGCGGAGGTTGAGGGCATTCCACATCTGCAGGAAGCTCCTTTGGATGTTCTACCAGTCTGTGGTGGTCAGTGTCCTGTCGTTCGCTGTGGTGTGTTGGGGAGGGAGCGTGACCAAGGCGGATCTCTCCAGGCTGGAGAAAATGATCAGGCTGGCCAGCTCGGTGGTCGGGATGAAGCTGGACCCTCTGGCAACGGTGGCAGAGAAGAGAACATTAGACAAACTGCTGGACATCATGGACAATGTCAGCCACCCTCTGCACATCGTTACCAACAACCAGAGAAGCCTGAGCAGCCAGAGGCTGCGCCTTCCAACACGCAGGACAAACAGACTGAAGAACTCCTTCATCCCCCGAGCCATTAAACTGCTCAACTCCTCTCTGGGGGAGCTGAAGAAGAAAAAAGTCCACACAAGAGCTGAGGGATGACACAGACAATACTGCAAAAACAATCAAACCACTATAGACATTTCACTATACCCACACTTAACCAGGCCTGTTTATTTTTTATTTCTATGCCTATTTATGATTTTCTATTTATATATTCTTGATGGGTTATTTATTACTATTTTTATTTGGTGTTGTACTACTTTCTATGTGCTGGTGCTTTCTGTGTGCTTTTTCTGTGTTTTGTGTACTTACTGTGCTGTGTGTGACGGAGAAATTAATTTCCCTGACGGAACCTCCTTAAGGGATAAATACAGTTATACTCTACTCTACTCTACTCTACTCTACTCTACTGAGATTCATTGTTACCCTTCTGCATACTTTATCATTTTTCTGAACAATCTTTTGCTAGTCAAATGACAGGAAGTGCTAAAAAAACTGGAGCATTTCAAAATCATTGTTTTTTAAATTATTTTGTTTAAATGGCAGCAGTTTTGTTTTTTTGTTTTTCATTCTAAAGTAAATGTTAAGGAAATTGTTGTCTTGCTTTATTATAATGACACAACCTAAATTTGCATTAGTTCCCCTGCAAGTCTTGCAATGACAGCTCAATTTAGTAAAAAAGGTGTTTTCCATTGCACAAACATATCTCTGATGTTGTGTTTGCTAATAATTCGAATTGAATAATACAGTGTTTTTTTTATTTTCACATAGTTGAATCATTCTATTTCCTGAAGGGGTTTCACAGAACAACTGCACTTCACATACCAAGAAAGTAACAATATCAATGTGATTCCAAATTCTAGTGGTAGGATTTCAAACTCATTGGATTTCATACATCATATTATAAATTAGATTTACTATGGCAATATTGCTTTTAGTGAGCTGACATAATGAGAAAACTGGATTACCTTATTGGTCATTTGCAATTTCTGATTGTTGAGTAGTTAGTTATTTAATGGTCATGATGCAACACATGATCACATCTCATCCATATATTTATGTGTAAAATACCCTACACGCTTAAGCAAAAGTTGTTTGGTTGAAGGGAAGAATCAAATCAAAAGTGCTCATTTTAAAATTCAGACATAAATATGTATACATTTATTGCCCTCCTTTATATCTAAATGCCATTAGATCTATGCTATGAGAATTATTATGTGTTAACCAAATATCTTCCATCCATCCATCCATCCATCCATCCATCCATCTTGTACACTAGATGACTATATTGGATGTTTTTGGAGGTGGGAGAAAGCCGGAGAACCCAGAGAGAACCCACATAGACACAGGGAGAACATACAAACTCCACAGAGAAATGCTGTGCCACCCCAAATATCGCCCATGAACCTAAAAACGTACAGGTCTTTAGGTATTTCTACAAACTGGACAGGAATCCTCAATCCTTCACAAGTTTATTTCTTGAATGTCTTTAACAGTGAAGAGTCAATAATTAACAGCACAATTATAGTAGAGGGCACCTCAAGTTCATATGTCACACATTGCATCTTAAGGTTATAGGTCAACTGACTGAGTTCGACAGTGGTTAATATAGCCTGTCTTCTAAATCATCCCCAGATTATTTGAGGGGTTTCATGTAAATATGTTTCACATTAATGCAATTATGCAAAACCCTAAGGTGCAAATGCTGGTCAGAATTGACATTTCCCATTCATTCAGAGGTTACACTGACATTGCTGATGTACTTTCAAGGAAGTGACACTCATTCTCAACAACAGATTTCATTGCTGTGGGACAATTTGAAACACTTCCAATTTTGCATTGGGGGAGCTTGTACAGAGTGAAATGCTGCAAAACACCCAACGTGGATCTAAGAAAGCACAGGATTAGTGGGTTTTTCTCTCCCTTGGTATTAATATATCCATCAGTGTTCAGGGGATGTAATTATTTCTGAAAGGTGGAACAAGGAAGTACCTTTTACGCTTGCAGAAAGCATTCCTCAGAATGACGGCTGAAGGAAGTGAGATCAGAAGCAATTAAGTACAGAGGAAAGAAAGTCACAGAGCTCTGAATTGTATTCCTATTCAGCACTTAGGTTTGTATTGTTGTTAATTACTGAAGTAGTTCCTAAAATTGTGTGAATGTCTGAAAATCAACATTCTTGTTTTTCAATACTGCTCAGTTTTGAAGAATAAATGACAACAATAAGAGCAACGACAATGATAGTAATACTACTACAAATAATAATAATAATAATAATGATAATAATAATAATAATAATAGTAAGAATAATAATTCTACTTTTTTTCGTACTTGAGTATTTTGGGAATACAATGTTGGTTTTTCTGGTGCTGATTTTAACTGTGTCAGAGTTACTCTTTCCCACAAGTTCTCCCATAAAACATTGTCGGCCCTGATACCCTCTATGTTTCAGATTGACAAGCGTTAAATAGCATGGCAGTAGCTCCTATATGCTCTATTATCACAAGAGGACATATCGACTGTTCCTTTTTAATGCAGCAAGACTCTTCCTGTAGCACCCTGTGTCTGGCCTTCATCTATGATTCATTTTTATTACCCATCATTCATGGGACACAAGCCCCCTGAGGCTTGTACATTGCACGTGGGGTGGAGCGGAAGTTCGCTGACACCTAATCTGCTCAATGGTGGTTATTTATTGGATCTCTTAGTGAATCCTGATTTGATGAGGAATGAGGCTAGGAGGATATCAAGCATTCTGTGTACATAGACAAAACACATAATGTATTCAAAGCACTGTTACAGGGCAGGTCTTGCTCACATCCTATATTGAAAAATACATGGAAATAAAAATTCATACCATCCCTGTGGTCCCCCCTCCCATACACTATGATTGCATCTGAAACAAGTCAAAGCCCAGCTACCAAACCCTTCTGTATTTTTTTTCAGATTACACTAAACAAAATCAGACACCAACCTACAGGGCTTCTTGATGCTGACAACTCCCCGCAGATAATTTCCCCATGTGCATCCTTGTCTATTTTTCCTTTCCTTGCCCTCTATCAAATTTAATCAATCTCAGCTTTCCTCACAAGCTGCGAAAACATGGCTAGTAAAAATGCAACACAACGGACAACAGCAAAAGTCTATTAATTCCGTAACCACCATGGCTCCTGTGCAATATTTGTCCTAGCTCGGAGGGGGAGTGGGTATGTAAATCGTGTTGAATATGTTTCAGAATATCAATGAGAGATGCATTTCCTTGGCAGTAACCTCTTTTTTCATATCACTGTATTGATTTGGTTTTGTTCAATGAAAAAACATTTAGTTGTGTACAAAATGTTTGAAAATTTAGCCTGCTGTCATTCCCATGGCATCAGTTAACACCGGAAAGACAAGTCTGTTGATGTGTCATACAGACACATCAACAGACACATCCAGCTAATTTGAACTGCCTAATAGAACAGTCAAAATGGGGTGTAGGTTAGCTTTGAGTAATGCACTACTTTAACCTAAGCAGTTGGATCCATGCAGGGTCCTTTTTGAAACGAGATGTTACATATCTATTAATACGTTTTGTGGCTTAAGTGAAGGATTTCATTCTAACCACATAGAGGTCCCTCTTAGCCAGTGGGATGCCAGGAAGATGCTAGGTAATAGCCAATGACAAAGCAGCTATAAGAATGTTACGTTCAGGAACCTTTGGGAGCTGCGAGTAGCAGCCCAAACTGTATTTTTACCTTTCGTAACCTGAAATTTCTTTCGTAACAAGAGGCAATATTTTCCTGTTGAGGCGTTTTGTAACTTGACAATTTCTTAATAAGAGACATTCCTAGAGGTACCACTGTATACTATTTCTAAAGGTTCCAGTCTGTGTATCCTCCCACTCTGTCGACATAATTACAAAGGATGGTTTCTAATTTATAAACTAGAATGTTACGGCCCCTAGTGATGTCCGCCTTGTTCCGGCAATCCAATACACACCCCGGACTCGGTGAGCGTTCCCATGTGAACCACTGCTTCAAAGCCTGCTTCAAACCTGGAAAAACCACATGACTGAAAGTGATCCGAAATGCTAAGTGCTCCATTCACCAGGTGACACACTGGCACTTCATTCACCAGGTGAAATAGTTTAGTGGTCTGAATCAATGGATGATCAGAAACAGCGGCCGGTCCCAGATGTATTAGAATGAATGAAACAGTATGGTGCGCTGCCAATCGTGTCGATATCTCTTGGACTGATCAGATTAGCTTTCGGATTATTGACGATTTCATTTCTAATTGATTTACATTGGTTAAAACCAGAAAGAGATCCAAAGTCTGGGAACATTTAGAACTGGTGCCGCCGGACATAGCAGATTTTATTTTCTAAGAAAATTATTTTCAAGCTCTGTTGCTGACACAGTAGAAAAGAATAAACCACACACATGTCATTTTTAATTTGCAGGTGTAGTGTTTGCTTTGTTCCCAGCACCTGACATAGAGTAACAACATGTCGTCAATGATGAGAGGACTGTAATTTCATCTGTGCAGTATGTCCTGCATATATGGTACATTTGACAATAAAGTTGACAATGACTATGACTATGAGGTGTTTCCAAGCCAGACGTGAGAATGAAGCCAATGGTGCTGATGTGATGATGTCTCAGAATTCCAACTTTTATCTCACAACATAGGCCTTGCTTCTTTTCCAGTGACACTAATCATCCTATGTAACTCACACATATGAACACATATGTATATCTTCTTCTTCTTCATGGCAATGGTTCTTCCTCAAAACTTGTGTTGGAAGACTGATGATCTCAAATATCTCGGTGTGTACCTGGGAAATGAGACAACAACCAGGAAGAACTGGGAGGGCGTCATTGAAAAAATAGAAGGGAAACTTAAGAAATGGAAATGGTTGCTACCCAGAATCTCGTACAGAGGTCAAGTTTTAGTGATAAACAACCTGGTGGCCTCACAGCTTTGGCTCCGCTTGGCCTGTATGGACCCTCCATCAGGGTTTCTAGCCCAAATCCAGACCAAACTTGTTAACTTTTTCTGGGATGGGCTGCATTGGGTGCCTCAAGGAGTGTTGTTTTTATCAAGAGAGGAGGGGGGACAGGGCCTCATCCACCTGGATAGCAGAACAGCCATGTTCAGATTACAGTTCATCCAGCGGTTTCTGACCGGACCAGCGGATCTGACATGGAGAGATTAAAGTATATTCGGTTTCATTCAGAAAATATATGCAACACTGAGAACGTGAAAGAGCTGTTTTCTGGGCTTATTGACCGTTATGTGGTTGCAGTACAGACACCCCGCCAAAGAGGGCGCCCACGTTCCAATGAATGGGGCACCAAGTAATGAAACAGTTTTCAGTACCATTTTTGTAAGCAGTTCGAAGCCACATGAGTCGCCACTCAGACGGCACCGGGTCCTTCCAGGGCACTGCTTTACTTTGCAGGTCCTCAGCTGGGCAGCATTAACATTAGCATTAACTGGGAACATCTGGTGGGTTTTCCCAGGTTACTTAACCCCGCCTGCCGATTCACCAGGGGTGCGTCACTGTCCGTAACAGACAGTTTGGTTGCATAGGTGGACGACGCCTGGATGTCCGTGATTTCTGACTAATGCCATGCTGCTATTTGTGCTAAATAGCTAGAGTTAAATAAACTTTTGTTAATTTTCCTAGCCACCGGCTGTACATCTCCCTTATCTTGTTGCAGCCCACGAGCCGGCCGTAACAAGAACCACTGCTGTCAACCTCTATTTTAAGATCAGTCCACGAAGTGCAATAATTCTTTATTGCAACTGCTTGCTTTGATTTTGATGATAGTGTGCTTTGCAAATTTGGGATTGAAGGGAAGTTGGATTATAGTCGTTCATATAGATACACACACTGTATTTGCAAAATGTCCTGGACTGCAAGGGGAGTATTATGGCTTTCACTCAATAGATGGATCTCAGAATCATACAATTTGTTTGGTAGGGGAATTAAGATAACTCATGTTACGGCCCCCGCTGTGCGCTCATTGTTTAAGTGTTTGTAAATGTTGTTTGAATTATGTCAAGTGCAATGTGTCACCCACAGCTTGTGAGTGGCTCTAATTGAAAGGGGTGTGGATCACTCCTGCAAAGTTCTGACCTGCTGATTGGTCTCATCCAGCATCCGTCCACCAATTGTGGGAATGCAGCCAGAGCCTCAGCTTTAAAAGCCCCGAGTGCTTGACAGTCGGGGCAGCTATCATTCTAGACATACAGCTTGCCACGTACCTCTTGATTTTGTGTGACTTCTTTGCTTTTGTGTTAACCGAGGCACTTAGTTGTTCAGGATTTATGAGAAAAGACGGGCCAGATATAAGTTTTAAAAAATTGACAACGCTATGGTTACATGTAGGTTATTCATGTTAGAAACTCTAGGCTTAGGGGTGCTGACTCCCCCTTGTATTTATTCTTGTTTTGTGTTCAGTAAATCGACAGAGTAACTGTTCGGAGTTTGGGTTTGTCCACTTTGTCTATTTCTAAGAAAGTATTAGTTCCATTGTGGTTCTCCTTGTGTTAGATTTCCTCCTTGTTTTGAGCAGCACCCATTGGTCCATCTTAGTTTGGAATTTTACACCTTGTTTTGTTTATTTGTCAATTTAAACTACATTGTATTAATAAATAACTTTACTTAAAAAACACCTTCAATCTGGTTTTATGTTGCATTCCCTTTACCATCCCGAGCCAAAGGCCGTAACATAAATGGAGGCTCATCCGGGAATCGAACAAGGGACCGCTTGCAGCCGAAGCGAGAATTATACCTCTAGCCAAGGGTCGTAACATCTCAACATAAATCATTATTCTTTAAACCAAAAGCAGTAAATTATTTTCACAAAGTCCAGTCAATTCAGTCAATTCTAATCAAAAGAGCCACCTACAAAAAAAATGGTGTCACACATTAATTGAAATATGGAAGCACCCCCCCCCTTTAAAAGTCACCCTTCGAGGACACACAAGTTTATTTCATATTTATAATGGTCGCACCAAGTGCTCACCAAACATCTGAAAGGGTGCATATCTGGAGGATAATCTTGTCTAGAGTGCTTCAGGCCTGTCAGGCTGACAGCAGCAACAATGAAAACCAACCACAATGGGTCCAGGGTGAAAAGAGTCTTTTCAGGTTTATACCTTCACTCTATCTTCCTGCAGAGGACAAAATGGAGGGATGTGTCTCCTCCAAGGTGGCTTCTTGCACCTTTCATTGTTACATTAATAAATAATCTGTGAAAATGTAGCTATATTGTAATGCTTTCAGGCTGCCTGACTGTTATGCTGTTGCTGTGCCTGCAATCCATCTCTTTAAAAATGAATATGTTAAAGAACAGGGGTGCCATTAGCCATCCCTTGCATTTCCATTCCACCTTATAGCTTTGTGCTCTCAGACCAAGTGTTGTGTTTGCTCTGAAGTATCAAATGCAGTAATCTGTGCAGGAATATCAAGGTTTGTGTGTGTTTCCAAGAAGTCACTGTCACAGGAATGGAAATTGTTGTCAGCTTTCATTTAAAAATGTCTTCTTATGAGTTTCTGTCCTTTGAGCAATCCTAGCATCTCCTTAAACAACACATTACAACAAAATGCATTAGTTTTTGTCAGGCACTTTGGATCTGTAACCTCAAGTGTATCATATTTGATACATGACTTTTTGATATCTGTACATAATAAGTGTGATTTTTTTTCCCTTGAAAATGAGATGAATACAATTGCCTTTTGCAACACAAAAATGATGGATGTGCCAAAAATGATACAAACTAAAACTCTGACACACACACATATTGCTTCAAAACTTTAGAATTGCTTCACAATTCCTTCATGGTTCGGGCTTTACAGGGTTGATACTCTGTTTCCCATTTTGTCACTGTGAAGGCACGTCATTTTGACAAATACACAGAGCATCTGATTGTTGTGACTGATTTAAATGTGAGGCCTAGGTTCTTTGATATGAATGATGTGCATTAACCAGCATTAAAATATTCTAACAAGATTCTATTCTCTGTTAAGCAATCGAGAATAGAAATGTCTTTTGTCAGTGGGTATATTGACCAAAGTTCTTCTATCTCTCCCTTGCTGACTTCTTGTCTTCCTCTTGGCAGTCTCACTTTGACGAATTGAAAGGGAGACTGCTTCTTCCATTATTCAAATATTTCATCGCTTAATATTAGTGTAAGGCTGAAAAACCCTTCATGCCAGTAGTGATCTGCACTGCATGTAGAAATCCAGCACCCAGAATGTACTGAAACATTTATGCTGGATTATTTCTACTTCAAGGAATTTTCCCTTATTATGTTTCTGATGTAACATTGTGCAAATCCATCCAACTAAATTATTTGTTAATCAAAATTAAGTTGCTGAACATAGAACCACATAAGCTTTATCATATTATTTAAAACATTCGACAGTATATTTAATATGTTTTGTGTATATTTTGATTATTAGGGATATGATCATGGTAGATAATGTTTCTGACAACAGTGGTGTCAGGAATCAAACAAAACAGCAGAACAACATGGTGTATGTAAATTAGCATTTTGATTACAAATACCAAAAATGAATCTATGAGATACGTAAGAACTAGTCTCTCAAAGACACCAAGGGGAACCGTGACTCACAATTATACTAAAACTCTTCTCAGGAATATTCTACGTGAAAAATATTTTCAAAGAAATAATTGTCTTCCAACAAATTACCTAAATAAATTTTTTATTTTTGTTTATTTTAATTCTAAAATCCTCTCTATGCATGTTGAAATATTCCTATTTCTGTGGTTAAATCACTGATTCCATCTGAACAGAGAAAAATCTTTGATTGAGACGCACTGTAGATGTCATGTAAAACAAGTTGATGACTTCACCACATGCACATGTTATAAGTTCAAATTCCAGTCTGGTTTCAGCCTCCTCCAAGCAATCCTTTTGCTTTAAAAGCAGATAATAATAAAAAAAATCAATATAATTTCCGTCAATCACTTTTTAGTGAGTCATCATGAAAAAGAGTCGTCTGGCTGCTGTGCTTATTGGAATGCCACTTCTGAGGATGAGCCATCTGAGTCTGTGTCCTCCTGGGACCTCACTGGTGGAGCAGGTCCCATCCTGGGAAAGGTACTGGCCCTTGGCTCGTGCTGCAGGAGGTTGAGAAATTATTGAAAAGCCCAAAATTGTTTGTCTTGCAGCGCAGCCTCTTTATCTCAGTGGGCCTCTAGGACTTTCTGCTGTCCTATATGGCCTTTAAAAACACAGTATTTGCCACATGCGAGATCATAGGCTCTGTGCATTTTTCCATGTGCCAAACCTGCAATGCGACTTCTCACCCTGTCTAGACCCCTCGTCC
Organism: Antennarius striatus; assembly: GCF_040054535.1. Taxonomy (NCBI): domain Eukaryota; kingdom Metazoa; phylum Chordata; class Actinopteri; order Lophiiformes; family Antennariidae; genus Antennarius; species Antennarius striatus. Next base: position 9,504,349 of record NC_090785.1, read on the forward strand.
TCATATGGCTAATACTCACATAACAGAAGGGAGGGAAAAGAAAAGAAAAAAAAGAGAACTAAACATAATTATAAATTAAACTTTCATGCACAATTATGGAATAAAGTGTGTAAATTGTGAACAATGTGTAGTATACAAAAAAGTGAATAACAACATGGTTTAGCTGACCTGGCCAGCACACACAAAAAATGTAATTTGTAATTTCCGTAAACGTATCACCATTATTTCTGAATGTTATGTGGCTACATGCAGAGAGGCATCATGATCCACTGTAACTGGTATTACACCATTTTTTTGGTGAGTAAGGTAGCAACATGATTAGTCCTGCCCCTGGGAGACTGGATATTTGACTCGAAAATTTGTAGTCTGCTTGTATTGCACAATTATTATTGCATCTTTGTGATTAGCTTTTTTTTCACATTGCGAATTTTGCAAGTTACTTGTGGTGCAATTTTAGACCACAACAAATAATGAATAGAAAATTAATTAATGAACTGCTAATGCATATTCATTTTCAAAATTGTTTAATCTGTGAATGTGTAAAGTGCTACTCTTGAACTTGTGAAAATTAATTAAATAATACACACACCATCTGTGCTTGCACTTAAGACAATACATTAAGCACTTGGCATAACAGTGGCTTTATGCGTTTATAAATCAAAGCAGCATAATATGCTTTTGGTATGAAGACACTAGAATAGTTGCCCTCTGGTCCTTACTTGTCTACGATGATGTGATGCAGTCCCTCAGGTTAAAATATAAACATTCATTTCAACAGCCAGGAAATTAACAATTTCTCACTCAATGAAGTACACATACAGAGTCGATTAAAAAAAAGCTACTATAATTTTGCAAAGTAATCTCCCCACCTATATATTTAAATCAGCTCACTTGAAAACCTCAGTCTGTTGCAATTTTAACTCCACACACTAATTGTTAATCATGCGCCCAACCAATCACGGCGCATCTGCCAGAAGGAATCACATGAACAATATGGCGTCAGGCATCGGGCAGCAAGGCTTTTTGTTGCGGTTATGCCTTTCGTCCACATGACAACGCAGATATACGGGACAAATACGCTGGCCAAAGTGAAGTTATTTGAAGACGGCTGGTATGCGTTGTCGTGTGGAGGCTGTAACCGAAACCTTTTTTTCCCGGGGGTGTCTCCCTGCGACGAAAACCGCTGTGTGTACATGTGACGCGTGTCTAAATGTACACACAGAATGGACAGAGTTAAACTCAGCTTTTTTCTGACAGATAACAGCTCCAGGTCAAAGTCGCGTTGATAAACATGCTTGACAATTTGATATTTGTTTGTCTGTTTCTTTCTTTATGAGTTATAAATTTTATATATTTATAAAGCTTATATATTTATAAACTTTACATGAATATATTTATTCATTCATTCATTCACATCCTTTATTTATTCACATTCCTTGCTGATGTCAGTTCTGGGTCTGACCAGGTTACGCTGCCTGCTGGTGGGAGAACCTGTGTTAGAGGTCGTCCTCCAGGAGGAACGACATGTATTTCCACACATCCCGGTCCCGTTCTTGGAGTTGTTACGTCTATAACCGTGTTGATCAAAGCACTTACGTGGCAATGTGTGGACATGGCCTGATTCAGGTAGTGGTTCGGTTTGTGCTGCGAGTTTTGACTGCAATATAAGGCGGGTGTTTTCTCAAGCAGGGGAAATATTGTCCAAAAAAAAAATCACCAAAGACCTCCCAAAGTGGACAAAAATGTTGTTTTAAAATAAAAACCAATGAGATGACCCAAGCATAATCACTGGCTATACCTCAGCGTTACAAAAGCACAATCACTGACCATACCCCAACCCCAACCACCCTCCCCTCACTGTATAAGAGTATAAGATTACTGTATTTTCATTTTCGTCATGTCCAAATGATCATTTTCCATACTGCCAGTGTGTGTGTGTGTGTGTGTGTGTGTGTGTGCGTGCGTGTGTGTGTGTGTGTGTGTGTGTGTGTGTGTGTGTACTGTATACGTGTGCAAGCATTTGGAGTTAAACAAAAGTACTTTCCATACGGGAATTATTAATAGATTTATTTATTTGATTTTTTATTTTACACACACACACACACACACACACTAACACACACACACACACACACACACACACACACACACACACACACACACACACACACACACACACATTCACATTGTACTGCCATCATGTTTTGCATACCTCCTTATTTTGCTGATATGTTCATGTTTTTGAGCAGAGAGTCCAAACAGCAGGAACGACTGGCTTTGCAATGGCTTTGCAATGCCCAGCCAGTGCAATACATGATTCGCCAACACAAAGTCGTCACATCACTATGTTGATTTTTGACTATGTTTGGGGCGCTTGGTTAATAATACCAATACATTTATTATTGTTTTATTGTGGAATTTCTACGGGTTCCCACTAGTTCTAGTATATATGTAGAAGTGGGCATTAGTCTGACATTTGCTTTGCATAGTTACTTCCTAATCTGTCATGGTTGTCATCATGCAAATTCACACACGCACACACACACACACACACACACACACACACACACACACACACACACACACACACACACACACACACACACACACACACACACACACACACACACCAGTGCTTTGATAAGTTAGGATAAGCTACTGTATACAGTTTTAGTCACACATATAAAAAGTTTGACATAGCAAAAAAGACTTATAGCATCCAGTTCAGTCGTCAAACTGGCAGTTGACAACAGAAAACCTTACAGAGGGAAAAAGCGACTTGGAAATTGAAGAATGATTCTTTACAACTTATTTACTTGAGACATCTTTCATATAGAACATAATTCAGATTGCATAAAGCACACAGGAACTGTTTAATGTTCACATAGTTTCAACACAGTATTCGACACAGTACAGTATTTTCCCCTACCTTTAAAGGGATATTTGTTGTGAATGCTTTAAATTGGGATTGGGATATATTATGTAGATAGCAACTATAAAATGTTATTGCATTACAATGTTCTCTTAAACATTACTCAACACTACTTATACAACATTAACAAAAGCACATTGGAACAAAAGTCTGTTGTAAAAGCTCATTATTAAAGCCCACAATTCTCCAATGACCCTAAGTGCAAAGAGCCTAATGGAGCAAAGTGCCAGTGCTTGATGATGATGATCATGATAACGTCAGAATTGAGCTGAAACTGGCATTAAAAATTAACTGACTTACACATCTTTCACATTAGCTTCAGTCTCAGAACATTACCAAGCTGATTTAAAGTGTGATGGTGAAGTGCAGCTTGCAGTTCCTGACCCTTTGTACGTCGGCGTGTCAAGCCATCAGCTCACATCAGCATGCCTCGTCTCAAGTTCATTTCAGGGAAATTAGCAGCAGTTTTAATAAAGCTTGTTGCCCGTGAGGTCAGTTAACTATCTGGCAAAGCAAATGTGACAAATTTTCTGTCATTGCTTGTAAACTGCAGCGCAGACCTAAAGACCACACTTACAGATTGCTTTCTACCTTTTTTGAGCTGAAGATACCTACTAAGTAAAGTGAGTGAGACATTATCTGAGTCATTATTTTGTTTTTTGGCTATCTTTTATTTGTTAGCATGATCATGCTAAAATTACAGGATATATGTTCACAAAACCTGGTGGGAGCATTGGGTATGAGACAGGAAAGAAATTATTTATTTCAGTGAAAATTTGGAAAAATGAGTTCAGAATTTTTTTTGACAACATTTTCTGAGGATTGTTTGAAATCCTTTAATTACACAAAGTGTTGGAGGGAAGGGACATAGGTCCGAGGGCAAAGGTGAATTCCATTGTATTCAGAGTACAAATGTCACAAATATAAATGTCACGTAATTAGATTATTCAAATGCTGAAGTCAGGAAATGATAAACGTTGTATGGACCAAAAGTTGCAAATGTCTTCATTGATCCTGTGAATTCTGAAGTATTTTCAAGTACCATACGTCTGTGACTAGAGGGACTGCGGAGCACACATTCACAAATGCATGTCAGAATCCTGTAATGTCTCTGTTTCGAACTGATAATCTGATTATAATTGCTTTAACTGCTTTATTAGTATACTATTAGTTTACAATAGTTGTTAATTTGTTATTCAAGATATATTGAAGATATATTATATATTAAACAAATGTTATTTTTAATCCAGTTTTTCCTGCATTATAAAAAGGAAAAAGAATATCTGCTCATTTAAACAAACAAACACACAAACAAACAAAAAATCATTAATTAATAAATGCCTGTTGGAAGAAGGTTATCTGAAATCAGATGTCTCATTAGATGTCTCAAAGGTCACAGGCTGAGAGTCATAAGAGATTGATATTGACATTCTCGGTTTTCATGTGCATGCCAACTCATGACATGAAGTAAAATTTATATTATGACAATATTACTGAGGCTTTACAAAGTATCATCTAAACTCCTTTCTAAGTAGATATATTTGCTATTTGCTTAAAAAACTTGAAGATGCACGAGAGCATGCATTTCCCATAACACATTATTACCCATACTGCAGCTTCACAGTAATTGTTAAGTAGATGTTTTTATTTTTTTCAGGTCAGGAGCAATACATTATTGATTTTGCTTTTTGAATCAGCATGCTGCATTACAATTTTTGAGATTTGCTTTGGTTATTATTTAGTTGTCTCCAAATATTGGAGACAAAAAATACATACATACTGTATATGAAAAAATACATGTAGACCTTCATTGCTGTTGTTTTCATAAACAACAAATTTAATCTTTAATCTTAAAGGTAGTAGGTTTGCCTTATTATGTACTTTGACTCTGTATTTTAAACAAAATCACATTCCACATTTTACACATTGATTTTGAAATGAAATAATGTGCTGCAGAAGAACATGATGGGGCAGCAACAATTTACTGTAGGAAAGATGAATTTTCAATATCATGTGCTTTTATAACTTACAGAAAAGAAAAACATAAATTGATATTTTCCAAGCACATGTGTATATAAAATGTCCTGTAATGTGCTTCTCTGACAGTCTACCCAAGGTTGTTGCTATTTAATTTGGCAAAGGCTGTCTAATCAGATAATTGTGTGAGAAGATAACTGTCTCTGATGTCAAAGAAAGGACAGCTGACAGGGACACGAAGGTTGACACACATTTGAAGGTACTGAATAAATAACGGAGGCTTTTCATTAAAAAAAAAAAAAAAGTTAAAAGAATTCCACTGCTACCATTTGTGGAGTACATTTGTACAAGTTTTATAAAGTCGAATAATTTTCTTTGTATTGTAATAAAGGAGCAATATCATAAATATGCAAACAGACATGAGGTACAGTAGATATGTGCAAATACTATAAAACTGAAAACTGCTCTGTAGTTTTAGATTTTACTATTATTCTGTCATTTGTGGGCTTCATCATTATAGCTTTACATGATAAACACATTTTTAATGAAATTGTCATTTTAATGAGCACCCAGCGTGTTAGATAACATATAGCGAAATGTAATAGATTAGCCTTTTGAATGCATATTTAACTGATTTAATAACCACCCTTATGCACATTTATTTTACACATTCACTGAGGAAAAAGATGACCAGTTAACACATATTACAATCTGAACACCCCCCTCACCCAAAATCCTGCAGTATGCTCACATCAGCATACTTTATTACTATCATCTGAATCATTAAGCAAAATTAATGGTCCATAATGTTCAGTGTGCTTCTCTGTTCAAGGTTCTTTCTTATGAATGTTGGTTCCTTCAGTCTGAAATCTTTTGTTTTTTAAAAAAAAAAAGTGGTTAAAACATGGATTTGGTAACCTTACAAAAGGGATGATCTTCATTACAGCTATCAATGTGGTTCAAAGGATTTTTTTAAATTATGTTTTATCTTATTGCTTTGCCGAAGAGCTACATTGTCACTGACAAAAAAAAAAAAAATCTTGACTGTAAGGCATATGGCTGGTTATGGTTTTACATTTACTTGTGTACTCAAGTGATCTCATTAGCATTTAAGTTTCAGTAGTTATCAAAGAGATAGCTATTGTAAAAAAAAGTAAGGCTTAGCACTTTGCCGTTGCATCATCAGCACTGTTAACTCCGGAAATGCCCCTTCAGATTCAGTTTGCTTTGTGAGTCAAGGTCATGTCAATGATAGATTAGACAATGTTCCTGTGGGTGAATTTTGCCCACTTTAATGCTTTAAAACTGCCTCAAGACTTCAGATTGACAAAAAAGCCAGAGTCTCATTTCCAAAACCATTTGAGCATAATAAGTATGAACTGTCCAATGGTATTTATGTGTCGATCTACTAGAGAGCAGCGATGGAGTGCAGAAGCAGCCAAGGACCCATTATTTCAGACCCCCGTGGCTTCTGGGAATTGCAAAGGTGTCTCTCTACATACCTCAGCACATTGTTGTGTGCCACATTATCATAAAATATGTGTTTTAACCCATTCAAACTCAAATGCCATTTTACTAGATTACATGTTTGTAAGCACGCTCACTGATACAGTTTGTTCCAATGTGAAGATGAATGTATCGTTTGCACAGTTGAATTATGTGTGACTTCATTGCATGCATTTGCAGATGCAGAGAATAATTTGCATTGGAAATATTGCACTGTGCATAAACTGATTAAATAAATCATCCTCAATCTGAAGATTTCTCTCTCCCACTTTCTCTGTCTGAAAAAAACACTCTGACATTGCTACTAGACTAAAAATAATTGAGCTCTATAAAAGTTTTATCCTATTTATGGTTGTAAGTATTTTATTATGTTTATTCATTGTGACTGTATATTCTGACCCCTGTCACTGGCGTTGTGCCCGAAGTGTAACCTGCCTCACGCCCCCAGTCGGCTGGCTTAGGCTCCAACACCCTGCTACATGCGATGCAGAAAGAAGCGGATTTGAAGATGAATGAATGTGCAGTCATGTTCAAAATGGTCGCAGTCCCACACCACTAGCAAGTTTTTTTGTTAGTGGTGTGAGACAAAGGAGTTGAAGACTGTTGAAATAACATGTCCTGAAAAAAAGCAAGTCAACAAAAAACAACAAATGCAGAGGAATTCTTGAACATAGTAAAATAGTCCTGCGCTGCAATATCTTTTTTAATTTTCTTTAATTTTATACACATATTATGATCCCCGAAGGGAAATTAAGACGGCACACTCTAGTTTCTTTCTTAATCAAATGCATGCAAATATACAGTATATCTGTTGACTGGTGCCAGAAATTGGTAGATTCCATGCACCACAAATGTGAGACAATTAACAGAAACTGTGGTTTTGCAACTTAATATTAGTTTATGATTCTCAGGAAAGTTGTAAAATCAAGCACTTCTTCGTTTAAAGTAAACAGTACATTTTTGAGTTTGCAAATAAAGATATCAATGCTGCTATTTCTTAAATAATTCTCTTGAGTGTCTATATATTATCAAATTCAATTACTTTGTCAACTTTTATTGCTTTGGAATAGAATGTGCATTGTCCCCATTGCATTTGTGTGTATTAAAGTTACATTTATTTTATTTTGTCACCTTTTTAAACACACTGCTATTATTATGAGTGTATGCTCAAATCTGTCTTTTAAATTATCATTCACCCTCTGTGCCTTCTGGTAACATCCACCCACCCGTTGTCTTGTAGACAAGACGAACATAATTGTCTTGTTTTCAGCCATTTGACTGCTTGGTGGGTTATGGGTCTTCTGGAGCCCGTCCAAGCTGGCTACAGGTGAAAGGCGGGGTGCACCCTGGATAAGATGCCAGCTCATCATGGATGTTCTGGTAACCCTTTTGAGCTATTTTTTGTCTACTGTTATTTCACATTTTCAAATTTAAATGTGTGAAAGTTTACAGATCTGCTAGAAGATGATTTGGTAGATAATCGTGTTCACCATTTTTAACATCTCCTGTTATTATACTATCAGCCTCAATTGTTGATGTATTTATTATTATTTGGGTCACAATGACTTTATGAAAATCAAGATGAAGATCAATGCTTAACTTCAGTTTTCAACTTTTATTTTTAAAAGGAGATATTGTAAAATAAAAATATAAAAATCAGTGAGTTAATAAGCAAAACTACTGCATTCGGCAACACAAAGAAAAATATGATTTGTTCCTTTGGACTGCTATAGAAGTTTGACAACTAGTTTATTCCCGCACAGTACATGATATCCTATTGCCTGTTATTCTTCCTGTGGGCTTTTCATATTGCTATTGACGATCCTGGCCTATAGCAGGAAATTTAACTAATAACTGGCATTTGGCATTCTTTTATCATTGGATAAATATCATGCTAACGCAAACTTCAAGGAGCAGAGTGACTAGAGAAGCCAGTTGTCACTATTCTTAATTAGTCTGATCCAAGGTTTGAAGTGTCACTGTAGCCGGTTGGAAGGCAAAATTCCTCCATGGAGGTTGATGGACAATGTCAGCATATTGTTTTTCCACAATATAAACTTGGCATTGAAGTGAGTGCAGAAATATTTTAAAGGAGTCTGACCTGGTTAGCACATAACTGCGTTTTCTCACATGTATGTTAGTCATATGTTAGTGCTTTTTTTGGTTTCACAGTCATATAATTTTCTACTTTTTGTAGAATTTTTTTTTTTAAATTTAGCAAGGTTTATATTTTTGTAATGACAAAGTACTTGTTATCAAAAACGTTAGTCAGGAATTTTGTCACACGTACAAATATGAAATATGATGGCAATATAATGTTAATAAAATTAAATAAAAATATTTGGGGAAATGTGAAAAAAGCAAATTAGTCATAAACATACTTTCAACACTGATTTAATCAAAAATATTGAAAGTGTTTTTTAAAAAACTCCTCAAGAGATGACCTTTTCCAGCCCAGTAATGTCTCCCTTCTGATGTTAATGAATTTAAGAAACGCACACATCTGACATTATTTAGAAATAAAAAAGGCCTTTATATTGTCAGACTGACTGTCAAGTATCATGCCAACACCTGGCACTGGGCCAAATCTTCAGTGATTAATTCTTTACCCAGTTTTCAGATTCAGATTACCTGTACTTTTTATCTTGCCTACTTGAATACAGAGGATAACCTTCAAATTGTCAAATAATTGCTAAGCTTCTTTATTAGAACCAAGACTTGTAGCTTTGTTTTCATTTTTATTGGCCAACTTCAAGCTAGTATATTTGTTTACTTCATGGGATTTTGAGGTGGATTTTTTTAATGAGACAAGGTCACTACGACTTCCTTGGTAGTATAATAACATTTTCAATTTCCAGTGTTTAAGAAGTCTGTTATCACTGATATCATATATTATCTGTCAACTTTCTTATGTTAATGATTTTAGGTTGTAAAAATATTGATGAATTGTTGTTTTTTTTAAAGTCTGACCCATCCACTTTATGAAAAATGAGTGAAATCTGGTAAAAAAAAAAAAAAAAAAATCAACCCTGCCAAACTACCTATGAAGGTGTCAGGTTTTTTTGTGTTTTAGAATTATTTGTTTCCTCTCCTTCACACAAAAATTGTGTTGGAATTTTCCAATATAATATTTTATTCATGGGGGGTGATGGATTCAGGGATGATGAAGCATAATTAATCCTGAACAATGCGAGTGGAAGACATTTTTTGTGAGATATAAACTCTGTTGCTCCTCCCTGCCAATCTCCCCTTTAGTTGAGGAAAATGCGTCCTTGATCATCGCCAGGTCAGCTTTGATTTTGTCACTCAGTGAGCAAAGTACACTGTGGTTCAGCCGACCTCTTGAATACTAATATCTTTACGGGACAGTCTACCCTCAAGATTACTTTGAGTGAGGCACCAGATCTTTAGCCACTTTAACAAAGAAACCCCCAAAGTTTCTCAAGTGAAAAATTCTTGCTGCAGGCTCCTCTACATTCCACTAATTATATTATCTGTTATAGGCCACATGCATACATATTACATGGAATCTTAACGAGCAAATTATTCTTGCAGGTACATTGAGCTTCCTCTATTTAGTTACAAACAGCCATGTATTGAAAAAATAAAATAAAGCAACAGCTCTTGAGTGTCTATACAAATGAGTTTGTAGACATTGCTTGAAAGGGGATATCAAGTTCACTGAGCAGCCGAAGTGAATCAACAGATTTGGCTTCTAATCGAAGGTTGAAAGAAAAAAAGACAGCCGTAAACAGACACACCAACCTGTGAGAGGACATCAGTAATGGGCTCACATTTTCTTAATCTCCTTTGATGGATTCAGGCCATGATTTTCATTTAGTCCAAAAGAGATAACCAAACTGTCAGCTGTGCTGCCGCTTTGCTTTAATCTCTGCCTCCAGCCAATAATAACCCTGCAACCCGCTACCCTTTGTCAATTGTAAATCTTGTATTGAAGACATTTGAATGCTAGGATGGTATTCTGCATCCACAGATAATCCAGGGGGTCACTGAAGGAAAGCAAATTTGATTCATTATTAAATTTTACATTATTTAAAAGACAAATGGATGAGATCTCAAAAGAACATTTGCAATCAATTTAAGAAAATTGCAATTAACATGCAGGTCCATTAGATAATTTAATTTGTATCATTTGAATATTAAAAAAACCCTCTGTGCTCATCTTTTAAAAATGTGTTGTAAAATCATATCTGTTATTCAATACTATAACAAAGATACGTGCTTAAATATTTGATATCTTAAGTTCCTATAGTGTAGCATGGCAGTAAGTCAGCGGTTGCGAGTGCCTCACAGCATGAAGGCTTAAATCCACAACTGGGTCAGCATCTTTCTGTGCACACATTTTCACATTATCAGTGAAAGGCATAGGTGTTAGGATGAGCATCAATGGATGCTTGTCTCTGAGTGTCAATCCTGTGATGAATTTGACAGCAAACATTTTATACTGCTTTTCAATGACATCAATAAGAGATGCAAAAGATGGACAAAATTTACTCAGGCTGCTGTAATATGTAATCCAAACTGCTATACACATTTGAATGTGCATAAATTAATTGTTACCAGTATTGTACTGTATTACATTTTGCATTACTTTTGATGTAAGAAAATGAATACATATTGAAATACAATTTACGATGATTTGATTTTTAAATATTAAAATGTTCATGTTGGATCATCATTCAGTGCTAATATGATTCATTTGTATGAATTTCAGTTCTCTGAGAACAATGCAATAATTATTTAAGGCAGTTTGGATTGCAGAGGCCCTTAAAGCTCAGAAAGTTTTTAAATCCCAGGGAGTACAGCGGGCAGAAAGGTTGAGTTGAATCATTACACCATGCGTGGCAGATGGCCAAGCAGAGACAATGAACTAGAGCAGGTTGAGGATAGACATTTAGACATGTGACTACTTGAAAATGTGTATCCATGCTGTTGTATAACTTGAAGAATTGTTGTAGTTATCAATGTCACTGTTTTGGTTACTGCACCCATTATTTCCAAAGTGTAACATGGAAAGAAGTGGTTTCACCTTTATTAGAGTATTTATAACACCATTACATAGGTGAATGACTACTTTAAAAGTGCATCACCAACAAACAGTGGTAAGAATAGATGGAATGAAACATCACACCTGAAACAACCAAGAACTGATTCCACAATATCTTCATGTAAAGAAATGACTAGGTGCAGCCTATGTAATTCAGTTAATGGAACAACAGTCTGTAGTTCGAATGAATCCCATTGAATTTGACTGGAGGGTCACTAATTGCAATTTGGCCAATTAAATTATCAGAAGCATTCATATTTAAATGAAAAATCTTAAATAACTTCCCATTTGCTATTTGCTTTCAATGCAGAGGATACAACACAGGGTATGCCGAGGCATGCTCAAATAGAAAGAAGACAGGGGAGCCTGATTAAAGTTTATCTTTCAGGGCAATAAGTCTACTGGCATTCATTATTGCTTGTCAGATTGTAAATGGTCTGTGGGAAAGATATTATGCAAGCTCACACCCATATGTTAAAAGGGAATGATTTAGTCACGCTGTCCAACCACACTCTAACCTGTTAGTCCCAGAATGTGTCAATGATCTGTCTGACTGGAGACAACATCTAACAGGGCAGACCAACAAAGCATGACATATGAGCACTGTCTGCAAGGCACGCAATGCATCAAATATTGTGTTTAATTGGTGAGAAAAAAAATGAATTAATCTTTATGCAAAATTACAAAGCTTGAATGAATGAAGTACCATCCTCAGTGACCTTATAAAAATATATTTTTCATATCAAAGGATCACATGATTTATATATTATATTGGATTGGTTTTGCCTATTATTACAAAGTAGTGTAAAAGCAATTTTAGACATGGGCTCTAACCACTGGGCAAATGTCACACTTGCACATAAATCCGCCAAATATATGATGATTTTCAAACTCAAAATTAGAAATGGCAAGCTGATATGCAATGAGTGGAACATTAGTCAGCATGCCATTAGTAATATCAATTCCATACTGTATTTGTTCAGGGATGTCACAGATATTGTGCACTTGGTAACTCAAATTCATTTTGGTTAGAAAGGTAAAATTACCATGTTTGCAGGCAGGATTTGAGATTATCCGATGCAACCTTCACTTTTATGACAAATGTTCCGCTTTTGTGGGCAGTATTAGAATAAGATCATATTAAAAGATTACATACATTCACAGCAGAGTTGAAAATGCTGATTTGCTTTAAAATTTTCTATAAAAGTAGAATTTCAACTCTGTCCTGAAGCCACCCTGTGTTTCTCATCAGGTCTTGGATCAAATGAATAATTTACATAGTGAAATAAAGATATTAAGCCACTTCCAAATGTGACAAATGACATCCGTGATGGGTTTGTAAGGTGAACACAACAGCAAAATCATTGTCTGTTGTTGCCTTCTGTTTTAAGTCAATTTCCCCAAATCAGTGGCAAACCCTTTGAAAATGTGGCTGGGGATTGGGATACAAATTACATTTATTCTCATTCTTACTGTTGAGATTGGATTCATAGTGATTTTTTCCCAGTTGTGTGGTGCTTGTTTGGCGTCATATATAGCAAAAACAACAACATACCATTGCTGAGAAACATCAATAAAAAAAACAAAAAAACACACACACAACAAAGCAGGTAGACGGTGAACTCATCTGCCTCCTTTTTCTGTTTTTTGAGTAAAACGGTGAATGTGAAATGAATCAGCGCTTGAAAAAACAACAAACAACAACGAGGAATCAAAAAGGTTCTGCTCTCATACAATTTAGAGGGCACAGTCAAATGTACCATGTGCTTGTGTTATTGCTAAGCCAACCAATGCCTTGTAAATGAATCACAGAATTGCACAGCTGGAACACACACATCCCACCTGGTCACTGGAAGTGTGTACAGTGACCCTGGCATATTGGATTTGAAATAACACATTTTCTCGCTTTGAGAACATGCATTGCTTTGCTTCACTCTAGAGAGAATACTGTGACAGAAATCCTAAAATCCAACCTGGCCTGAACTGACTAGTTTTGATTAGTTGTGCCATCTGAGAAAAAGAGCTTCCAGAGTGCAGCTGCTCAATGAAATCTCATTGTCCCCAGGAAAGTTATGTTGAGGTTTACCCAGTACTCAGGCTGTCACTCCCCCCACAGATTTCTTGAATGTAATATTTTTGGCTGCACACACCATGTTTACTTAAAGTGACTCATGCATGTCTTTCAGGGAGAGTTGTGCTTTGAACTTATTATTTTGACCCGTGTGCTCCTGCCCTAGAAGTTTGGGTTAGTTTGCGATTAATGTGAATAAAAGACTTGATCTATGAAGAGAATTTATGCCTGCAGTATGGGACTGCTGTACACTGACTGTTACATTCAAGCCTGACAAAAATGCAACACAGTGTTGATTAGTCATCAATTTAATATTTGTATGCATTTCCTAGTATGCATGGTTTATATCTTTTTTAAAAAATCTGCTACCTGTTGTGACTGGGGTGCCAGCAATGATACCATTCACAACAACCACCTGAGGCTGGTTTGCCAGAGCTGAAGGACAAGGCAACTGAGTGTGCCAGGCAGGGTTATTATTTAGCAAATTTCCAGAGCAAAGCAAATTCGAAATGCCTTACTGAAGATAAAAAAGGCAATAACACAGAAAATAAAAGCAACATGACACAATATAAAAAAAGCTTTTGGTATAAATTACAAGATTTAGTGGCACACAACAACTAGAAATAATGGAATGAAAGTACAATAATACATGATTAATTAACTGGCTTAATAAAATGCATTGACAGGTACTATGGGTTTTATTCTTGATTTGAAGTAGACCTTCATTTTCCTGGGAGATTGTTCAAAGTACATAGAGGAAGAGATCCCAAGAGTTCTGGATGCTTCACATTGATGGGGTCCACCACACTCAACAAACTTATTTTTTTAAAAAAGCAGGCTCTGTAACTGGTTGCAAGAAAACCAGGGAAGCTGTGAAGAACACACTTCCTGAACTGTTATCCAGCATGGATAATTCCATCCATCCGTCCATCCATCCATCCATCCATCCATCCATCCATCCATCCATCCATCCATCCATCCATCCATGCATTCATCCATCCATTCATCCATCCATCCAGCCAGCCATCCATCCATCCATATATCCATCTTTGAACCTAGAACCTCCTCAGTTTCAGGTGACTGTGCTCACCCTCATTGGGGACATTTCATGAATTTCCCCAGTTTAAACTTTCTTTTTACAAAAGAAAGTTAATGTATTAATCCCACTCATTGGAATTAATACAATTTGCAAGAATTTGCCCAATGAGGGATTAATAAATTAATTTTATTTTCTAAAAAGCAGGTACATTTGTGCTTTAGCTCAAAAATATCACCTTAATATGAATGCTTAGTGCCATACGTGTTTTCGAGAAAGGCTTAACTAGAAAGGCTTAACTGCTGTCTCCTAGAGCTCCACTGTATAAAAAAACTGCCCTGAATTCCTTTCCCGATCCTACAGCAGTAGTACGGATGTCTTCTCAGTTTCTTGGATTTTGTAGTAGTTGTAACTAGTAGTTATTGCCGGTCTGCGTGTAGATCTAGTAGACAAGATTTTTTTTTTGGAAGACTACAGCTACAATACTTCATTATATCATGCAACATGCATAAATTTTTTAATACCTTCAAACAGAGTCTCTACAATGTGGTCGGTTTCCAGCTGTGTTAAATATTTGTTTCAGCTGTGAAAATTGCATCTTCTGAGATGACTATAGTAAAAAGTAAGCATTTATTCTTCCTTTAATGAGTTCTACGAGGCCAGTGAGTCTTATTCAGTTGTGGAAATATTAAGCTAGACACAAGCAACTTAAGGAAACATATTGGCAGTCTGGGTAAAAGGTGCAGAAAATAAATTAGCTCAAACCTATCTGCAGCAGTAATGTAAAATTAAAAAAACAAACAATTGTGGTGATTTGGTTGCTGCTGTATGTTATTTTGTTTACAATGTAACCACTATATCTCCATATGTTGGAGTTGACGGGTGATACAGGGCGTGTCACTGTAAACATGCATGAGAGTTTTGAAATGAGATTTTCATTTTGAACTTCCATCTTCAGTGATTTTTAAGTTAAACAGTACAGTACTTTGAGTGTGGTATTTTAATAAATTGAAAGGATTTAGTTTTCAATGCACTGCTGAAGACCCTATTACACTGTCTTGTTCATATTTGTATGTATTTTTTTGTGTAGTTTTAGTTAAAGAATAATTCCATAACTTTCCTAAAACCAGCTGGGGAAAAGTGCAGCTCAAGTCTAGATTTGCCAACATATCTGTAAATTGTTACTCTATCCAATAAAAATATGAACTAAACCAATTTCCTCAGTCTGACAAAAAACCACCAGTCCGTGCTTGTAAGTATTTAACCACTTGGACCTCAGCAGGGGAGGTGGGTTGACTTTCTAGACCTCTTGCAACTTCGACTGAAGACCCACAGTCTACACTATCCACAGCAAAGAAAAGATAAATAAAGGAATATGATGGTGGGTATTTTCCTTTTTTTCTTTTTTTTTTTAACTGAGCAATACATCCCAGAATTAGAAGCTATTTCAACTAAATCAGCAACAGTTGGAGGAAAACATTGTTAGCTTGTATGAGTTAAAGGCCCACTCACAATTATTTTGGGTATTGAACCACATCCCAAAGAGGCCAAAGGACGTTGGAAAGTGTAAAATCTAAAACAACATTCATCCAGTGATTGAAATATCTGAAATATACCCTTGAGGGTGTGCAAGAAAAGATTTGTCCCAGCCTATCGTATTATGTATTTATTTCTGCTCTCTACAATCCAGGCTTTCATCAGGTTCCACCATGCTTACACTTTTAAATGAGCCACGATCCACTGAGTTGTTTGTCCCATAGGTTGGATTTGTGATTAGACTGAGTTCAGGAATAAGAGTGAGGTAGGGTTGAGGACTTCGGATTTAGGTGGATTTAGGATTATGGGTAGAGCCCAGGTTGAGAAACAAAAAATATCAGTGCTGTGTCCACTCGATCAACCTAAAAAAGAAAAGTAAAATCAAGCACAACAATGCAATAGTTTCACATTTTATGGAATACAGTCTGTAAAATGTTGAAAAGTAATTCTTGAATGAAAAGTGACACAAGGGTTTCACAAACACAATCAAAAACTTGAATGTGGACTTCTAAAAATAGACTAAAATTATAGATTGTTTCCATGAAAACCATTTGCTATGAATGTAGATACAACATTTGAAAGTGAAGCAAATGAACATTCTTACAGCACAGGGTACTACGCCGTTGCTTGTACAGCTTCCAATGTTCCACTGAGACAGCTGTATGAGATTTGAATAGAGTACACTGACTGTCTTCCTCAATATCTTGTAGCAACCCATGTACAGTGCCAGAATTTTAAATCGGTTCATGAATATGGAACGGTCCAGTTGGAATTTCCGTATGGTAAAGCAGCTTGTCACTCAGAACGTCAGCATCAACTTTTGCCCTCACAAGCCTGAAATACAAAATTCAGAGACTATGATAAATCTGCCAGGCTTGGCTCACTGACAGCTATGTGGCGCTCCAGAACAATGACCTGCTAACTTTGTGCTGCATGTATAGCGGGTTCTGATCCACTGCCCCTCAGACAGAAGAGAGACACACATGAAGACAAGGGAATTGGGAGGGTCTGTATGTGAATACAACAAACCAAGCATGCATTCAACTGCATCCCTTGAGCTTTGAGGTTGTCATTGACCTTGTTTTCCGGCCCTTCAGGACTTTAGTTTACTTTTTTACATTAGATGAATAAAATCGTGCACACAGAAGTAAAAATTTTATCATTTTTGAGTTGCGTTTAATTGTCATTAAGAATTTCTTAGTTTGATCCTCCATTATTATTATGGAGAATAAAACTGACAAAGGGCACTTTCTGTGCCCGTTAGAAAGGGCAGATGATATCAGAATCCCTGTATGCTGACTGAAAACTTGAAGCAATGGTCAGTTTCTCTCATATGTGGCGATGCTGCTTTAACAAGATTAGCCATGACAGTCCTACAAAGCAAATCTAAAGTACTTCCCTCTCTGTTTCATATAGATTATTTTATTTTTGTTTTCAAATATCGTAATAATTCCTGTCAATAAGATTACATTATGCATATGATCCAAGTTTATCCAGAAATCCTAATCCTAAAACCCAAGAATGCTCGGTTTGTAACACCCCCAATCTTCTTAGTAGTCTAGCCTGTATCCAAGGCTGCAGCCAGCTATGGTTCCCTTGTGGGAAAACCACATCTTAGATACTGGTCTGTGTGCATGCGAGTGTCTATGTGTGTGTGTGTGTGTGTGTGTGTGTGTGGTGGTGGTGGTGGTGGTGGTGGTGGTGGTGGTGTGTGTGTGGTGGTGGTGGTGGGAGGCTCTACCATTACGTATTCTGTACCCATCTGTACCCCAATAATTAGACTCATTCCACACCCTGTGAACTCGCACTGACCTGTTTTTTTGCACAGCAAATCAAGGCTGTAGGTTGTTCTTGGGATATATCCAATCCAATTGAATGGATGAGAAGTGACGGAAGGATAAAAACACAGACAGCAGCTGCCCTGTACATTCTGAACATGCAATTAGTCCTGTCCCAGGAGGATGTGTCGTGTCTGCTTATTCCAGACCTTGCATTAGCAATGACATCTTTCTCCAAGTATACAAAGCAAAAATGAACATTCCCTTATAGAGGGAAAATAATAATAATTAGTATATATTTGTATGAAGGACTTTTTGAGCGATTAAGAGCAATGTTGGTGTGAATAGTTCTGTTTTTGTTTTTTTGTTTTTTTCCATAAAGTTTCTTCATTTCCAAAATGAAAAATTCTGCTTGTGATTACATCCACCTAAAAAGTGAAGACTAATACAGATCAATGAAGTGGCTGCAATTGAATCATTGCTATAGGCTTGAGAGGAAGTTTGGCTTTGAGAAATGGCTTAATTATGAAGCAATCATTAACACAGCATAAAACAAATGTAGATTTGTATGCCAGCAATAACAACAACAACAACAACAACAACAACAACAACAACAACAACAACAACAACAACAACAATAATAATAATAATAAATAATTATGTTTCTAATAATATTTCTAGTATTTTCCTTTATATCAGCTTAATTTAAACTACAGTGTTTCTTCGAGACAAGTTTTTTTGAAACAGATGTAACATTTTTGCTCGTTTTTTTGCTCAATTCTTTATTGCGCATATATCACTTGGCTATTTGTAATCTCTTTAACCTGTTGTAGTGTGATCAGAAGGGTGTTTCATCTTACAGCTGAGGCTTTAGCCAAGCTAGAAAAGCATCTCTCACTTGGAGATTATCCTTTACCCTTGAGTGGGATTTTTCGCTGGAGGGATTCAAAGACACCACTTGAGGGACATGGATTTCCATATTGTTTTCAGCCCTTCCCCACCCTGTCACTTCCCAGCTTTCTTTCAATTTCATCTCATTATATCTTCATTTCCAAACATGTCTATACCATGTGTGAATGTTTTTAAAATAGTAAATAATAACTTTGATAAGATCCTATTAAAAACACAGAAAGTGGTAGAATTAGTCTGTTTATTGAGATTTCTGCTTGAATCAGCTCTAAATGCTTGAGCCGTATTATTTACTTATTAGTTTGGGTCGATGCCATTGACAAACCCAGGCTTTCTGCCAATTCACAGAAAGCAAAAATCTGTTTTAGTGTGAATAGTGAGTGAAGCAAGGTAATCAGTATGTGAAGATATGCCTCAGCATTTTAAATACGCCCCCTCAGACTAAGCTGTAGTGAAATATGCGACAATGCTTCACTACTACTCTACTACAAACAAAGGTACCTTTTTATGTCCATTCACACTAGTTCTCATTGCCTAATGGCAGCTGGTAAATGCTGACATTAATGCTAATCCTGGTTAAAAATATTCAACTTAATTTTTAATTTAATTTAATACACTGTTATAATCCCCGAAGGGAAATTAAGAACACAAACTCTAGTTTTTGTTAGTCAATCAAATCAAATCACATGCATGCATATTAGTGTGTACAGGCCCCTGTAATACACACATCACACACAAGGGGAACTGTAGGCATGCAAGGGAGGTAGAGTGGCAGGCAGCTCCTTCTTGGTGCGCCTCAAATGAGCAATTTGAGGTGCACCCTTGAGCAAAGATTTCTTCTTGCTCAAGGGTGCCTTGGCAGTGCTCCGGAGGTGAGCTGACACCTCCCACTGTCAGCTCATCTCCGGGTATTTTTTTTGGGGCGGGAGCGGGAATCGAACCACCGATCTTGTATCATGGGACGACCCGCTCTACCGCCCGCTTTACCACTGAGCCACTGTCGCCGCCTTAATGTTCACAACACAGAAGGAAAACGAGGAATATTATCCCTCATCACAAAAATAGATGACACAGTGTTCAATAGGAGAAAATCTGCTTAAAAGTGCAGGTCCATCATTGTATACAGTGAGGCTTGCTTATTGCTGGAATTTCACACAATTGAATAGAACACTGGCTGTAGGAAAACCTTCATTTTGATTAGTATAATGGTTGTTTAAAAGAGTAAAAGTGTTGCGCTTTCAAGGCAAAGAAACCATTCAATGGTATACATAATAATCCAATGGTTTGAGCTTCTCACAGCAGGGAGCTGGAGATCCAAGACTTACAGACATACAAAGAAAATGCGACGGCCATGTGTGCAATCTCACAAGACTCCAGCTTGCCTCCAAAGCCATTTTTCATGTGCATCAATCTGTGCAATCTCCAAAAAGTCCATCTCACCAAGCAAAGAAGATGAATAAATGAATGTGTCTTGTCAGGAGTCATAGTGAAGATCAAACGAGATGGAGATAATTAACAGCACAGATACTGGTAACCATACTTTTTCATCAGATATGAAGAAGACAGCAGTGATGCTGGAGATTAATTAGAGGAAATGTACATTAAATATGCTATGTTGAGGTATTTTTAAAAATGTATTTTATTTTAGATGATTTTGACACAAATGGGTAATGATTTTAACAAGCTTTAAGTATCACCAAAGGAAAACCGTTGAATTCCACAGAAATAAATGTGTCAAATTCCTGCTCATAATGAAGTAAAATTCTCAGATTTCTGTGCTACAAGTCAGAAATTCCACAGACAGAACTCCACTTCCAACAGCCCACTACAATGGCTGGGCTGACTGTGCCACATACAATTACCTTTGTCAAAAACAGACATTCTGCCAAGACACTCTCCACTTGGTCATGTCTCCTTTCTCCTGTCCTCTGTACATCGATCACATTCAGATCACCTCTGCCTAAGTTTGACGACTTTCCTCACACTGCCGTGGTACATTTAAAAGTTACAACTTAAATTTCTGCTGCCTCTACCAGTTAGATTTTCATCCACTGAATTGCTTCATCCCGCCTCATATCACATGAACATATCTCCATTCAGCAGAACACATGATAAGAATGCAGTCTCAAGGCTGTGTTCTAATTCAAATGTTAGTTCGTCAACATTGGATGTGGCTGATTGCATAAATTATGCAGTTTTAGAGTCTAGTTCTCTGAAAATAACATGTACAATTCACCTTCACACAGAGACAACAGTCTTGGTTTTTCCTTTCCTTCTTTCCTTTTTTCTTATTTTACCACATACAAACACATACACATTACACACACACACTTAAACACACACTTACACGTGTCACTCACACGACTTAGGACACTAAAAATTGACAGACAAATCCCACCTCCCTCTTTAATTCACTATCACTTTAATTTACTAATTAAGCGTTAACATCACCAACCAACAACACTTAGTTCACTTACACTGTAAGCCCCACTCATTGTATACAGGCAGTTCTGAAAATATGAACATCAGACTTACAAACATTCATAGACAGGAAGAACCGCTCGCCGCCATGTCAGACTACTGTAGTTCCCCTTTCTGACGCAACCCATGCCGGGCAGCATAATATTGACAGCCCATAAATTAAGATTTCAAATCATGTCAAAGCAACTCAGCATTGTCAGCGGGTTGGGTACTCAGTTATATTAATCTAATGGAATTTGCTGAACCGATACAAATAGTTGTTTTCCCACAAATCCCTAATTGTGATTTAGGTTTTAAGTAATTTTCTTCTTTTCTTTTGTATTTTTTTTGGCTTACATTTACTTGGATTATTTAATTGTCTTGAGGTTGTCTGCCTAGTTTCTTATCAGAGCATTCTTTGAAAAAAGTTACTGAGGCTTTTCATTCCACGGCTAAATATGCAACCCACACATTAGCAGAAACTTTAACAATTATTCCATTCACTGTAAATATTGCTGAAACTTCGTCTAAAGAAGAACTTTAACAGCACCCACAGCAACATTAGCACCACCCACTTTCAGTTTAAGCTCCACCCATTTCTGATATAGAAACAGCTAATTTAATTGTCTGAACTGATAGAAATACAGATTCTCACATCATTCCTCGCTGTGATTTAGGTGTATAATAATGTTCAAGGATTTCTTTTGATTTTCTTAAGGTCGTCTGCATACAGTTTCTTATCAGCACACTTTTCTGAGGCTATGTGTTCCAAGTCTGAAAATGCAACCCACACATTAGTGGAGACTATAACAGTCATTCCATTCACTTTTAAGTATTGATGGAAATTCTTGTATGAAAGAAAAGATAAAAGTTGAAAGTTTGAATGAAAGTGCTAAGTAGAATTATAAGGTTATGTGGTACATGCCTCCAATGTGTGAGAGCTCATATGAATGTATGTACCGTCTGAAAGTTCCCATAGCAGAAAGGACTGGAGCTGTGAACAGTGTGGCATTTAAATCAATAATGGTCATGAACCATCACATATATTTTTTTTTGACAGCATTTACTATATTCAGGATTTTTCGCCTTTACAAGTAGAACACGCAGCTTTACATAAAAAAAGGAAAATCCAGTAGGCCTGTAATATTAATGGGTCAACACAGGACTAATAAACAGTGTGCATCAATTTATCATTTTATCCAGCACGTGCAGAATACAGCCTGGGGGAGGCAGAGCAATAGTCTCAGGTGGGATATTAAAAGCAGTATTTATAAGGCTGAAAATGTCTCATTCAGCTATGAGATATGACATTGTTAGAAGCCCGAAGCAGCAGTATGCCCTGTGGTACTATTGGGAAGTAATATATTGCAAATAAAAAGCCTATATACTAAGATCTTGTTAATCTGTTATTACATTGTATGGGAAAAGCTTATAGTGAAACTTCATCTTCTTGATGACACCAGCACCCTCAAAATTACACAACAAAGCTATTTTTTCACGCATTGTTTACCACTATCTGAAGAAACGCTAAAGGTCAGTGAGCATAGTATTTGTCTCAATAGATAAATCAGTATCTATAGGAATTACGAAAAGCAAAATGATTACAAACAGTTGTATTTATATCTATGAATACAGCATGTATGTGGATTGGTAAATATGCTTACAAAGCCGTAACTGATCCAAATTGACACCCAGAATGGCACCAATGCAACTTTATTCTTTGTAGCTGATTTTAAATATGAATTTACTAATCACAGCAGGAAATCATCCTGTCACCTGAAATACAGGTCGCTGGTTATGCTAGAGCCTACAACAGCTGTCTATGGGTGAGAGATGGGGGACACCCTGGATGATTCATCAGCTTGTTGCAGAACCACACACAGACAAACAAACATTCACGCACAATGAGAAATGACACAAAGTAAAGAAAATTAGGTATACTGGAGTAAAGCCATATGTTATGTATCTCAGTAGGTTAGTATGTAGTCAATGCCATTGCAAGAGAGAGCGATAAGGACTGTGTAGGTCCAGAGAAATCAAGACAACCCTGCAGATCTGATATTTAGCATCATCTGTCCAGCCTGTTCAGGTGTGTGGCTCCACCCATCATGTCTGGAACAAAAGCAAAACCACAGCCAACAAGGCTGTCCAACTCCGTCCAACAAGCCAAACAAGATTATCGAACTCTGCGGCCATCAAAATGATAAATAACTTATTTTTGTTGAACTGAACTCTGTCCAGATGCATTTCATATTAATTTTTTTATCCTTCTGGAATACAATGCAGTGGCATATAGCTATCTCTATGTCCATCGGTTTAGGCAGCAGTCAGTTTATAAAGTTTTTTGCTCTAAGGCATAGCAGAAAACTGTATTTTTTCATGAAACTTGGCCAACACATCAAACATTCACAACTGGGGAGCCTTTTGGTCTTCTACAACATTTTTATTTTTGAGAAAAAATGTTCAACTTAGGCTGTTTTGACTGTGGAGTGTCTGTTTGATATATCTACAACAAACTGTGCAGACACATCAACCATATGGTGGAGGGGTGCCTTTTACTCCTGAATTTGTTTTTGTGTCGCAGTGCTCACTTGGCAATTTGTTGCCTCTTGTAATCTCTCTTGAACCTGCTCTCTTTTCTCTGTTCAAAGGGAAAAGTGACATTTAGAAACACATCTTGGTAACTGTACATTTTTACCTGGAATGGTGAGAAATCTTTTCTATCACTGCTGCCTGTTATCTGCTCCTAATTAAAATTTATTGAGATTTTTGTTTTTTTGCATTTCCAGGGCATTAACTTCATGTTGTGCATGTCTTCCAGGGCGTATCTGTCTGTATTTTGTAAAATATATATTCATCATTTACTAATTTTTACATACATATACATTTCAGACAGGATACGTTTAGGACATAAGGGCAGAAGGTGTGTGTGTGTGTGTGTGTGTGTGTGTGTGTGTGTGTGTGTGTGTGTGTGTGTGTGTGCGTGCGTCCGTGCGTGCGTGCGTGTGCGTGCGTGCGTGCGTGTGTCTTACAGCTGATACAACATATAAAGTGTGTTTCGTCCAAGATGTATTCAGATACAGAATATCTGTGCTCACCCCATAAACATTTTAAACAAGATATACAGGTCGGTATTCAAACTAATGTTACTGGCTGACCTTAGTGACTGAATTATACAACTACAAGGCAGATGCATGTATTCGTTTTGAGAAACCTTTTCAGATGTTTCCCACTTTCTTTCCAATTAATATTTTATTCATGCAGTGCTTGAGATGACAGTTGACACAAGGCCCTTCATTCTGATACTGATTGTGAGGGCAGTTCCAGAGTATCTGTCCGTCCATCCATCCATCCATCCATCCATCCATCCATCCATCCATCCATCCATCCATTCATCCATCCATTCATCCATCCATCAATCTATCTATATTCATCCATCCATCCATCCATCCATCCATTCATCCATCCATCCATCAATCTATCTATATTCATCCATCCATCCATCCATTTATCATCTGTCTGAATTCAAAATTTTGACTAATTTTCATTGGCCTCTGTAACTTGTCAAATAATATTTTACATGGTTAAAATGTTTTTTCCTTTATTTATTTATAAACAAAAATATTGTATATTACAATTCAAGTGTAGTAACACATATTGAAAACAAGAGTATATCATTATAGAGGGTCACCTAATTCATTGGTCCCCAACACCTGGGCCACGGACACAGTACCAGGCCGTGGGTCATTTGGTAACAGGCCGTACGGACAGAAAATATAATTTACATTACTTCCGTTTTATTTATTTTGGAGTCTGAAAGATGTTTTAATTTAAAAAGTGATGTCTGTGCGGACTGAGACAGAGACAAATGCGTGAGAATGTCCTGCTTGCAAGTCTCGGTCACGTGACAGGTTGCCGGCTGCTACCCCTAAATTAAGCACCCACAACTATGCCAGTGTTCTGAATTAAAGTCAAGGCAGATTACCCTGAGATTGCCCAAAAAGTATTGAAAAACCTGCTTCCATTTCCAACCTCCTGTCTTTGTCAAGCTGGATTTTCGGCAATGACCGTAAAGAAAACTTAACTGCGGAGTAGACCGGACGTCCAGATCACACTTCAGGTGTCATTGTCTCTTGTTACCCTTAGATCAGCAGTCCCCAATCAATAACTCTCATTATTGTAATTATTATTATTTGATTGACTTGTTCACCCTTTAATTGGAAATGATCAGTAGTTCTCCTACGTTGAATGCACTGATGTAAATCGCTATATTTCAAAATAGACCTCATCGGTGCAGTCACTTCAATAGAGTTTTTAATATAATTATTTCTTACAGTTATTTAATTTACAGAGATGTTGATTATCAGTTTATAAAAAAAAGGTTGCTTATTGTCTGTTGATGTCTCATTTTACATAAAACCCCTGCGGATGATGTATTACTAGACTACAGCCATCCTGGCGTCATTAACGGTTATCAACTAAATGAATACCGGTCCGTGAAAATATTGCCTTAGATGTGAAACCGGTCCATGCCGCAAAAAAGGTTGGTGACCACTGTCCCAATTGATCAATTGACAGCTGTAACATCTTTAAAGACTGCTTTTCTAATATGTTAATGATTTGCTACTGTGCAAACTGAAAAGCAGGGCCTAGATGATACTAATATTATTTTCTTATAGTGACATAGCTTTATTTTATTGCACCTGCTGATAAACGTTAACCAAAATAATGATCTTTCATATAAAGTATAGTTTGTTTATGCAGTATGTAGGACAACTGCAACTTGTAAACAAATCATAGCTCTGTGTTTTTTGAAATGCCTTCATTTCCTGAACGGTGCTTACAAGCCAACAGTGTAATAATTCCAGAGGGAATTGTCCTTTTGCCCAATTGCAGTGGTAAAAAATGTTTTCAGAAATGTTAAATTAGGTGTGTGGATTATTCAGGTAGATGTGAAAGCCATAGTGGTTGTACTTGACAGTGAGTTATTTAGTTGCAAGTACACACAAACAGAATTACACGCTTACAACCCCCAATGGGAACTGCAGGTCTAAAAATGAAAGGCCTAACAACACACATTTAAATCTCGGAGGGACGCAGATGTCTCCAGTCTTTCTTGAACCACACTGGGTCTTGTTACATCTTTCTCTGAAGTTGTGTAAGTCATTGTTTTGTGTATTTATTCATGTTGTTCAAAATATTGTATGGTATTTCTGAGTTGTGATCCCTGAAGTCCCTTGGACATGGTGGAGGAAAGGCCTTAGGGACCTTGTGAGCCAATACAAAAGCATCTTCTTGTTTGCAAAGCTCCATATACAATTTGCCTTCCCTGATATTGTCACCATGATTGTCATGGAAGTTCAATATGGCAACTGGATTCAGGGCGCTAGTTATTATATAATGCTATCTTGCTACCTTGTTCTGGCCAGATTCCTGTTTTAGTTGTCAGTGACATCAAAAGTTCCATATACAGTATGTACACTGAAAAAATAAATAAATAAATAAATATATATATATACACTGTATATACTGTATGTACATTCTTTTGTAGGCAGTCACTTGATACCATATGCACATTCTATTGGCTTACGGCATCTGGAAGTTCGTTCTGTTCTGAGAGTCTCAGACTTCCATGAGACACAACAGTGCTTTAAACAGTCGATAAGAGTGTGGGAAAAGGTAATACAGATAGAGGGTGGTTTAATATCAGTGTGGGGAGGGTTCATAAATGTTTAAATTACTCTAAATAATACGATGAATAGTTTGTCGCTCTATCAAGGAATTCATTAATCGCATGTAGTTCCTGGAACATATTAACCTCGAGGAAGGACGGCGGACTATAATTATAAATATGATTGAACAGATGTGGTGGTGCTCTATCTAATACTACTAAAACTAACCATAGATGTTGTAAAAAAACATTATTAATATAATTAAACATTTTACCTTGTTGTTCAAATTCATACACATGAAATATTAAAAAAAATAGTATTTGTTGTTTGGGGGAATTAAAGCTTGTTAATCATTTTTGGATTAGCAGTATCCCGGCATTGAAACTTCCTAAAGTCAGTTAGAGATGTAGCACAAATTAAATAAAAACAAAAAATAATATTTGTTATGACATTTTGTGTGTATGTATGAGGAAAAACAAAAAATAAATACATACAATGTGTATGTTTTAGGTTATTTTTCGATCTTATTCTGAAAATATATAAGGACATTCATTTTGGATTGGTTTGTTTATGCTAAATACCAGAACAAAGGATGGATATCAAATTCAAATCTGTTTTAAAGAGAATGCAAATAAGTCCATTTTACCATTCATTGTTATTGCATTTATTTTGCAGACAGTCTTGGCCTTGGATTAACACGTCTACTTGAATGTTTTTCTATAGTGATATTTTGCTTCTGTTCTTTGAAACATTTTGGATACTTTTTTCAATGCAATGCTGAAGACAGCATGCAATGACTAATGTGTTTTATGGAAATACAGTATCTTATTGAATTTTTGAAAATCAGTGTTAAAAAATCAATTCAAAGAAATTGTCCACATCGAGGGGGTAAATCAATATCATTGTGATGTTTTCCACTCATATGCTCCTAGTATATATGGGCTCAGTTTAAGCTTATGTGTGCATCTACTAAACCTTTACTGAGGCACATGCACAATGTCACTAATTGTTATTTAAAATCCTTGTCCGCCCTTGCCTAATACCTGGCAACCCTGAAATCAATCATCCTATCACGCAGAACAACATTTGCACCAAAATTAAGCTGATAGCTTCAGGCAGAGTTTTTCTGTATAGTGCAAACATGGGCAGCTTATCTGAGGCTCATATAGACATGATGCATTGTATTTTCATTTTTTAAACTTGAATTGCCTATTGTTTTCTGTATTACAGTTGTATTATAATATGTGAAGCGTAAACATATCATATGGCAATTTAAAAGCAATGTTTGCGATTTTGTGATCAATTATTTTGGCAGAAATGACAGATGGTCATACAATTAATGAATCTGTAGAAATACAACAGGTCCTTGGCCAGCCATCACAAAAACAACACTACACTAAAAGGAAATACATACAGGCTGTTTCAGAAAAGCAGACCATGGAATACACAAATGTTCAACAGAGATGTTAGTTTGAACAGTATGCTGGAACGTGCCAATGTTCACAGACAGAAAACAAACAGTCCACCAAGGCATTGTTGTCAACAAAATGGCATCAAAAGCTTTAACTTCTCAAATACTGGTGCCACGGTGAGGACAGGGCAGAATATGGAATTATAGCACAATAATACAGATTGGCTGGTAACAAGGTTAGAACCTGATAGGATTTGGGGAGAACCTTGTGCTGCATTTCTGCACAAGGGTGACAGGAGTATCAAGCCCTGGTTAAGAATAATGGTTTCCCTTCAGGAGGATGTGAAATTGGATTGCTCATAAAAAGTGCTTGCTGAAGATAAACCGGTGTTATCCAATTATCCACCTAAACTACATTAAAAAAAGCAGAACGTGCAGCTTCTTGGCATCATTGGCGCCCCAGACTGAAAGCACTGGGAAAATAGACAAGAGCAGTATAACATTCACATGAAAGGCAATGACTTCTTCCCCATCAATCATAGTGTTTTTAATATAATGGTAATTAACTTGTAGAGAATATTTATTTACATATAAAGTATTTCACGGTGATTAATTTGATACCTGGGGAGAGATATCATTCTCTTAGCCTGCTCTCCTGATAACCTCTGCACCTCACAGCAGAAACAATGCAGATTGCAGTGTTGCCCAACAGAGGGCAATAGTTTATTGCATAATACATTCAAACCTGAGCAATGATTTGTAAATTAAGATCTCCTTAACTCAGTAATTCTCAGCTTTGTTTTCAGAACATTCACCTTTGCAGCAGCTGTGACTTATGCAGGGATACTCTTTCATTAGTGGTACAGAAAAGTTTGGTCCAACAGCCCATAAACTGTGCTTGAAGAATTTTTACTGTTGAATGTGGCAAAAATATATGCCTCCAGATGCTTCAGGCATCAATGTGGTACAATCAGGACAATTGTGTTGGCCTACTGCAGAGATGTATGCCCAGACTATCACTTGCTTCTGTAACAACTTCCAGATTGATTAACTATTGTTTGCACTGTATATTCTGGGCATAATTTATTTTATGACACTGATCGCACTGTAGTTTTTGTGATGACATACGTACATTGCAAGGACTTAGTAACTTTGCTGCTCATTGAAAACAGGAATTTTCATTTCCTACTTAGAGTGATACTCAACACAAAAAAGAAAATCCTTTTCTACTTTTAAAAGAGTCAGTCAGCACCCTTTTGCATAAAAATGCCTTTGATTATGATATATATCGCCTGCAGTCTCACAAACATTGGCCTGGGGTGGTTCTGCAGTCAGTTAGCCTCCAGTTATGGCTGCTATCGTTCTCTGATCTGAAAAAATAGGCACCCTGGTTAAAAAATTCGAAGCATGTTGGTATTCTCTTGAAATTAGGGAATATTATATTCTAATTAGATACAAATTTAAATGTGCACACAGAAGATGTAATTTTTTTAGTCTTTGAGCATATGTATTCCACCAAATTCTAGACATTCATAAAGACACCTTTATTGTTGGTATGATATACATCCATGGCACCCAGCAAGGGACTCATGATCCAGATATTCTTTGCCAAAGATTAAAAGTGAAACTTCTAGAATTGGAAATAAGATTTAAAAAACAAACCGCCGGGTTACATTTTAAAAAAAAAAGAGGAGAAGAAGACCAATAAATTATTTATCAAGCACTACTGACAAACCAAGCTAAATTCATGTCTTTTAAAAATGCAAAGACGGGAGTCAGGGCTGGGGAATGAGGAGGTGAAAAAAGAAGGGGGTGTCCAGGGAGTTCAGAGTTACAAAATATTCCACATTTGTTGCTGTGTGCTCTATGGGATAATTTTATTAGGTGCAAATGGAGACTTAAATGAGGTGCAATTCAAGGAGATTATATATAAACTAGCAGGAACCCGTAGAAATTCCATGATAAAACAATAACATCAGACTTCGTTTGTTTTCTTATTTTTTTCTTCGCTGTCTCAAGAAAAAAACCCGCTCTGTCTGATGAAGCCGTAACGGCTCTGTGTGTGTTGATGGACAGACGCGAAGACGAAGGGCGCTTCGGCGTTACAGTCCGGCCATCTGGGTAGATGCCGGCTTTGTGACTTTGATCCTGGTTAATAAAGCATTGGGGTTCCCCACATGACAACTTGAGGTCCGTTACAATCAAAGAATATGAATCTCTATGTTTGGCGAAGCTAAAACAGCTCCGAAAGTTGGACACATGGACAAATGTGAAGACCGGAGCTAACTCGGCTAGCAGCCCAAACTTCTGAGTAGACGCCGGAAGCATGACAGCGTGAGGTTTTCAAGTGAGCTTATTCACATATATAGCTGGGGATATATATATATATATATATATATATATATATATATATATATATATATATATATATATATATATATATATATATATATATATAAACACACACACACACACACAGAGTTCACTTTACCTCACGAAAGTAGTGTGCTTCAAGAAAAAATGTGCTTCAAGAAAAAATTGTGCAGCCCAACATGACGTTTATGCATCCCAAAAGTAACAACAGAATATACTGTAGAAACGGCAAGGATAACATTTTGCCAATATATATATACACACACACACACACACACACACACACACACACACACACACACACACACACACACACACACACACACACACACACACACACGCACACACACTGACACAATGGATTGGTCATAAATACAATATACAGTAATTAATGTGCCTGATACTGTGCTACTGTTAGTTTTCCAGGAAGCACAATTGTAGTTTTACCTAGGCCTTTGGCTCCCAGCAGGACTGCTAAGTGTTAGTAAAAATGCTTTTATGTGAAACACCTTCTACTAAGGATTATGTGGTTGTAAAAGACAGAACTACTGCAAAGTACTCTTTGAAAGAAGCCGCATTAATGACCCCGCCGTGAGGCTCCAGTGGCGCCAAACCTTGCCATGCCGATGGTGCTTTGAGATTAGGTTTTCGAGTGCTGCAAATGTATTTGGAGGGGTTGGGGTCACAGGCCAGGTCACACTTGTCACACATGGAGCCGCAGGATTGTGTTGGGCCTCTGACAGGTCTGGTGCAAGCAAGGAGCATGAAAGGGAGTCCAACATCCTGCTGGGCAACTGACACAACCACGCAGACCTGTAATTCCCTGCAGCAGAGGGATGATTGCATGATCAGACTCTGGCATGTTTATGGTCACTAAGATAGTCCCTGGGAACACAATTTCTTCATTCATTGCTCATTCTCCTGTTAATTTGCTGACTGAGTTCTGCACAGCTGCAGGAAATGGTGTGTCGATATGTTTCATAAATAATATCAGTTACTTTTATCACAGATGTAATGGAAATAGAAAGACCATGATAAAATCACAGAATATGGAGTGCTAATTTAAATTTAATGCCTCTCTGTCAAATTTTTCCTCTGTTGCTTTTAACCTGCTGAATAAAGAAGGCAGCATAGAATCCTGTGATGTTGAGGCTATAGGCTATAGACATGACTTGAGCTCTCCATAAGGCTGCCTGACAACCTGGCAGCATGAAATTACAATGAAATGATTAATTTTGTGCCAATAGCATTGTAAGATAAGTATAATAGAGTTTCATACTGTGAGACACACTGGTGAGAATGCTAAATATTGTTGATTTCTGTAGTTAGTCACTTAGTCTTCGATGAAGAACAAAAATGTGGGAACCGATAACATTCAAGTTTACAATGATCTTCATTTCTCATTCTGCATCTCATATTCCCTGATAAGACAGCATTCATTTTGGAGAATCATCAAAAGAGAAATGAGGAAGAGAAAAAAAGTCATGTTCTGTGGAGTTACTCTGTCAGAATAAATGATAGCCATTAAATAATAGATGGTTGAATTTGAAAGGAAATGGGTTCATTGTGGGGAAGCCTTTCTGTGATTACAAAGATAAAAAATCTTTTTTCACGGCTAATGGAAAGTGTCGTCACGTTTCTCAGGCTCCAGATCCTAGACAGGTCATAGCTGGAAAGTTCATATGCCTGTGTCCCAATTAGAGCCCAAAGGTTCCCAAAGCCCCCAGTTATGTGACATGGCTTCAAGTGAGCTTAGAGGCAAGATGTCTTACTGCATTCTGCACAAAACTCAGTATGAACAAAGCATCAGCTTTTGATTATGGTTTCTGGTATTGCCCTGAGACAATTATCCAGGTCTTTTGAGTTTTCTGGCAATGCAGATGTTTCAGTTATCTCGAAGCTTGTAGAGATTGTCAGAAACAGGACGGAGCTCCCACCAGGGATGTGGTATGTTTTGTCAACTGTGCTTATTTTGCATCTTTGGAAGGATTAATGTTTCGGTTCTAAATTCATATTATACAGGGGTTCAGGAAGTCAACATGAACGGGAAAGCAATGATACTTGCTCTTGTGCCCCAAGTCATTCCAACAAAATTACAGCATAATACATTTGAAACCATATGTACAGTGTAAACTTGTTAAGCTATACGGGCATGCTATAGAAAACATATGTATGTGTATTTTATTCAATATTTGAGGGAGGTACACCACGAGAACTGGATCACGTGAATGCTAGAAGCCATCCGCTTTCTGATTATACTATAGGAAACAGGCATCTCATTATCCTGGCCTCAGTACAAAACCAACATAACAGAACAAGGACACATTCTCTTTTCATTCATTCTTCTCAGAAGTGGACAAACACATCTGTTGATTTGTTTTAGGATTGTCTTTTTTTAAATTAAATCTTTGCTAAATAAATATGACAGTACAGCATCCATCGCCAACCTGTATAAATTTAAACTCTGTGTGTTTTCCTGCACTGCTACGTGATTGAGCTGTAGACAAGAAGAATGCAGATCTTGCACAAGTGATTGAAGTCATACTGTACATTATGTGGTCAACATTTACCTGAAAAGTACAAATACATTATTCAGTGTAGCCATCTAAAGTAATTGGTTTTACAGATGTGTTTCTAAGATTTTTATCCCTCTTGAATCTACTGTGAGCGACTGTTTTCTGACTTAATATCCTGTCTCCATTTAACAAGACCCAGCACCAAAAACTATAGCCCAGGTCTTTCAAATCAGTTTCAAATCAGCTCCATGTGAATGTTCAGTAGTTAAGTCATAAAGTTATGATTAGACAACACAAAGTGGGGCATTTCTTGTGGATCTTTCATGTTAGTCAAAAATAGACAATCAGCTGGCCGACAGAAAAAATGTATTATCTTTATATTGATTCTCGAATGACAGTGAAACACAGACCACATAAATATGATTGAAAGGGACACTGTAAAATGGTATACAGAACACAGTTCAAAGCCTTGTTACTCTGCTTCTAAATGCCACAAATAACATGTTGTTGGTCGTCTATGTTTGTTTATGGGGCCCGCAATTACCTTAGCAGTGATTGAACATGATGACACTTTGCTGTACATGCAGGGTGACATGTTCAGAAATGTAAATTACTGTTTTGCTTGGCCAAAGACCCCTCTCTAATGCTTAGGGGCTATTTATGATTCAAAAAAAGGCTAAAGAATGAGAAATGAGGTTTCAAATTTTCTTGATAAATTGATAAATGCTTCATTAAATTCCTATTTGTGCCTTTTTTGTTTGCTGATGGATAATCACCATGCCACTGTTACCACAGTATTACTACTGTATTTTTTAATAGGGGCTGCCATATAAATGACATATCATGTTGCTTATCACCTTGCTTGTTGTAAATGTTTTAACAGATCTTCACACTGATGTCACAAAAATAAATATGAATATGAACATCAAAGAAAAAAATCAGATATGAGAAAATGTAAGAATTGTGTTATTATCCAGGTCGAGATTTATAAGAAAATTATGTCATTTTAGCTGATCATGTGCAACATTTGTGTTTGCTACCTTGTGTTTTAGAGGAATCTAATACAGTGCGCCCTCGTTACTCATGGTTGATGCGTTACGGGAACCGCACGCGAATAACGAGTTCAGCGATAGAACGACAAACTATTTACAGTATGTGATTATTTACAGTAATTTAAATGTTTATGAACCCTCCCCACACTGATATTAAACTAACCACAATCTGTATGACTTTTTCCAAACTCTTATTGAATGTTTAAAGCACTTTTGTGTCTCGTGGAAGTCCGAAACTCATGGAACGTAGCACACTTTTGGATGCCTTCAGCCAATAGAATGCGCGTACAGTATCACGTGACTGCCTGCCAAAAATCCATGATGAGGTGAAGTCTCGAGTGTTAATGTGCGAATACGCGAGGGTGCACTGTTTTTAAATTTCACACAGATACTTTTGTTTCAATGACACAGAAAGAAGAGTATACTGTACATTCTAATAATCTCCTGTTAATATAATAAGAAACTTAGATCTCCACCAGCCTATTCTAGTTTCTGACCAGTAAGCTAATATTTGGCCAGAATAATTCATTATGGTCTATTTTGTTGGGCAGGAACATGTCAATAGTATTTTGGAAATCTACTGGCTCACAAGGCTGTGAAAACAAACCATGCTGATCAAATAAAAGTCTTATAAATCTTTTTCTCAGATTTTTTCCTGGGAGAGATGTACTAAAGGGCAGAAACATTGCAGGCAGCCATTGTAAATCAAGGACAGCTACTGCTTGATACCGTCAACAGGGGCAATGGAGGAATAAATGGTCCCAGTAAAGCTATGAGTTATTTTACGGTTTTGTCTATGAGAACCTAAAGACTGCAAGACAAAATATCTCTCTTATCTTTGATAATGGTAGGTATTTCTGACCAAAAAATCTTATTAATTCCTCTAATACTTTAATAATTGTAAATAATGTATGTATATACCCATTAAGCATACTATTCTTCTTTATTGATGAGATGGGATACAAAAAAACAAAAACTTTTCAACATGACCCATTGAATTGTGTTTTATGTCCTGACATATCACTTCTCTAACACCTTCTTGATGTATTGTCTGGTGAACTCTGTGGGATAATCTAGTGCTCCGAGCTAGCTGTGTGGAAAATGTGCCACAATAGCTAATATTCTTCTCAGGGGTTTAAGCAGGATTTAGAAGGTTGGGGAACATTAAGACCCACTGGGGGATGATCCAGGAAGGGAATTTACTTGCAATGAGCACTGACAATATTCTAAAATATATTGTGAAAGGTTTCCAGACCCTGAAAAGTCAAGTGGGGGGGTTATGAGAGATTGGAGGTATAATCTTCCATTTAAGACCACCTGTGACAATCACGTTAATAATAATGGTAGAGTACAATAAGAAGTCATTTAAAAATAAATTCATTATTTAACAATGATATAAAAATATATACATTGATCATATACGTATAAAAATGCAAATCACACAAACATATGAGTGTGAGTCATAGAAATGTTGAGAAGGTGCATCACCTAATATTGTCCAAATCCAAATATTATAAATAAGAAATGCCATTTTAAATGTGTAGTTTGAAGACAGCACATTATTATTACACAAAAATATTCTATTGCTAAGCCAGTATTGGATATATGAAAACATTGCAATAAATGCTAGGCCATAACTACTGACATGGATAAAATAAGTCAAAGGTCCAGTCTATTGAATCATTGTGTCTGACACATTGAGAGATGGCTGAAAAGTTTTGATCGCCACGGGCTAGAATTGACTCCCTGTCTCTATCTCTGTGGGGTCTCTGCGTGAGAGTTGTACTGAATGTACTCCTGATCTTGACCAGCATATCTTGTGTGTGGGAGACAGGGTCCATGGTGACATGTAAATGTTCCTAAAGAGCCACGTCCATCACCTGCATCGCTATGGGCTTCTGACCCACACAGTGCCTGACAGCTTGTTCAGGTGGACAAAGATGCAGTCTAGTCAGTAAATATCAAGTTAGCCCACATTCTATCCACACTTTTAAACGGCCACACACCACAATGTCATGTAAAAATTTCCTGGCCCAATAAAATGGCTGGAGTCCCATGTAAATTAGTTTAAATATACACTCAACAACCGTTTTCCTATATGGTAATGAAATGGAGTTTACACCATCTATTTCATATAAGTACAGTATTTTCCGCACTATAAGGCACACTGGACTATAAGGCGCACCCTCAATAATTTGTTTTATAATTTATCTCATATATAAGGCGCATGGATTATAAGGTGCACACGATAGAAATAAGATAAATAGAGCCGCGCTGCTCAAGCAGTAATGATTGCATTCATGACTTCCTGACTACCTTTGAATGGCCCCTATTGTTATGTCAACACGCCATTCTGAGCCTCATCAAGGAAACCTGATCACTTTGCCATCTTAGAAAGAAGTCAACACGCATATTGAAAAATCTGACATTAAAAACTGGTTAAATTCATTACGAGTGCAGTCAGTGCAAACAGAGCGGATTATTTCCTCATCTGAAATTCGAAACAGATATTTAAGCTTCGACATTCGTCTTCCGTTTATTGATTAAATATTGTTTCGATCGATCGATAGTCCAGTCGGAGGTGCAGCTATTTGCTGCTGTGTGTCCTAAACAATGTTTTAACTAGTTTTTAATGTCAGGCTATTAATTTACTGTTAAATATGACGCTGTTTTACTCCTAGAACTGACTTTAACGTCGGTCTGTCACCGCCGTGAATCTCACAGCACGTCACTGCAGATAGAATACACAAGCCTGAATGCGCCCCTCCGCCGCCCGCCCAGAGATATCAACTACATTTGTAAATCAGTCCAGCACACCCGTTGGCACCTTTGTCTAGCAGTGACTCTGCTCTTGAAATTTCAGAAAAGGCTGGAAGTTCAGCTTTGAGGGTCTTTAATTCACCTTTATGCTAGTTTCTCTGTGTGTTTCCACAGACTAATAGAATGGACCGTCACTAGAATCCAGATGACAGCACAGTGGCATTTTTAAGATCAATTAAGTTTAAAGTGGGTTATTTACGACGCCAAATAGTTAGGAAATACTGAGATCAGTCAGTCAGTCAAACTTTATTAATAGAATTGTTGAAAGTTCCTTATGTTTTGCTATGTGATCACCGGTGCTCCTACAGTCTGCTCTACTGTCTGGGAGCAGCTCAGTCAGAGCAGGGCCTTCGGTGACGCCCCTTGACTACCGTTGTTAGGGGGCGTAGGACCGAGTGCCTTGTGAGGGGGCTCCTCTGGTGGCGGAGTGCAGCATGACTGGCGGCCAGACTGCCGGCTTTTTTTCAGCGATCATGTTTTTAACCAATATTAATATGAATATTAATCCACATATAAGACGCACCGGATTATAAGGCGCACTATGGGTTTATGAGAAAATTTTAGGCTTTTAGGTGTGCCTTATAGTGCGGGAAATACGGTACAGGAAAACATCATAATGCTTTTATTTTTTTGATGATATCCATTACTTCCCAAAAATACTAAAATTCATCCATGGATATGCAGCAGAGGGTTTATCCTAGTGCATGCTTCAATAAATCTCCTAATACTACACTTCTGGAACTCTGTCTGAATGCTGCTTGAGGCCATTATTGTTCATCCATTTCAGTCAGGGTGGTGAGGGTACCCGAGGCAGAGTGGATACCACTAATCAGAGGGTTTATTGTTTCATTCCTATTTGATTGTCTTGAAGTGTTCTTAGGCAAGAACCCTAATTTATTCCTGATGGTTTGTAGCTGTGTGAGGGTGGCCATGTGAATGGTTATTGCTCCTGATGGGTAGGTGCTGTACCACCAGTGTATGCTTATAGATCCCAGTTTGTTGCATGATTACACTCTCGTGTCCTTGTGTTTCTCATCCACATGCTAAAATTCTTTACTGTCTGAAGATCATGCATTCAGAAAGTTTGAGTAATGCTCACAATAAATGTACACTTTGGCATTGTTGCCAGTGTAAAAAAAAAAAATTCCTCCAGTATCTCTGATAGAACTTTAATTAACTTAAGGCACCTAACTTCCGGGTGATTTGTGCTTTCCTACACGTAACACAAATGTGACCTCCACTCACACTCTTATCCCTGACCAGCACTATTCGTTGGCGTTTTTCACTTTGTGAAATATGTTGCATTGTGCTGTTATTCTGACCTTCTAATACTGATAAGAATACATTTCTATTCCATGTACAGTGTGTCTGTACACTAAGCTTGGCCCATTTAGACATTTTTTCATCTAGCTGTGAAAGATATTATATGAAAGACATTATATGAAAAACTGGAAGTTAGACTATATAAAGAACACTGAGGGGTCACCAGATGGGAAAAGCTTCTTAAATACAGTCCATTTACCATCTGACAGTGATATCAAATTCCCTATATGCTCTATTCTTCATAAGAATACATTTCCATTCATTTATTCATGGTTTTTTTGTTTTAAACAATTATTTTTATGCAATTTAATGTATAAAATTATGAAAACTGTTTTTTCAATTTGTATTGTCATTTATGTGTACATCCCCCTGTCTTTGGTTTAATTGTTGAATAAAAACTAAGTTAAAAAAAAGAAGAAAAAAAAATCTCTTCTCAGGACCTTGTCTTTTGTTGTTCCTCTGAATCATCTGTGTTCAGCCCAAGGTTTCTGAAGTGGTAAGTTCTGGATATCCTTCGGTTACCACTTGCGTGCCATTATTTTGTCACCACATGTAAAGTACCCTGTAGCCTCCGAATGAACTTCATCAGGCATTAAACTAGGTCCACGTCAATCGATTTGCTTTAATACGGCATTACGATAACAAATGCACAACACAACATAGCTTATGAAGCAAGAAAGTACCAACGGGGTGGATGTTCATTGGGGTGGTGGTGACTCACACTCACACACACAGACACACAGATGCCCAGAGTAAATGTTCATTGTCAAACAAAACAATAATCAGTCATTTAAGTTTTTGTGCCCAAGATTTTTTACAGTAACATCGTGATAGAAAGGCTCTGGGGCTGGAAGGTACTGTGTGGTAAAGCACTCTATATATCTGGTAACTTGATGTGTTTGGCTAGCTACTCATCCTGAGACAACAACAGCACAAAAACAAGGAGAAAATAACCAGTCAAATCAGAAGTGACATTATTGCAGAATCATGAATTGCGCCGTAAGGGAGGGATGTATACTTGCTGTTGATACAGAGTAAAAGCTCTTCTTTAACATTGTATCAACAACCATAACAGATTCCTTTCTGGTCAGCAGTTGGTTCAAAACAAACCATGATGGCTCCTAAAAATTGAAGTTTCTGTGGGAAAATGTAGCCAAATCATTGTTATAGCCATTCAACATCATTAAAAATATTTGTTTATAGCTACCATGATGCTGTCCTGTCAATAGGGTATTAAATCAAAAGTTAATGTGCCATTCAAGAACTAATGGACAAATGACAGTTGCTGTCATTTAGACAATCAATAATGATCTAATTTAGGTGATGCAGGCAATACTCTGATTATGCTATCATCTAAACATGACACAGCTTCAGTATGCTAGTTAATAATTTCCCATGCAGAGGCAAATTACTGTATGGGGGTCAACACCTTCGCCAGTACCATAGCAAGATCTTAAAATCATACTAGGTTCATAGAAGTGAGTTTTTGCATTGGGTGTGCTTCTTGTGAAATTTTAATTTGCTGAGCAAATGAAATAACAATAAACAACCAAGAACCAGAGACTATGAAAAAATATCACAAAGAGACAAAAATAAAAACATAACGATGCAAAAGTGTGAAATTTGAATGGATTGACTGAATACTCGTACAGCTTAATCCAGGATCTTTCTGAAATTATGAATAGAAAAAACCCCATCTCATCTGTCTATCATGACTAATTTTCTTAACAAGAATTGAGTGGTGACACAATAGAAAACATTAATTATTCGTAACACCTGAGCTGGTAATTTGTAGATGTTATGAGTTTCTGCATTGTAATTATGCATGGCTGTTAAAAATACCTCAGTAGTGATTCAGTAAACACTGAAGTAGTGGCTTTCATCAGTATGGCTTGCTGTAAATCCCGTGGCTCAGCAGCAGCTACAGTTTATCACAAGCTCAAATCTGCTCCTTTTTCTTATTTGATCCATTCACTGATACACAAAGGAATTCAATCAGGCCAAGCCTCCTGACATAAAAAGGATTTCTCATTTCAGTGGTGGGACTATAGTGCTGAACTAACTTCAAAAGCTCTCTGGACCTTTAAGGTTGGTCTTTTGTTGCACAGCATTAAAAAAGGTGACCCCATGCCTTTATCACAAAGATCAAGCGATTGATAATGCTCATCATAGATATGAACTGAAAGATTTTTTCAAGATGTATTTCATTTATAAAAAAAAAAAATGTAACAGTGTTAGACTAAATTTATGTGCCTCCATTTTAAAATACTGAATAGTGGTCCTCGTGGACGTCTGTGCAACCCCACGAGTAATGTATTGGAACCCAGTGGATTGTATGCAGCTTTGAATGCAAAAATTTTCTAGTGCCCATATTGATTTTATTTATTACTGTTAAACCTGCTCTTCAGACAGTCTATCAAATGATTTCAGATGGACAGGAAGCTCACCTATGAAATTAGATGAGGAAGTATATTCGGAAAAAAGCCACAAAACACCAAACTTCATCAAATAATCTCCTGTGAGTTGTCCAGAGAAAAAATGTAAACCAACTATTGTGGTTTGCATTTCTTTCTGGATGATGGGAGTGGTTTCTTGTATGTAAGAAGAATGTGAATGAATGTGAAGACTAAAATCTCAAAACTTCACTAAAACAAGATGAATACTCTTCTAGTATGTTATAAATGAAGTAAGATTAAAATGTTCAAACCCTTGTGTCATAGTAAAAGAAGTATGAACAAGTCAATTGGTCTTGTAAGAAAAGCTTAATGACATTTTACCTATTGTCCAAGACTCTTCTTCAGTTCTGAAGGGCTGGTGGGAAGTTTCAGAAATTGAATACAGTGGGAGTTGTTAAGGTTGTTAACTACTAAAGATGGTCATTGAAAACCAGTCATAGGTTTCACCTATAGGCTGTAGGCTCCCCACTCGGTTTTATTTTGCTTTTCCAATTTGCTTATTCTTACAATGTTAGGTATATCTTAACCCAGGAAATTGTTATTTAATCCTGCTGTTGCTGTGGTATGACAGATGTTATGATCTGTCTACATCATCATAAACTGAGATTTTCTAGTAGTGGGGTTGTCCTTGGACAGAACATTTGATATTTTATTCCCAGTAAGTGAACAAAACCATTATTCAAATCCTGAATCATTGTCATTTTATGTCATATAAGTGGTCAGTGATGCTCATGGGTTTTGTGGTATAGGTAGTCCTCACAATATGAACAGCCTTTGGTTTTCCTGTGCAGAACTGAACCATCGTTCCCTGCCATATCCGACTACTGTGGTTCCCCTTTCTGCTGCAACTCCCGCTGAGCAGCATCACCAACACTCATCTCCCCCATCTTGTTCTTGTACATGTCTCTGTGAGCATCTCAGCACATCAGTCAGAAAGAATGCGCAGCTAACAGAAAAATGGAAAAAAAGGAAACATTAAAATAACATCCACTTGAATACTTTCCCTAACTTACAGCTACAAAACTCAAACTTTCTATGAAAAACATTTTTTAGTGTATCAGATTTAAGAGTTAATTTCTTTATAAATAATTTATCTACATGCCACCTGAGTAGAAACGGTCCACAAAAGATAACAAGTTATAGAAGGAGACAGGTCAGCAAGGTGGTCAATTCTACCTGGGGCTTACTGTGCAGAGTTTGCTCGTTCTCCCTGTCCCTGTGTCTCCGTTGCTTCTCTCTGGGGTTACTTCCACCTCCAATAACATCCAACTTAAGTGATTTATACACTCTAAATTGGCCATAGGTATGTCTGTAAGAGTGAACTGGTGTCTCTGTTTGGCCCTGCGATAAACTGGTGACTTATCCAGGGTGTACCCTGCATCCCGCCTGATGTCAGCCGGGATAGTCTCCAGTGTAAACCTCTTACCTGGATTTCAATATTCAAGACAATTACTTATTGTCTTGTCTTCAAGAAGAATAATGAACGAACGAAGCAACTGAAGAAGAAGACAGTTTTTACATCTTTCATTAGTGTTTTTTCTTCTCATGTAGCTCCTTCTGAATGTACATTTTTTGAATTGTTTGAATTTAATTACATTTTGTAATAGATATGTGTGCAAGTTTTTCTAAAATAATGATTTTGATGGCATTTAAGACTATGAAAATGTAATATTCCTAATTTCTATGGAGTACCACATAAGAACGAGATTGGTCTGAAAACAGAAAGCAGAACATAACAAATTTCTCTGAAATAATTACAGGCTGAATATGAATCTGTTAAGATAAGATAGCATGACTTAAATCAATGCTTCTATTCCTCATTCTTTTGTTCTGTGACCTTCCAAAGTCACAGTACTGATATGGAACCACTAGCCACAAGGAAGCTGACTTTACATGAGGGTGTTTTGAGCATGCGACATAATCCTGCCATGATGTGCTTGAGAACAAAAGGAAAAGCAAGACGTGGGTGCTACTAACAACGGTGCACCAGCCCTGCCATGACCACCATTATTAGTTTAGTGACATAAGCCCTCTCTTGCTCTCTCTCTCTCTCTCTCTCTCTCTCTCTCTCTCTCTCTCTCTCTCTCTCTCTCTCTCTCTCTCTCTCTGTTTGGTGTGTGTGTGTGTGTGTGTGTGTGTCTGTGTGTGTGTGTGTGTGTGTGTGTGTGTGTGTGTGTGTGTGTGTATGTGTGTGTGTGTGTGTGTGTGTGTGTGTGTGTGTGTGTGTGTCTGTGTGACAAGATGGAAGGGAAGTAATCCTTTGTTTGCCTCTGCATATGTGTGGGTGAATTGGTATGTGGCTTTGTCTCCTTATAGATCCGTTTGTTTCCTACAGATTTTGTGCTTGCTGTACAGCATGCAGTTTTTACATTTAAGTCTATGTATGTGTGAACAGAGCTTTGTCGGTGTGTATCTGTTATGTGTATGCTTGTGTGTATGTGTGTGTGTGTGTGTGTGTGTGTGTGTGTGTGTGTGTGTGTGTGTGTGTGTGTGTGTGTGTGTGTGTGTGTGTGTGTGTGTGTGTGTGCGTGCGTGTGTGTGTTTTAATCTAGTAATGCCCATTTTTTGATAGACAATTTCCAAGAAATTAATGGCGAGAAATGCAAATCCCTGCTAGGATTAAAACAAACAAAATAAAAACCTAGTTCTAGAGCATTGATGTCCAACCCACTGAATTATTGCTAGACAATGTTTTCTAAGTGTGTGAAGACTTACAACACCAGTTTTTTTTCAAAGAAAGTATCTCAAGGGGAGAAACAAGGTGCATTTCTTCAGGCGTGCACATCAAATAAGAGAAAAGGTGGAGTAGGTAGTGCAAAATTGAACAGCTGCAATAATAAATAAAGTTTATGTGGCAGGGAGCAAGCAGTGTCTCATCAGTCACCACAGTAAGTGTGAATGTTTTTGATCCCATGGGAAGGTGTCACACTCCAACACACTAATTTCCATTGCTCAAAAAGAAAATCTCAATATTGTTTTCTAATCATTCATTCATTCATTCATTCATTCATTCATTCATTCATTCATTCATTCATTCATTTATTGTCTTCCGCTTTATCCGCCGCAGCGGGTCACGGGGAGCTGGAGCCTATCGCAGCTGGCATAGGACATGAGGCGGGGGGAACTCCACGCACCACGCCAGTGCGCTGCGGAGCCACACACAAAGACAGACAACCATGTACACACACACTCACTCCTTCGGGCAATTTGGGACCGGCCAATTAACCTGAAGCGCATGCTTTTGGAGGTTGGAGGAAGCCGGAGAGCCCGGAGAAAACCAACACAGACACGGGGAGAGCATGCAAACTCCACACATAGAGGGACTCGAACCTGTAACTGCCTTGTTGTGCAGCGACAGCGCTACCCACTGCTCCACGGTGCTGCCTGTTTTCTAATCAGAAATTATGACAATATTTCCCTCAAAAGTAAGAAGTCCATGCTG
Source organism: Antennarius striatus (assembly GCF_040054535.1). Lineage (NCBI taxonomy): Eukaryota > Metazoa > Chordata > Actinopteri > Lophiiformes > Antennariidae > Antennarius > Antennarius striatus. The sequence continues at coordinate 9,548,687 of NC_090785.1, forward strand.
AATTAGGTAAATGTTCTTTTTCTTTTTATCAATTCTGTGGGGAAAAGGACACGCAGTGAAATTAGTTTCATGGTGCTTAAGATTTAGTTGTTGACCAGGCGACAAGGAAACAAGACCTTGAATCAAGTGGGCTTAAAGTGTTTAAGCTGATAGTTAAACACGATGTTTCTGCCAAGAGAGTAGCAATAGGGAGCCAACAAATTATCTTGTTTTCAAAGGACTTGCCAAGAAACTGGCTTTCAACCAGAATCACATTCATGATAAAAATCTGATACACCAATTATTTTCAGTATACAGTGTGTTTTATCATGCACACCATGGTATATTTTCAGAAAACACAGATGGATAGAATGAACTGTTAAGATTTTAATTTTTTTTGTTTCAGTAACACCTTTTCTGTGATATTGCATCTGATAATAACTAATTGTCGGGCAACAAACACTTCATTATTTCATCTCATGACTGAGGAGGAAATAGTAAAGCCTCCAACAAATTCAAAAGTAGAGAAACAAAGCAATCAAAAAGTTGCATCATTGAGACAAACTTGACATTAAACTATATGAAGCTGCCTTTCAGTCATGGAATATAACAGTGTTTTGGGGATGTGAGCATTGACTGTCAAAATCAGTAGGGTAGAGCAGAGGAAGCTAGCTAGTAAAACTCCCTAAGGCAGAAACAAATTCTCCTCTCGTTTCCACGTTGATCTCTCCCTGGTTGACATGTCCTGTTTTCGTCTTTGTCTCGTTTAGAAGCTAACAGCCTCATTTGAGCCATTCCTACAGGGAGGAATGGATTTAGTCATTTGAATAAAATTGCATAGACCAGTCTTGTGGTAAGGCTTCCAGAATATTCAGACTAAGACATGATTGCCATGTGGGGAGCCATTGCAGATTTCTCCACTATCTTTGTCATCCAGGACAAATCAGCTATTCTCATAGTGTGTGCTTTTGGATTTCATTTAGTCTTCCAAAAGAATATAAACCAGTACAACAAGCCGCAATAAAATGACCCTGCAAATCAAACCCTGAAGAGAATTTCCCCTCTGGGGATTAATAAAGTGTACTGTATTTAATCTTAATCTTAAATAGGGAGGAAGTTGTATTGATACGCTTTAACAGCTGATGCTTTTTCTCCTTTCGGCTTTTCAGGGGTAACCACAGCGTATCAGTTGCCTCCATCTAACCCTGTCTTCTGCATCCTCTTCTCTCACACCAACTACCTTCATGTCCTCTTTCACTACATCCATAAACCTCCTCTTTGGTCTTCCTCTAGGCCTCCTGCCTGGCAGTTTAAAACTCAGCATCTTTCTATCAGTATATTCAATATCTCTCCTCTGGACATGTCCAAACCATCGCAGTCTGGCCTCTCTGACTTTATCTCCAAAACCTCTAAGATTTGCTGTCCCTATGATGTTCTCATTCCTGATCGTATCAATCCTGGTCACTCCCAAAGAGAACCTCAACATTTTCATCTGTGCTACCTCCAGCTCTGTCTCCTGTCTTTTCCTCAGTGACACTGTATGTACAGTAGGTGTACCACAGTTTTGTACACATTTCCTTTCATTTTAGCTGAAACTCTTCTATCACACATCACACGTGACACTTTTCTCCACCTGTATAGATCAGTCTCCCCTTCCTTATTGTCCAACCTAGGATACAAGTCATCATAAGCCGCTTGTTTGGCTTTTGCTACCTCTACTTTCACCTTACACTGCATCTCGCTGTACTCCTGTCTACTCTCCTCAGTCCTCTCAGTATCCCACTTCTTCTTAGCTAACCTCTTCCTCTGTATACAGTCCTGTACCTCCACTAAAAACATGGAAATATACCAACAGAAATATACACAGAAGGATTGCAGATCTATACCTTGCTGACAATATAATTTCTTGTCATTTAGCAGGGGGCCAAGAGACCCATTTATATACATTCATTAATTGTGGGGGGAGACTCCTAAACACACAAACACACACTGGAGAGCCACAAGACAAATATAGGTACATACCCAATATGACAGTTCCAATCCTACTTTTGTAAAATTAACAGGGATGGATAGGTACATGGCTAAAATAAAAAATAATAAAGAGTTGTGGCTTTGAGATGTGATGAGAGCTAAAGCATTACACTAATTCATCATTCACTTTGGTTTTCCTCCAGGTCATAATATTTCTCATCAATCAGCAAGTTCGATGTCAAGTGAGAACAATTCTGCAGCAAGTGAATGTCAAGCTCTCTTTGCTACCCATTTTCCAATCTGGCAAATGAATGGCTCTCTGATGCTAATGAATATATATTGAGAGTGTGAAGATTTTATACAATACAGGCTAGATGACCTCACACACTTATTCACAGGCAGCATCTTCCCAGAGTAGAACCAATGAATATCGATGAACTGTTGATGAATATATTCAGTAATTTCTACATAACTGTCATTAACAATTTTTCAATTCCTGTAGTTAATATTTCCCAACACCTTTAGTTAGTTCATAATTGCTATTCTGCAGTATATATGGTGTGCCATTTTTGTCATTATCAGCAACTTTGCCCTTAAACGGTCTCTCTCTGTCCCTCCATCTCACTCTTCTCACACACACAGCACGCATGCACATGCTGATACTTCAGGGATATCAATATTGTTTAACTTAAATTAGCAAAACATGCCACGTTTGCATGTCTGCTTGATCATCACTTTTTAATTATGTTTTAATGTTAACAATTAGTACTGAGGTAGAGTCAGCAGCATTTGACTAGCATGCTTCATGAAGAAGTCAAATAAATAAATTACATATGTATTCGTGGGCATAATTCAAAATTTGCAGCTACATTACTTGCATCTTAATTATATATATATATATATATATATATATATATATATATATATATATATATATATATATATATATATATATATATATATATATATATATACAGTATATACCTAATATATTTTATATTTGGAATACATTTTTCAATGCAAGTGATTCTAAACACGACAAATACAGGTAAGGCCACCATAACCCATGAATCTTCTCTAAAGTTCAAAAATGAATTACACTATGCAAGATAGTGCAATGTCTATGAATGACAGCTCAGTCAACATTTTGCAGAGCACATGAATTATTGCACTGTTTACACATCAAATCCTGACAAACATCAATACAGGTTTCCATGATCCTGAACAACAGGGCGTAAGAATTTAACAAATGGACTACTATGACTACCTGTGGTACGCCACCTCATCTCAGATGAAATTTTTGGCTGTGGAGAGGAAGGACACATTGTTAGCGCCTGTCCGAGGCGCATCAGCGATGCTCTGGGTCCCGGTGAGACGGCGGTTTCTACCGCCACTCTGAGTCGTCCCGTTCAGGGACACAGAGAGAGAGACATGCTCCGAGGAGTGAACCTGAGAGTCAGATGCAGGTAGGAGCAGTGATAGCCAGTAATATCGTGAGGGGGCGGAGTGAAGGTGGGACAAGTGAGGATGGTGGCAGGGTGGCTGAGAGAGCAGGTGGAGTGATGGGTGAGAGTGGGGCGGTGCCCAGCGAGTTGGGTGACGCGATGGTTGTGGTGGGTGAGAATGGTATGCTGACAGGTGAACAGGGGGAGATTAGAGAGATTGTGAGTGAAATGGGTGAGATTCTGGAGGTGGTAGGTGAACTGGGTGAGAAAGGTACACTGGGTGAGACTGAGGTGGTGACAGGTGCAGTGGGTGAAAATAGGAGGGAGACTGGTGATAAAAACGAGAATGTTGAGACAGGAAACCAGACAGGTACTGAAGATGTCACAGACGACCATGCGTCTGAATGGATTCTTGTTCCTACTAGGCGGCGCGGTAAGCGCAAGAATATTTTAACTCTTTCTGCTGGATGTAAAGCTGGTCGGATTGAGGTCACACCAAGTGTTCAATACAGTAGTGACAGTAATGACTGTATGTCTGATTGCAGTGACCTATCTCATACTCCAGTCACTGCCAGTCAACAGCAAGATTTGTACCCTGAAAAAATGTTTAAATTGTTTTTAAAACAAACTAAAGGCATGGAAGGTCTGAATCTAGAACAGTTTTTTGCTGATAATTTTTTTTATTTTTTATAATTCGGCAAAACAACTTATTAAAAACAGAGCCACGTCAGAACTCAGTGACCAAGAGATATACCGACTCAAAAAGAAAATGAGTAAAGTCCATATTTTTCTTTTTTTTCTTTTTTCCTATTTAGTTATTTTAAGGTCCTTTCAATTTTCCCCTCATCATGAATTCTTTTGGAGTGGGGATGTTAAACGTAAATAGAGCCAGACAAGAAAGGAAAAGGGCACTGGTCTTTGACATAGCAAGGAGGAAAACTATTGATGTTCTGTTTTTACAAGAAACACACAGCGACGAGAACAATGAGGTGGACTGGATGAAAGAGTGGAAAGGACAGATGGTCCTGAGCCATAACACCACGCTGGGTGGTGGAGTGGGCTTCCTGTTCTCTAGAACATTTAACCCAACATCTCTAGAGATTGAGCGGGTGCTACAACTGTGGAGGCAAAGACTCTCCGGGAAGGAGAGAAGCCTCCTCCTGGACTTTAGTACAGGGACTGTGCCAGACAATAAAGATCCTTTCCCAGAGGTCCACATCAGTCCCCTGTTTGGAGAACTGGAGGGTCCTCTCCTCGGAGATGAACGACAAATCAGCCTGCACACGGCCAACAAAAAAATACTGTACAAACAATGTGTAAAAGTAATCAACAACAGAAGCCTGTGTGACAGGTGCTCTGTCACTACCTGGGCTAACAGGATGACGGGAAATGAGCCTGACCCACAGTGGAGACTTCTGTACAAACCTCCCCTCAAGAAAAAAACAGCTGACCTCCAGTGGAGGATTTTACATGGTGCCATCGGTTCCAATGCTTTTATCTCTGTTTTTACCCCTGCGGTGTCCAGCCAGTGTCCCTTCTGTCCCCTTCATGAAACAGTCTTTCATGCTTTCAGTGAGTGTAGGAGACTTACAGTGCTCTTCAGTCTTCTAACGAATGTTTTTAATTTGTTCAGTGAAAATTTTAGTATCAGGAAATTCATCTACGGTGCTGGGTACAATAAATCCAATCAGAGAAAGTGGCAGCTTTTAAATTTTATCTATGGAGAAGCAAAACTCACAATTTATGTGACCAGAAAGAGGAAAATTGAAACCAATACCGTTCAAGAAGCAGCTACTGTTTTTTTGTTGTAACGTCAGATGTCGTTTAAAACTAGAATACGGTTTTTATAAAATGACAAATGACCTGAATAATGTTAGGAACATCTGGTGCCACAAAAATGTCTTCTGCACTTTAGTTGATGTTCAACTTAGTTTTGCAAATGTCCTGATGTAATGCACTGATTTTTTTAATTGTATTTATTTATATTTATGGTTTTTTAGTATTTTTGAAGCACTTTAGCTCTGTAGATATAATGTAAAATTATAAAATGTTTGAGTGTGATTAAAGTGTTTTTGTAAAAATCTAAATCAAAAATCTTCTTCTTCATCTTCTTCTTCTAACGACAGATCAGCCTGCACACGGCCAACAAAAAAATACTGTACAAACAATGTGTAAAAGTGATCAACAAGAAAAACCTGTGTAACAGAGCACCTACTACCTGGGCCAACAAGATGACGGGAAATGGACCTGACCCGCAGTGGAGACTTCTGTACAAACCTCCCCTCAAGAAAAAAACAGACGACCTCCAGTGGAGGATTTTGCATGGTGCCGTCGGTTCCAATGCTTTTGTCTCTGTTTTTGCCCCTGCGGTGTCCAGCCAGTGTCCCTTCTGTCCTCTTCAGGAGACAGTCTTTCATACTTTCAGTGAGTGTGGGAGGCTTGCAGTGCTCTTCACTCTTCTAACGAATGTTTTTAACTTGTTCAATGAAAACTTTAGTATCAGGAAATTCATCTACGGTGCTGGGTACAATAGATCGAATCAGATAAAGTGGCAGCTTTTAAATTTTATTTCTGGGGAGGCAAAACTTGCAATTCATGTGACCAGGAAGAGGAAAATTGAAAACGATACCGCTCAAGAAGCAGCTACTGTTTTTTGCTGTAACATCAGATGTCGCTTAAAACTAGAATTTGGTTTCTATAAATTGACAAAAGACCTGAATAACTTTAGGAACATCTGGTGTTACAAAAATGTCCTATGCACTTTAGTTGATGACCACCTCACTTTTGCAAACTTCCTGTTATAATGCACTAATTCTTATATTGTATTTCCCTTTGTTTCTTGGTGTTTAATGTTTTTGAGTGTTTAGTGTTTTTGAAATTTCATCTAATGAAAAGTTGTAAAATGTTCTAAATGTTCTAAATGTTCTAAATGTGATTGAAGTTTGTTTGGAAAAGATGTTCTGAGGCACTTAAATGCTTTCATCTAATGTAAAACTGCAAAATGTTTGAATGAGATTACAGTGTTTTTGCAAAAATCAAAAAAAAAAAAAATCTTCTTCTTCTTCTTCTTCTTCTTCTTCTCCTGCCGGAGGGCGGTCGTTGCCCTCCTGCCTAAAAAAGGCAATCTGCAGGACATCAAGAATTGGCGCCCTGTGTCACTGCTCTGCACCGATTACAAGATTCTGTCCAAGGCTTTGGCTACCAGGCTGAGGGGAGCTATGGAGCAGGTCATCCACCGGGATCAGACCTACTGTGTGCCCGGCAGGTCCATGGCAGACAATGTCTACCTAATTCGTGATGTTTTGGAGGTGTCCAGATCATTGGGTATAAACGCTGGTCTCATTTCGTTAGATCAGGAAAAGGCATTTGACCGTGTTGAGCACAGCTTCCTCTGGACAACCATGGAGAGGTTTGGGTTCAGCACCGAGTTCATTGCCAAGATCAAGGTGTTGTGCAGTGACGTTGAGAGTATTCTGAAGTTTAACGGCAGTTTGTGTGCCCCCTTCGGGGTGCATCGGGGCATCCGGCAGGGTTGTGCCCTGTCTGGGATGCTCTATGCACTCTCTCTGGAGCCCCTCCTCTGTAAAATTCGCAAAAGCATCGATGGTTTGATTTTACCTGGTGTTAGAGAGAACATTCTTTTATCTGCCTATGCTGATGATGTTGTTGTTCTTATAAAAAACCAAAGGGATATTAATGTTCTGGTGGGTTTGACAAACTCATTCAATGTTTTAACTGCTGCAAAAGTAAACTGGAACAAAAGTGAAGCCCTTGCTGTTGGCGAGTGGCATGGCAACCTCCCAGTTCTTCCTCAAAACTTGTGTTGGAAGACTGATGGTCTCAAATATCTCGGTGTGTACCTGGGAGATGAGACAACAACCAGGAAGAACTGGGAGGGCGTCATTGACAAAATAGAAGGGAAACTTAAAAAATGGAAATGGTTGCTCCCCAGAATGTCGTACAGAGGTCGAGTTTTAGTGATAAACAATCTGGTAGCCTCGCAGCTGTGGCACCGCTTGGCCTGTATGGACCCTCCATCAGGGTTTCTAGCCCAAATCTAGACCAAACTTGTTAACTTTTTCTGGGATGGGCTGCATTGGGTGCCTCAAGGAGTGTTGTTTTTATTAAGAGAGGAGGGGGGACAGGGCCTCATCCACCTGGCTAGCAGAACAGCCACGTTCAGATTACAGTTCATCCAGCGGTTTCTGACCGGACCAGCGGATCTGACGTGGAGAGAGGTGGCCGGCTGCATATTCAGACGAGTGAGCCACTTGGACCTGGATGCTGCACTGTTTTTAATGGACTCTAAGCTTCTAAAGTTAAATGGTTTGCCTCCGTTTTATCATGGTGTTTTTAAGTCGTGGGCCCTTTTTAAAAGCAGCCCAGGAAAAAGCTCTAACTCTTTGTTCTGGTTACTGAGGGAACCACTAGTGCATGGGGCCAGGCTGGACGTCTGCAGTGGAGCCACACCTGGTCTGTCTGCAGCGCTTTGCAGAACCAGGACCGTGACCCTCCAGCAACTGGTAGACAACGTCGGGCCTGCGCTGGCGGATGCCCAGGCTGTGAGCTCCCTGCTGAACATCCAGTCCACCAGGGTGGCTCAGAGGGTGCTACAACTGTGGAGGCAAAGACTTTCCTGGAAGGAGAAAAGCCTCCTCCTGGACTATAGTACAGGGACTGTACCAGACAGCAAAGATCCTTTCCCAAAGGTCCACATCGGTCCCCTGTTTGGAGAACTGGAGGGTCCTCTCCTCGGAGATGAACGACAGATCAGCCTGCACACGGCCAACAAAAAAATACTATACAAACAATGTGTAAAAGTGATCAACAAGAAAAACCTGTGTAACAGAGCACCTACTACCTGGGCCAACAAGATGACGGGAAATGGACCTGACCCGCAGTGGAGACTTCTGTACAAACCTCCCCTCAAGAAAAAAACAGACGACCTCCAGTGGAGGATTTTGCATGGTGCCGTCGGTTCCAATGCTTTTGTCTCTGTTTTTGCCCCTGCGGTGTCCAGCCAGTGTCCCTTCTGTCCTCTTCAGGAGACAGTCTTTCATACTTTCAGTGAGTGTGGGAGGCTTGCAGTGCTCTTCACTCTTCTAACGAATGTTTTTAACTTGTTCAATGAAAACTTTAGTATCAGGAAATTCATCTACGGTGCTGGGTACAATAGATCGAATCAGATAAAGTGGCAGCTTTTAAATTTTATTTCTGGGGAGGCAAAACTTGCAATTCATGTGACCAGGAAGAGGAAAATTGAAAACGATACCGCTCAAGAAGCAGCTACTGTTTTTTGCTGTAACATCAGATGTCGCTTAAAACTAGAATTTGGTTTCTATAAATTGACAAAAGACCTGAATAACTTTAGGAACATCTGGTGTTACAAAAATGTCCTATGCACTTTAGTTGATGACCACCTCACTTTTGCAAACTTCCTGCTATAATGCACTAATTCTTATATTGTATTTCCCTTTGTTTCTTGGTGTTTAATGTTTTTGAGTGTTTAGTGTTTTTGAAATTTCATCTAATGAAAAGTTGTAAAATGTTCTAAATGTTCTAAATGTTCTAAATGTTCTAATTGTGATTGAAGTTTGTTTGGAAAAGATGTTCTGAGGCACTTAAATGCTTTCATCTGATGTAAAACTACAAAATGTTTGAATGAGATTAAAGTGTTTTTGCAAAAATCAAAAATCAAAAAAATCCAGGCCTACTGCCTGGCAGTTCAAAACTCAGTTTCCTTCTATCAATATAGTCACTATCTCTCCTCTGGACATGCCCAAACCATCTCAGTCTGGCCTCTCTGACTTTATCTCCAAAATCTCTAACATGTCTTGTCCCTTTGATGTACTCATTCCTGATCCTATCCATCCTGGTCGATCCAAAGAGAACCTCAGCGCTTCATCTCTGCTACCTCCAGCTCTGTCTCCTGTCTTTTCCTCAGTGACACTGTCTCTAGACGAAACAACATTGCTGGTCTCAACACAGTTTTGTACACCTTTCATTTTAGCTGAAACTCTTCTATTACACATCACACCTGACACTTTTCTCCACCCATTCAATCCTGCCTGTACACGCTTCTTCACCTCTAATCGCAACTTTCCGTTGCTATTGACTGTTCACCCTAAGTCACTAGTTCCTAACCTTGTTGGAGGTACTGAACCCTGCCGGTTTCATATGCTCACTCACTGAACCCTTCTGTTGTAATTTTTTTTTTTTAATTTAAGACATAGGTATATGTTTTATTGGTGTATTTTATGAATTTTGCATTAATGTCCCTATTTTCAAAGAACAAAGCCAAGACAGTGCATGAACTCACATGAAATTACCTACCTGCAAATCAGTGTGACTTCTGCTGTTGTTATTGAGAGACCAATTCAGATATGCGTGGCTACACCTGGGCAAGTGCTACTCTTATGTCATTTTCACAGCAAAGTGTTTCATGTTTTCCATGCAGCTTAAGGACGTGTTCCTTTATTTAGCCAATGTGAGACTAGAGTTGCTCAACTTGACATTGCAAATCATGCAGAATCCTGACTCCATTCTTTAGGCATCTTCTCACTATCTAAGATCCTGTTGAACAACCCAGTCAGAAACTCTACTGCCACCTCTCCTAGACACTTCCATACCTCCACAGGTATATCATCAGGACTGAGTGTCTTTCCACTCTTTATCCTCTTCAATACCATCCTCACTTCATCCTGACTAATCTTTGTTACTTCCTGGTCCACAACAGCCACTTCTTCTAGTCTTTGTTTTCTCTCATTTTCCTCCTTCTTCATTTCTTCAAAGTAATCTTTCCATCTTCCCATCACACTACTGGCACCTGTCAATTGACTTCCATCCCTATCCTTAATCACCCTAACCTGCTGCACTTTCTTCACGTCTCTGTCTCTCTGTGTTGTCAAACTGTATAGATTTGTATCTCCCTCCTTAATGTCCAATCTAGCATACAAGTCATCATAAGTCCCTTGTTTGGCCTTTGCTACCTGTACGTTCACCTTAAGCTGCATCTCGCTGTACTCCTGTCTACTCTCCTCAGTCCTCTTAGTATCCCACTTCTTCTTAGCTAACCTCTTCCTCTGTATACAGTCCTGTACCTCCTTATCCCATCACCAAGTCTCCTTATCTACTTTCCTTCCAGATGACACACCAAGTACTCTCCTACCTGTCTCCCTGATCACATTAGCTATAGTTGTCCAGTTATCTGAAAGCACCTCCTGACCACCCAGGACCTGTCTTAACTCCTTCTTAAAAGTCATGCAACATTCTTCTTTTTTCAGCTTCCACCATTTCGTTCTCTGATTTGCCTTTGCCCTCTTCATCTTCTGCACCACCAGAGTAATTCTACAAACCACTATCCTATGATGTTTGGCTGCACTCTTGCCTGCCACTGCTTTGCAGTCACTGATCTTCGTCAGATTACACCGTCTACACAAGATGTAGTCTATCTGTGTGTTCCTACCTCCACTCTCATAGGTCACCCTATATTCCTTCCTCTTCTGGAAGAAAGTATTCACTATAGCCATTTCTATCCTTTTTGCAAAGGCAACGACTATCTGTCCTTCTGCGTTCCTCTCCTGGATACCAAACCTGCCCATCACTTCCTCATTACCTCTGTTTCCTCCACCAACATGTCCATTGAAGTCTGCACCAATGACAACTCCCTCACTTATAGGCATGTTCTGGATCACTTCATCAAAGTCCAACCAGAATTTATCATTCTCCTCCAGCTCACATCCAACCTGTGAAGCACACCCACTAACAACATTGAAAATCACATCTTCGATTTATAGCTTCAGGTTCATCACTCTATCAGACACTCTTTTTACCTCCAGGACATTCCTCACAAGGTCCTCCTTCAAGATAACTCCTACTCCATTTCTCTTCCTAACTACATCATGTTAGAACAACTTGAACCCTGCTCCTAAACTTCTAGCCTTGCTACCTTTCCACCTGGTCTCCTGGACACACACTAAGTTTCCCTTCCTACTCTACATCATGTCAACCAACTCTCTACCTTTCCTGTCATAGTTCCCACATTCAACGTCCCTACTCTCATTCCTATACTCTTGGCGTTCCTCTTCTCTCTCTTCCTACAAACACATTTTCCTCCTGTCCTTCTTTGACCGACAGTAGTCCAATTTCCAACGGCACCCTGTAAGTGAACAGCACTGATGGCGGTCGTCGTTAACCCGGACCTCGACCGATCAAGTACGGAAGTCATAGGTTTGATTCACATGTTTGATTTGGCAAAACTTTTACGTCAGATGCCCTTCCTGACACAACCCTCTGAATTTCTCCTGGCTTGGGACCGGCACAATAAGACACTTGCTTGTGCCCTGTTGTGGCTACATTGCTTGTGCCCTCTTGTGGCTACATTTCCCTCTTGCGGTTACATTTCATGTCGTTTTAAGACATGAAATGAAACTTTTTCAGCCAATAATTCACATTTAAATAGTAGACTATGTTTTCATGTTGGTAAGAAGCTTTTTTTTTTCCACAAACTGTAGGTGAACAACTAAATATAGCATATTTAGGTTAAAACGTTACTCAGCTTGCCCAATGACATTGTCCATGGCCTGCAAACTTTTAATCCATGGCCAGATCTAACAGAGTTACACATTGCCAGATTTTAAGAGATGGGATGGATATCATTATTCTGTTAAATCAAATATAGGCCAAGTGTGTACTTTGTTTTGCTGAATGGGTAGGTACCAGCATTCCCCAAGCAACTTATAAAGGGAAATGAGGCATGGTTGGGGAATTGGATTCTTTATCAGTAATAATATAGACATGTTTGCTTCAAGTTGCATGAAATAGCCCTACTTATTTGTAGGTTTTCTAATGGAACATATCCGAACACATCATGTGTCTGTCATGTCACAATCTTTCTATTTTCTGTAGAAAATTTTGTGGGTCGCAGTCAGTCTATAAAATATCATGTATTTGGACGAGAGTTGATAAAATAAAAATACATATGTAGTGGGTAAGGAAACATGACGCTATAGCACCCTCTAAAAAAATTATCGCGAAATCCATCAACTCATAAAAAAGTGTGGTACTGTCTTACAATAGAAATACAAAAAGAGAGAGACAAGGAGAGCAAGAGAGACAGAGAGAGAGAGAGAGAGAGAGAGAGAGAGAGAGAGAGAGAGAGAGAGTGAGAGAGAGAGAGCACGTTGAAATAGGAGAAACATGGAATATGGCAATATGAACATGTATCTTAAGATATAAAACCATTCTTTGTTGATTGCAATGAAGCAACTTATTACTTCTGGAATTATTTTACTCATGGCTATTTATCATCACCGCAGACTTGATTGTGCAGTGCAGACCTCCATGCAGATCTCTTATAACATAATACTCTTTTCCTCTGAATAATCTATATACTGTCATTATACTGTTTAATGGTAGATAGATGAAAAATCAAATTAATTACTTTTTCATTTTCTCTACCCCACATATCCCTTGTGTGGTCAAAAGGGAGCTAGAGCCTATTCCAGCAGAATTTAGGCAGGAGCCAGGGTACGCACTTTCTTGTTCACTGAGCGATTACATAAAGGCACAAAAAACATTCTCACTCACATTCACACATATGGGCAATTTAATGTCACCAATTCACCTACAATGCATGTCTCTGGTGGTAGTAAGAAGCCAGAGTACCCAGAGAGACCCCATGCAGACATGGGAAGAATATATACTGCAGATTACACACAGTCCTAGGTCTTCAGGCGGTTGGTTCCCATTCATAAACTATATCTGGAATATCTTCATATCAGTTATCTGATAGATGATCAACATATACAGTAGATCTTGCTAACATATTTCAAAGTTGTTTTCCTGCTCTTTTTTCATCTATTTAAAAATATATATATATATATATATTATTGTTTTTGCTTACAAGCTTATGGGCAAATATTAATTGATCATGTTAAATTTTTAATGTGCATTTTTTCCACCTGCAAGATCCCACTTAAATCCTTGCAAAGCCATGACACTTTTTTTTTACCTCTGCATTGCTCTCTATCAAAGATATTATGTTCACATTTACAAATATTAATTCTTAATTCCAAATATATCCAAGTTTGATAACCATAAAATGATCTAACACCTACAACTTATTTCACAGGCAATGTTTTTACTTTCTTACAAAATTGCTAATTTTTTTGGTTTATATAGTCTCGCCTAATGCTCTCATCCTACGACTTTTATGGCCAGGAAATAATATAAGGCATTCTTAAAAGTTAAGCACATGGTTGGTCAATCACTTTTTAAATTTAAATTTTCAATGTGCTATCCATCAAATAAATCCAAACTACTTATGACACATTTACTCATTACACATTTTTGATCATTACTTGCCTTGAAATAATGACAGCTTTTTTTACCCTGCAAACTCTAATGGCTTAGGCCACAGTATGAAAAAATGACATATAGCTAAACCTTATTAGTGATGAACATGTAATGTGTTTGCCTGCCTAATAAAACATAGCAGCTCCACAACTTCTCAAAAAAATAGTTGTTCCACTTCATTGGCTTGGACAGCAGGCTTTTTGTTGAAATAGTGGTAGGCTAATATTGTCAAGTAACTGTTAGCAGATATTGGCAGCTTGATTGTTCTGACAGCTTCTTGCTTGTTTGTTCTTTCCTTGACACTCAATCTCTTTTCAGTTTTGCAGCTAAGGTGGAGAGGGATAACAAAATTCTACATTTGAAAATACTGGTGAAAAAAATGTTTGTTTGTTTTTGTCCAAAGATATAAAGGCTATTGTAGATGAAAAATAAAAATAAAAAATAGAAATATTTACTTTGATTTGATATCATCTGTCTATACATTGCACTTTGTCTTATAGTACATAGTCAAATATGTTCTACAATATATGCGGTGGTACATTATTGAAAATACAGAAAATAGTTCACTCCAGAATGAGGATGATCCCGAGATTGCTGATGCACTAGATCCTATCATTGTGCCACAAGCAAGAGATTCAGGGGAACATGGAAGAAAGGTAAGATAGACTGGGGGGGGGGGATGAAATGAGGGAAAAGGGAGATCTACAGGATCAACATTATTGATAAATATATACAATCACAACCAGAAAGACCTGCTGGAGTGTCAGCACTTGACTCACCACTTTTATATCCCTCCATCCTTTCTGAATCACTTTCATAGTGGGTGAACTAGTGCATAAAGTCTTCCATGGCTCAGACCTGACAGCTTCAGATGCCAAAAATCCATCTTCCAATGTAATTTATCACAGAGGGAGCTGGGAAGATGGGGAAATTATACAGAACTTAGAGGCAGAGATTTAAGGTAGAAGTAGGCCCACAGACACATTCGAAGTAATGATAGGTTTCAATTATCTGACAAGTCAGAAGTTAGTGACTCCAAAAATGAAATTCCAGCCACTTTCTTGACACCCTGGTGACAAGGCATAATACTGAGTTGCTATTTTGCTCCTTGACTTTGTTTCCATAGGTTCATGATAACTGTCCAATTTTCCTCTGAAGCCTTCTCATATCTCACCTTAGCTGAGAAAAAAACATAAGCAAAAAGGAATGCCAATTATTGAAAACTGACTCAGCGGAACTAAATCTTGTTTTAAGAATAATTTGAGCTATATGCAATATACAGTATATTGCAGAAGTTTCACAGCTGTAAAATGGCTCCTTATGTGTTCTCAGCTGTGTTTCTCGTGCTCTTGTGCCTTGTGTTTAAATCTTGTTTGATAGCACTAACAGCACCAGAGGTCTGAAGTGCGAAATATTCATTAGACTTTGTTAGTGGTATCTACAAAATACATATTTAGGGTTACTGTAATGGTGATTGAAGTTGTAAATAAATAACTGAAAACAAATTGATCACCCACACAATTAAATGACTGCTCATTGTATTGTAAAATACATGCTTTTCTTTTGGCGCCTAATACATCAGTCTGTGAGAAGACCATGTGTTATGTGGACAAACTGCTTGTGCCCTTCAAAGGAACACATGATACACCTGTCAGATGCCAAAATGCCAAAGGCTTGATTGACAGTGTAGTGTTAAACTGCATGTTTTAACTCATTAGCACAATAAGGCATACATAGATGCCCTGCAGTCATTGTGTTGTCCTCTGTATTCTATTGGCTTGTCACTCAAGACAGCACCCTTGTGGGAATGTGAAAATGTAATGGTGATACAATTTTTAAAAAGCTTTCATAAAGATTGTTATCCATTTGCATAAGAAACAATTTTATTCTGTGTCTGCATAGCTTTACCACATAGAGGCCATATAGATTAGAGGAACAAACAGATATTTGCCTGCTGGTCATGCATGAAGTAATTCCAATGCCATCATACAAACACACATATGCGAGCGCGCACGCGCACGGGTGGCACACACACACACACACACACACACACACACACACACACACACACACAAAGTACATCAGTCAAAAGTCAGCATGGGTTCTTTCTTCAAAACAGCTGTAATTCCAGCACAGTGCTGAGAGCTCAACATCAGTGAGGTCCACCCACTCTTATTTTCACATCTCTCACATCAAACAATCATGTTGAACTTTTAGGCTTTAAAAAAAAAAAATCTTTCAAGCTCTTTAAAAAAAGCCTATAAAGAAATACAAGGAACCCATAAACATGTTTCCTTCTGCATTTGTGTTCACTTAGTCACAAAAGGTTAGGTCTAGTGCAGCTGTGCAAACACATGTTCACTATGACTAGGGGTGGCTGTAACACTTTGGAACAGCACAAGTTACAGAAAGGTTTTTTATTTATTCAAAGATGAGAGCTTTCAATTTCCTTTTAGAGTTGTAACTGTCACGCTAATGCATCTTTCATAAAAGTGATTGATGTTTGGTGTTGTCATCCTCTGTGACATTTTAAACAGGGCTAAGACAGTCTCAATTCACCCTTCATTTCTAACTAATAAGGACAGCACATGGCTGGAAGCTGTCGCCTTGTCGGTCCCTGTTTGACAGTGATGCATTTCTGTAGCAGCTGAAATGTTTGATCAATAGCCAGCTTCTATATGCATCATTTTTTAATCACATTTAGTTTGTAGAGCAAATTAATATAAGGCCGTGTCTGTGTCAAAACATAATATACTCATGTTAATGATGACCTTAAATAAAATTCTTAAACAATTTAGTCTGGTGAGTGACAAGTAAATGCCCTTTAGCACAACAAGACTTTCACAATTAAATGCCATTCTGACACACTTTTCCATCCAGGTTATAAATAATTGATTTAAAGAAGTAAGCAGTCAAGATAATGTCATGTCTCATTTGGTCATTGTGAGCTACAATGACAAGCCTGAAGCACGCGTCTTACAGGATGCTGTTGAAAGGCTGTTCCACATATCCTGTTTCACAGTGACACATACTGTATATGATGGTGAATCTCATTAAGCGAAGTGATGTTCAAAGAACAGAGTCTAGTTTGTTCATTCCCTTGATTCACTTTGTGTATCCTAGATGTTTCAATTACACTCTCACTTTCATAGTGTTTAAATGTAAATAACTGAAAATTAGTGATAATAGGGAAGTTGAGATTAAATAGTGGAGGAGATACTAATTTACTGTAATTGAGTTGAGTTTATCTGTATATTTGTCTGTCTGTTTGTCTGACTGTCTATCTGTCTGTCTGTAAGAATGTTAACCAAGATGTGATTTCCCACTGTTTCTAAACTAATGGGAGCTAGATAATTCAGTTCCCAGGTTTGGAACCGCCTTCCAGTTTTGGTTTGGGAGGCAGATAACCTCTCTTTATTCAAGACTACAACTTTTCTTGTTGATAATGCTTGTAATCAAGGCTGGCCTAGGATAGTCCTTAGCAATGCACTGAGCTTCCCTACCCTCTCCTCTTCTCTTACGCATTCATATCTCATTAATGCACGTTACTAACTTTAGGTCTTCCCTGGAGTCTCTGTGCTCTCTCATCCCACAGGTAACCAGGGATTGTGATTAGACCTACTGGGGTCCTGGTTGATACCCATTGACGTTGTGTTAACGTGCAGATTTGTTTTTCTTATTTTTTCTTTATTATTGTTGTTGTTGTTGTTGTTGATGTTGTTGTTTGTGTTGTAATTGTGTAGTTATTGTACACATGACTAATTCCATTATTTCTATTATTGTGTGTTAGGGTTGTTGTGTTTGCTGTATAGTGTCCCAGTCCCTCAGTCTCTCTCTCCACCCAAAGCAGAGTACCGCACACCTTTAGTTGGGATGCGCTTGAGGTTTCTAACTGTTAAAAGTCAGGTTTTCTCACCAGTGTGCTTGCTCATGAGGGATGGGTTGTGTCTCTTCTTCCTGGAAAGTGTCCTGAGATAAATTTTGTTGTGATGTGGAACCACATGAATAGATAAAATTACATTTAATATTTGTTCAGTCATCCAGCAATCTCTCTTTAAAACAATTATTTGTGGGAGCTGACATATTTACTGAGCCTTCAGTAAAGATCAGTTGAACATTTTCTGATGTATGATGCAAATCAATGAAAGTCAATATTTTCCAGGATTTCACAGAAATTACTATGCATGTCTTACAGGGTCAACATTTTCCCCAAAACCTGAGATTTTTCTCACCATATGCACAGCTCTACCTTACACCCTGCAACTTGGTGATGGAAATGTATTCCTCTTTCAGGCTGACATGGAGTATCACACAGGTCAGAATAGTCTTTTGATCCAGCGCTATTAATAATCATAGGGCATGAAAAAACTAGACATGCATATAGCCAGTCCCATTAATAAATGATGGCTCTGATCCAATTAAAAAGCCTTGCAAAGAAGGGTTTCTTAGGGTGCCCAATAAGAACATTTTTGAAGACACTCGGGCCTGTAAATAATCAAGCCCAGGGCGATCCAGCCCTCGGTACCCAGGAGATGCAAGCTGTGTCAACAGTGTGGCACTGTGCTGTCACCACATATCACTCCTGAGTGCTCTCACAGCCCTGCCGTGTGAAAACACCACAGCACTTATCTTTTCCTCTTTACCACATCGCCATTTTAGAGAATACACACTAAAGCCTGCCAACTATTCAGAGTCCTTTTTTGTGCTTGTGTGCTAGCTCTAGTTGGATTCTTTTCTGTGTTCTTCTCTTTGTGATTGAATTGAAGGATCACCATGGATGTGAAGGTTGTAGAATTTAACATATTGTCACTTACCATTCATGCCTTCTAAGTTGCCATATCGCAGTATATTTGATACTATTTAATATTATAATCATTATATAAATTTCTGCCTGTGTCCAAGCCGGTATTTCTACAGAAATCCTCAAATGCTTTAATTCTAAGCTTCTCATTGCTCTTGCATCATCATAAATGTTGCTATTTTGTCTTTTTTTTCTTTTCTTTTTTTTACGTAGCAATGTTTCAGTGAAACTAATCCATAAAACACATCTCTTATTGAATCCACAGAATATTTTGATAAAATGTGTGATTGATCTTGCTGGTTTTGCTTTCGTGGTGCACAGATCAGTACTCTAAAAGAACAGAGATATGTACAGAGATATCAGCCATCCATGGAAATTCATGTGACTTGTCATCATTAGTGGAATGGATGGGCTCATCCAGGTTGGCATGTAGCCTTATGCCCGAGGCTTGATCATGCCCTAAAACATGAACCATGGTGTGTGTGCAGCAGGCTTTGACCTTATACAGATACTTTACTCCACAACAATATGATGATCCATGGGTGCAAAATGATTTTAATTAAGGAATGGAATGCAGTCTGTCTGACACAACCAGAGTCACATGCTTACCAGTTCATTCTCCAATGAGCTACAATTCAGTAATGATCATTAATTTAAACATACCAGCTCAACTTTAATTTCATAATGAGAGATAATGCCACATAGTATGACTGGTGAATGAAGGAAAGTAGGGAATGAAAATTATTTTTAAGCTTAGACTGTTTTGTATATAATACACTCACTATTTCACATATTGATGCATTTATTAACCATTAACCATGACCAAATAATTTGACAGCTTTTGTAACTTCCCAAAATATGAAAATCTATATTTTGAGCTAAAAAAGAAAAAAAACCTTTAAAGTATGAATTGTACATTACTGAAATGACCAGTATTTTTATAATAACTATAATAATAAATATTACTAATAATAATACAAATAAATAATAATAATTACTATTGTTATTCCTGCAAAATATCTTTGTGGTGATATTCTTGGGCTAAATTGTGAGAAAATTTAGCATTAGATACATTCCTGACCATTCGGTTTTTGTTTTTATGTTGTAGGTTATTTTGTTTTGGTTTTTTTGCAATGATCATGAATATAATGAGATTGGCTGTTCATTAATTATTTTTCTAATATACTGACTGATATATGTATTCAGCAAGCAAGGCACTTAAATTTTAAAAAATGGGCAAAGTGCTATGCATTTCTTGAAGAAATAATAATCAAGCAGTTCATAAGACTCTGCTTTATGTTTCAGTTTTAATTATTGGCCTTGGAAGATGTAACATGACAGGATCTTTAATCACTTGAGAAAGCGGCTTGCTTCAAAAGGACACCTTGCTGACATGCTGAGCATGGAATGTGTCTGCAATGCAGATTCACTGATCTCAATGAGTACATGTGTCAGATCACCTTGATAATTAACAAAGGGATGTGTCAATTCCCGCTGGGGAGTCAGGAAAGCCATGCTGGCAGGTGGGTTTGAGGGATGTGGATGTCAGTTGCAGTTTAGGCATTGTTGCTGCCAATCGAAGTTGTACTCACCTCATATTGGTTGGGAGAGACCAGCAGCACCCACAGCATTCCCAGAGCAAAATTTTCAAAAACGGGTAAATTGGACTCAGCTCAGTGGAGCAAGCAGGGTGCAGAGAGAACCCCACTGCCTTGGCACATGAGCTGTATATTTCCTGATCCCTCAATCTGCATTTATCCTCGTATGACTCATCTATACATTTTAAATAATTTTAGATGCATGTTATCATCATTTTGTTTTTTCAGGAGAATAGCAGAAATCTTTTGTCTTGAATATGCTTATAAGTGAAAATTAATAGTTTCTGCCTTCTGAAGCTGTCTCTGAAGCAGCTGATACAGCATGAATATGCAATTATTAGTAATAAGGATAAAAAAAAGATAAATTAATGAGGAGTCTGGGAAAAGCATTTCCTGAAGAGTGTTAAGGTCACTTTTCAGTAGAAATAATGGAGAGTAAGCACAGTGGAATAATGGTCATTCATGTATATACACACATTTTTGCTCATTTTATTTATGATAAGGACTACACTGTATAAACAGTGTTTAAAATTGTTAGTTAACATTTTGAATATGCTGTTGGCATTCCAATAATGAAGATTTGTTGTAAAAATACTTTGTTAGGGAGATGTAACAATTCCCTAACAAAGTAACACAATCAATTATTAACTAAATAAAGGTTTATTTTATAAATCAGCCAAATTACTAGCTGCTTCAGGTAACATGCTAATCAAAAGTTTATGGATTTCAATCAAGTCGCATTAGACCCATCCTCACCAATGTAGCCGCAAGACGACACAAGCCAGGTTCTTATTGTGTCGGTCCCAAGCCCGGATAAATACAGAAGGTTGTGTCAGGAAGGGCATCCGATGTAGAACTTTTGCCAAATCAAACATGCAAATCAAGCTTATGACTTCCATACCGAATCGGTCGAGGCCCGGGTTAACAACGACTGCCACCGGTGCTGTTGACCTACAGGGTGGACTACAGGGTGGACTACTGTTGGTCGAAGGAGGAGAGGAGGAAAGTGTGTTCGTAGGAAGAGAGAGAAGAGGGATGCCAAGAGTATAGGAATGAGAGTAGGGACGTTGAATGTGGGAACTATGATAAGAAAAGGTAGAGAGTTGGTTGACATGATGCAGAGGAGGAAGGTAGACATACTGTGTGGGTGGAGAAAAGTGTCAGGTGTGATGTGTGATAGAAGAGTTTCAGGTAAAATAAAAGGAGAGGTGTACAAAACTGGTGAGACCATCAATGTTGTTTGGTCTAGAGACAGTGTCAATGAGGAAAAGACAGGAGACAGCTGGAGGTAGCAGAGGTGAAGATGCTGAGGTTCTCTCTGGGAGTGACCAGGATGGATAGAATCAGGAATGAGTACATTAGAGGGACAGCACATGTTGGAGGTTTTGGAGATTAAGTCAGAGAGGCCAGACTGAGATGGTTTGGACATGTCCAGAGGAGAGATAGTGAATATATTGGTAGAAGGATGCTGAGTTTTGAACTGCCAGGCAGGAGGCCTGGAGGAAGACCAAAGAGGAGGTTTATGGATGTCGTGAAAGAGGACATGAAGGTAGTTGGTGTGAGAGAAGAGGATGCAGAAAACAGGGTTAGATGGAGGTAATTGATTTGCTGTGGTGACCCCTGAAGGGAAAAGCCGAAACGAAAAGAAGAGGAGACCCATCCTCACCAGGAAAAACATGTATTAGCCAAATAAATAATAATAATCAAATTTGTAACCAGGTTTTTATAAATGTTGACTGACCATTACCATGCATTATTACTGACATATATTATTTTTAATTTCATTAATATAACTATATGTAAGTTTTACTATGTGTAATTTAAATTTTTCATTTCTCATTTGGATTGGGGTAGTGTCTCAACACCTCACCTTGATGGTCTTCAAGTAACAACACTAGAATGGTCAGATACTGAGAGTTTGTTTGATGTCTTCATTTTTTAACCACTGGCATAACGGCAGGAGTCAAAAAACTATTATTCGCACCAAAAGGTAGAATTATCCATTAAAGAGTTGGTGAAATTCCAAGTTCAGGTAATCAGGCAATGTTAGGTCATATAAATTCATGAAAGCTGAAAACCTGGTCAGCACACAATTGAGAATCTTAGAAATCTTAGAAAGAAAGAAAGACAGCTCATTTATGTTATGCAGTGGTTCTAATGGGTTACAAAAATAGAGTCTCTACCGAACAAGTCCAGCTCCTGGCCTTCTTGTGGCAGAACTGTTTCGCACTAACAGGAGAAGGACCATAAGGAGGGTTTCTGATGCCTTAAAAGAAGACTTTCTGCACCTGCTTTTCATCTATATCTCCCCAGCCTCTTTTTTGCAGTCCTTTGGAATCCAGCTTCCTAGATGCTGTAAAAAACTAAGTCGGCATTAGGAAAGGCATCCAATAATAAATATACTACTTTTAATTTCCATAGTCATGATAGTTTCACAAAGTAGTCCTATCACAGTCCTAGTGATAGAATTGTGGTCATCGTTAGAGATAGTGCCAGATTGGAATCCTTTGACTTTGTCAGAATTTTTGTGTATTGGCTTTGAATGTTGGAACAATGAGAGGAAGAAGTGGTGAGGTAGTTGAGACTGTAGCTAGGAGAAATATCGAAATACATTGCTTGCAATAGAAAAGATGGAGAGGCAGTTCTGCATGTATGATTGCTGGGAATGACTGAAAATTACAATAGCACTGGTGGTGTTGGAATCCTGCATGCGAGGCCAGACGGGTCTCAGATCGTATCTGTGCTATTAAGGTCAAAGTTGGTTTTACCAGTCTGACCATTTTCTCTGTATATCTCTCTCAGGATGGATGAAGGTGCTGTGGACTCCTTCTATGATGATCTGTTGTGTGCTGTGGCTAAGACTGCCAGAACCGAGTCTGTATTTTTGTGTGGGGATTCCATTGGTCATATTGGGCATAAGCTTGATCGGTATGAAGGCACACATGGTTTTTAGTTATGGTGAGCATAATTCAGAAGGAGTGCTAGTTTTTGACTTTACTGTGGTGAGAGATCTAGTATTCAACAAGTCCCTATTCCAGAAGAGGGCAAGCCATCTGGTTATGTATCAGTCTGGTGATGTCTTAACACAGGTCAACAATCATACCAAAAATGCAACTTTAAGCATGTCATCAATACTAAAGTCATCCCTAATGAAGAATGTGCCCTAAAATATAGGGTTTTTGTGGCTCAGCGGTAGAGCAGACGTCTTCCAACCAGACATCGCCCAGACATCGGCGGTTCGATTCCCACTCCTGCCAGACATCCAACATCGGAGTGTGAGCTGACAGTGGGAGGTGTCAGCTCACCTTCTGGCCACTGCCGAGGCGCCCCTGAGCAAGGCGCCGTCCCCTTACAAGTTGCTCAATTGGGGTGCTACCAGAAGTGTTGTGGTAGCGCTGTTGTGCTGTGTTCACTAACTGCATGCTCGCAGGCCCCATGTGTGTTGTGTGTTTCAGGGGCCTGCACAAATATATCCTGTATGTAACACAAAGACATGTATACAGTAGAGTGAAAAAAAAAGTAATTTCCCTGTTAAGGGGATTCATAAAGGTTCATCTTCTTCTTCTCTTTGTGTTTGGAAATTGAGGAATCAAAGTGTAAGGAATGAATTACTGAATGGGGTAGAAGTGGAGTTAACTGGCTCATGTATGCCTTCAGTTGAGGTCACATGAGAGTTGCTAAAAGGCAGCCTTTTGTCTGTGGGTAAAAAGGTCTATGGCTACTCAAAGAAAGGAATTTAGAGAAACCACTTGCTTGTGGAATGACTCAAGAAGTGTTGTGATTGAGGGGAAAACATCTTTACAGTGTGGCAGAGAGGTGGGAGTAACCTAGGCTAACAGCATAACACACTGCAGATAAAGCAGTCCACGCTGCTAAGAAAAAAAGCTGAGGCCATAACATTTTCAAGTATTGATAAAGACAACAAGGACATTTTCTGCATTGCCAAGCAATTGAAAAAAGATAACAGGGATATTGTGTTGAATGCTGTGTGTGTTATTATGGTAAGAAAAAGATCTCAAAAGACTGGGATTTGAGCTACATTATCAACATCTACTGGGTACCCTGGGTATGACATTGAACTGCATCCAACCTAGGTCCAATTGCCCAAGATACCATATGATCACAACCGTGGGTCGTCTGTGGTTCCCCAACGACCCTCCGTGGTTATGGGATAGGTTAGTCTAGGCTATAAGCATCTGCAAATGCAAAGGTAGTGTGCTAGATGGGGGAAATAACAGGATCAATCTAAAGGAATGCCTGAAAGTAGTTGAGAGAGTGTTTGAGAAGATTGCACGAGAGGTGATGATTATTAATGAAACGCAATTGGATTTGTGCCTGGTTCGGGGAACAACTGATGTAATATTCATTGTATGCCAACTCCAGGAGAAACACCTAGCTAAGGAGAAGACCTTGTTCTTTGTAGATCTAGAAAAGGCATTTGACTGTGTCCCTCGTGACATCCTTTTCTGGGCAATGCATTGCCTAGGTCTTCCAGAGTGGATTGTCAACTCAGTACAGGCTACATATTCCAATGCCGTAGGTAAGATTTGTCAGCAACTCCCTTAGTGAAAGTTTTAGGGTGTAAATTGGTATTCAACAGGGAGTCTTTGCTTAGTCATTTCTCTTCATTATAATACTGGAAGCCCTCTCACATGATTTTGACACTGACTGCCCTTGGGAGCTTTTGTATGCGGATAATTTAGTCATCTCCCCAGACTCGATAGATGTATTGGATAGGTTGCATGTGTAGAAGTCTGGATTGGAGGCAAAGGGTCCTCATGTCAACTTGAGAAAGACTAAGATCTTGATGTCTGGTCCAAACTTGAGCTCCTTGAGGAACTTTGGAAAATCTCTTTTCTGCGGCATGTGCAGAAAAGATGTCGGCAATTCCAACTTCTGCAATGGGTGCTCCCACTGGAGTCACAAGAACTGTAACAACATCCCTGGTTAGTTAGCTTCAGATTCCTTTGTTCAGATGCAGTAGATGGCAGGATGTGTCCCACTCAATTAATGGCAGATAGTGTGATCAACTATTGGTTGGTGGGCAATGCCTCAAAGCTGTGGACACATTTCATTCTCTTTGGGACACCATCTGTGCTGGAAGTTGCTGCAAGGCTGCCATAATAACAAAAGGAGATTTGCCTAGGGTAAATTTAGGTAATTGCTGCCGCTACTGTCATGTGAGACCTTGTCTCTTAAAACACGTGGAAGAGTGTATGTGTGCTGTGTCAGGGATACCTTGATGATGCTGGGCCCCCTAGGATGGTTGAGAGGAACAAACGGGCTGTTACGATGGATGAGTGGTGTAAAACCAGATGACAGCACTAGCCTAAGCATTATATGAACCAAGCTTGGGATTGACTACCTTGAGAAATTCCTTCATCGAGCATGCTTTGGTGGTTTGGCCATGTGGAGAGATCATCACCATCAATCTCCTCCATCCAAAATTTTGAGGTTGAGTGTTGGAGAGACAAAGGTAGGCCAAGAACAATGTGGGGGAGGTGGTTGCTAGAGATCCAAAGGAGTTCAACCTCTCTCCAGACTTGTCTACCAATTGGGGTGGTTAAAAGAGAGCCATACGGAGTACTGCTAAAAACTCCATGCAACATCGTACCCGTCTAACACGTGAACTATTGACGTAAATGGATAGTGAGTGAGCGAAGACTGAAGGGGGAATGGAATGCAGGTGAGGAACTGTTGAGGAGATCATCATCAGGTGAGGCCAGTGTGAGGATTGTATGACTAGCAGGAAAATACAGGATAATTTGCGATAAATCATGAAGTCAAATAATAATAAGAAACAACGTGTGACTGCTCACTATACTGTTAGCTTCAATTATCTGCGACTGTATTTTTAGATGCTGTTCATTCATTCAGATGTGGAGTGACCCTATGGATGGATCAAGCCTGGATTGTGACCTTAGATCACAAGAGTAGTCACTCTAGGCTACAGGGCTTGGCACAACCAAGCTCAGTACTGTCCAAGTTAAAACACTTTAAAAAAATGCAGCTTCTGTGACCACTGGAGGGCAGTTTGATGATGGAGCAGCAGTTTGGTGATTTATAACAGGTACAGTGAGGACTGGAGGAAGCAGAGGACAAATGGTGAGAGAAGAGGATGAGCAGTGGAGGAGGGACAGTGGAGCATCAATGGTTGAAGAAAATACTGTGAAGGGAAAATACTTGCAACTCTACAAATTGAGAATTTACTTTGACCAACAAGTTGAATGAGAAAAACAAATAAAAATAATTTTGGTGAGTCTTATTTTGTTTGTGCCTAGTTTGAAGTATGATATAGATAATGATGATTCAGCTAAATATTCAGCAGAAACATGATACTTGATGGCAGTTTACTGAGGAGAACTGAGAAATAAGAAACAACTATAGTGGAGTGGAATTTCTGAGCGTGACTTCTTTAGGGTGTTTCTTGTTCAACAAAGGGATTCAACTCCTTAAGAAAAAGGTCTGTCTATCCTTTCTGTGATGTTGCCAGGCAATTAGAATAAAAATCTCAGCCTGTGAGTTACATAAAACACTTTTAGTAGGCATAATTTTGAAAGTCTTTATACTAAATGATTAGTATATGTTGCAGCAATTGCAGCTATGTGTGACTAAGACAATCTGCTGTCACTACTTAAAAAACATTTGTTAAGAACAAATAAATTCATAAGTACCATAATTCCTATTAAGGCTGATAGTACTGGTGACAGTTGCTAGAAAATCCTAAACATCTTTAACTATGTTTTTCTATTATGTTCTACCAGAAAACAAACAAACAAATAAACAAACAAACAAACAAACAAAAAACAACTATGGCTATATGCATGTCAGTATATGGAGACTGACTCAGTCTTGCAGATTTGCATCTTTAAACACAATTTGAAAGAAAAAACATTTTTCTCATATTGAGAGATAATGACTATTAAAGAGGAGTGAATAATGGGTAAGTTGAATGTATCCAGCAACTACCGTCCATCTTTCGTTTCAAATACATAAATGTTTATTAAGCTGTTTTCCGTATACCATATACACTTCATGTACTGAAACAACAAATTGATAGATTACATGGTAACTCAGGTTGACATGCTTATGAGTACATAAGAGGAATCCTTTCTGGTAGTCCTTTCCTATATATCAGCTAAAAGTGTCAAATTTAAGTCCAGGGTTTATAGTCTATTTCACCTTAATGTCCTTAGTAGAGTGACACCAATTCTCCTATGTGCGAATGCAGTTGAAAAATTTTAATTCAGCATTCAATACCATCATCCCTCAGGAGCTGATAAAGAAACTGGACCTGCCAATCATGAGTAACACACTTAGATATTGGCCACTGGACTCTCTAATGGAGAGGCCTCAGTCAGTAAGGATCAGCAAGACATCAGTCACCATCCCACTGCGCACTGGAGCCCCCCAAGGCTGTGTGTTGAGTCCCGTAGTCTTCACTCTGTTGACCCATTACTGACCACTAGTCTACAGTTCAAATCTGTTGTTCAAATTCAATGATGACACGACTTTGGTGGGTGTCATCAGAGAAAATGATGAATAACAATGCAACAGTAACAATCTCTCCATTAATGTGGATAAAACAAAATAAATGGTTATTAACTTAATGAAACCATATGCCCACCATCTTCTGCTGCCTATCAACGAGACGACTGTGGATCATGTGAGCAACACTAAATTCCTGGGCATTCACCTCACAGAGAACCTTTCCTGGAATTAAAAAAAACCAAACAGAATTACTAGTCAAGACAGCCTAGCAACATCTTTACTCCTTAGGAGGAGAAAGAGAAAGAAGGATTATGTCCTGTTTAACACTGCATGGTTTGGGAGCTGCACTTGCATCCAAACACAAGTTTCTGGAATGCATGCCGCTGAGAAGATAGCTGGTGCCCCACTCTCCTCTCTCTCCTAGACATCTACGATTTCCGCCACACTTGAAGGATCAATCACATAGTAAAAGACTTTGCCCAATCCATATGCAGCCTCTTCAGCTTGTTGCAGTCTTGAAGAAGGCATTGGAGCCTCTGAGCTGGCTCTACCAGACTGAGCAACAGCTACATCCATCAAGCTCTTAGGAGATTGAAGTCACTGCCCTTCTCTTCCTAAAAAAACAGTCAAGACACTTTAATAAAGACCTATATGAGAAGAACTTCTACTGATTCCCATGGATACAGTGTTCTGTTTACTTTTGTCATTTAACATTTTTTTCATTGCAATAATTGCGCTGTACTGTCCACTCATCCTGTGAATTAGTGGATTATGACACCGTGGATCTGAGAGAAACATCTTTCTCATTCGCAATGTGTCTACATTTGACAGAGTTGACATTAAGTTGACTTTGACTTTATTTCCTGTCAAGGAATGTTTCATCTCGCCCTTTCTCTTATTTCTCCTTTTTTATTTCAAATGCAGTAATGGTCAATGTTATGAGTTTATTGCAATGGATTTTTGTATTAGCTCTGAATATGAATCACTTTTATGAGTGGGCTCAAACTTCTAGTGACAAACTGAGTAATTAACAGTAGCTGTGCAAGTATATAATCAAGTTAAGTAAAAGCTACATGCAATAAGCCTGTTGAGGACATTTTATTCTAATTTGTATATCACCATTTTAACAAATGAAATGGCAATGGACTCCATCTGATTACTAAGTTGAAATATTCACTTATATGTTGTCTCATCCATGACTGCAATGTGCAAGGAGCCAGCACATTTGATTCTGTGGCTGAATGTTTAATCTGTGTGTAAGGATACATGTCACTGATGAACCTCCATGGAATATCTATCATATCCAAGGTGCTAAGAACAGATAAGATAGTGATGTTGGACAGCTATAAAGGTAATATTATTAAGTGAACCCTCAAGTCCATAAAAAAGCTGCCAAAAGTATTGGCCTACTACAGCAAATTGCATTCACCGACGACAAAAAATAGACAGCTTATCTCATAATTATTATTTACTATCTTGTAATTGCATGAAAGGATCTCATGATTATCAAAAAATATTGTAGTTATGCATCACGGTTTTATAATAAGGGCGGGCTGGCGGGCAGGCAGGCATACATACACACAGCCACACATATAGGCCTGTAAATTCTCTATTATCATTTAATCTCACTTTTCCTGACAAGGAACCCCAGATAAGGCCTAACATTCACCATATCTCTTTTATCAATAATATCTACTGACAGTTCAGCTATATTGTGGCTTTGTTCACTTGATACATTTGTGTAGATTTTGTGATAACCTGTACATTATATTGAAAGAAGAGCAAGAAATGTTCAAGTTATTTCTTTACTTGTTTGTCTTTGGGTTGTATGAGCAGTGATTAATCTTTAAACCAGGGGGTCCTTTATACCTAGAGGCTTGAGACAGAAAAACCCAAATGCAATGCGTAGAAAAAAATCCAGATGTATTATCGTTTCCAGATGTGTTAATTTCACCCACCTGCTTTCTTCCCACTATTATCAGAATGATCATTTGTATGACCTGGAGTTTATGGCGACCCATGCATCGTTAGTGGAATAGGTCAAGTAATGCACAGGCCCCTGACTATTTGAAAATATGCCCACTGACAAACGTAATTAACTGTAATTATCCTCCCGGATGAAAATTGTGACAGTTGCAATCATACAAACATTTTAAGCCACATGAGTAAGGCTTTTGAAATCATAACTGAATACAAATAACTCTACTCGAGGACAATACCAGTTAGTACCAGTTCATAGAGGAAGTTAACGTTCAGTATTTGTGTTGTTTTCTTAAACACGTTGTTTTATGCTGCCCTGAAAATTAAAAGGGGAAAAATGAGCACGTAGGATAGTCCTATAGCAACACCTCAAGAGTTATACGTCTCTACCAGGTTTCGGAAAGTATATAACAAAGTATAGAATTTTATTTGCATTGGCTCATGCATGAAAATACAAGACATTAAAAGGAAACATTAACATTAACTTGTAGTTCGAGATCAAGATTAAGTGGAAAATTGCTCTATTTACATTTGAAATGTATATATTGATAACCAAAAGCTTGATGTATTATTAATATATTATTTTAAAATCTTCTTTTCTTTTTGACTTTTCACTTCAGGGCTTGCCACAGCGAATCAATTGCCCCCATCTAACCCTGTGTTCTGCATCCTCTTCTCTCACACCAACTACCTACATGTCCTCTTTCACTATATCCATAAACCTCTCTGGTCTTCATTTAGGCCTCCTGCCCGGCAGTTTAAAACTCAGCATCCTTCTACCAATATAATATATTCACTATCTCTCCCCTGGACATGTCCAAACCATCTCAGTTTGGCCCCTCTGACTTTATCTCCAAAACCTCTAACATGTGCTGTCCCTTTGATGTACTCATTACTGATCCTATATATTATATAGGATCGGTATTAGTAAAATATATTATTTTAAAATATTCCTATAACATGCACAGCAATACAGTAATTGAGTGTATGTATTTTGATCACATTACTATGAGCAATCCATTACTTTAATTATTTTGGTGAAAAAAATACACCTATGTATCAATAACTTCCTCAGTAAACGTGGTCAGCCACATGTTACTCTGCAGCACGCAAAGACATATCTTAAACCGTCTTGTGACAATAATTAACATCAATTTGAATCAAGGAAGAGACATCTTTTATTTTTTTTATATATATTGTTTTTAATCCCCGCCGGGAAATTAGTGGCACTCTCTAGTTAGTTGAAATCATGCATATACATGTGTGTGCAGGCCCTGAACACACAAACACACACACAAGGGGTAACTTGTAAGGGGGACGGCGCCTTGTTCAAGGGCGCCTTGGCAGTGCTCCGGTGGTGAGCTGACACTTCTCATTGCCAGCTCACCTGCGGTGTTTTTTTGGGTGGGAGTGGGAATTGAACCACCAGTCTTGAAAATTGGATGACCCGCTCTACCATGCCCTCTACCACTGAGCCACCGCCACCCCAAAACTTGTAGATGTGTAGATGGCATTTGGGTGCTGAAGGCCACAGGGGCCTGTTCCATCCTTGTCAAGGGGAGTGCTAACCTTCTCTCCTTTCCTACAACACAAGAATTTCTAAGCATGTTTATTTATTTTTTTGTAAATTTTCTCAAATAATGGATCTTCCAATATCAAACATGATCTACAAATCTAAAAAAACAAGGCCCTGAGATACACTACCCAGACTCCCCAGCTCAAGGCTGGGCTCTCTTCTTTAAAAGGACAATATACTGTAGACTTCCATGCTTATTCTGCTTCAGGGGACAACAGTGTGCTGATGCATTTTCCCATCTGAAGTGACAATCCTGACAGAGTAAAAGTAATGGCATCCCGGAACACTAGGCTGTGAATCTGACAAACATTTAGATGCCTTCTCCCAGTAAGAGTGCAAAAATGATGATGCTGTTGCTACCACACCAGTGCAGGGACTTGCAACACCAGCTAGACTTTAATCCCTTTGGACAAGAGAACATCTCATCAACCACAGGCCCAAATCACAGTAATTGACCAAAACTGGGAAATA
This sequence comes from Antennarius striatus, assembly GCF_040054535.1. Classification (NCBI taxonomy): domain Eukaryota; kingdom Metazoa; phylum Chordata; class Actinopteri; order Lophiiformes; family Antennariidae; genus Antennarius; species Antennarius striatus. The sequence continues at coordinate 9,580,355 of NC_090785.1, forward strand.
ATGAACAGACCACGAGTACATAGCAATCTATTTTGATCAGAATGAAGGCTTTTCCTGCATGTGCAGTCAAAAAATGACGTCTGAACAACAAAGAAGACAAAGACAGTGTTTTTTTGATTTTAGTATGGCCAGAAAACTGAAAAGGAAAAAAAACCCAACATACATCCATAAGTTCAAACTTCTTATTAATTCCTTTATGGGTGGAAAACTATGTGGTTCTGTAATGCTGTATATGTCAGCGTACAAAACACAAAAATGCTTGCATTTCTCAGTTTTAGTCCGCTTGTTACTCATATATTATTAGGCAGTTATAAGGCAAAGTAAGCAGACAATATTTTCTCATCTTGTTTATGTCCCCTCTGGGTCACAATCAGGATCCGAGCAAGGACTTTATCACATACACAGTCTATTTACAGACACAATTTTATCCTGGTTGCTGCAAAGAATATTCTATGTTGCTTGCTTTATTCTATCTTGTTATCCATTTTCATGTTTGCTTGTCCGGTCAAAAAACTTTTAATGAGGTCAAAAAGTGCATAGGAATAGAATGAGAATCTGAGGGTCCCACCCTTGAGACACTTTGACCATTTAAAAGCAATTCCCTGCAATTTTACAATAGACTGGCATTTTTTATGTCCATCAGAATCTCCATTTTCAAGAAATTGTTCAAAGGTTGCAATCACCATAGTAACCTGGAGGTTTGGTTTATGTATAGTGGGTCAAAGGAGTGCCATTGTCTATTGTTGAAAGACGCAAATCATGATCAATAGTTCAACTCTTGATGGTAGACATAAAAAACCCTATAATAAGCATGATTTTGTTCAAAGAATAGGATTAATTATAATTCTAAAATGGACAAATGGTGATGTCCACATTTCTATTAGCACAACTGGGGATCAAGCAACTATTTTAGACTTCACTGCATCTGTTTCATAAGAAGATCATTCATTCATTTATGTGAGGCTGCAAAAGCATTTCTGTGTATTAGGACATTAATTTTTAAAAAAAAAAGTGAGCTGGAATGTGTTTCCCAGTCTTTATTGGTCAGGCTATGCTGAACTGCCATATACACTTATTTTAGTCTGAGTAAGAAACACATGGGTTCGGCATGGTAGTGCAGTGGGTAGTGCTGTTGCCTCACAGTAAGGTGGTTCCGGGTTCTTGCTCTGTTCTGTGCAGTTTGTATGTTCCCCCCATGTCTGTGTGGGTTTTCTCTAGATTCTCTGGTTTCCTACCACCTCCAAAAATATGCACTTCAGGTGGATTGGTCGGTTCTTAATTGTTCGTATGTGTGAATGTGTGTGCAAGTGCTTGTTTGTCTTTTGTGTGATTCCATGATGAGCTGGCAACGTACCCGGAGTGTCTCCCCACCTCTTGCCTGTAGCCTGCTGGGATAGGCTCCAGCAACTCCCATGACCCACAAAAGCGGAGTAAGCAGTGTGGAAAATGAAGGGATGAGTGAATGAATGAATGAATGCATGAATGAATGAATAAATGAATGAATGAATGAATGAAGAAACACATGGTTGAACAAAATAATTGAGTTATCAATACGAGACTGTATCTTTATTCCAGTAATACTGCATAAGAAAGTTTGACACATTGTGCAAACTGACCTTGAGAAGTCCATCTAGCTCATTGTATTGATCACTTTGGGGACAGTGTTAAGGACTTGAGCTCATTTTCATTACAGAGGAGAAAATGTTTAGGGGATCATTTACATCTCTGATTTAATGACGCATAGTGAAATCTTATGAGAGTCACTTATGTCCCGTAAAATCCATGGACAAAGCCATAAAGTCAATGACCTGTTTTGTTACTCAATGAGTAGCTCAACTATGAAAAGGTTGGACCTATGTGATTATTTTGATCCTCCCTCATAAGTATTGTCCTGGACAAAAAGTCTTCCATGATTTACATTTTTACTTGTTTGTTTTCCCTGAATGGTGTTAAATTGTTATACAGTTGTACAATGTTGTACAGTTGAATTAATCTTCAAATGATTTGGTAGAGTCATGTCTCTCTTATGAACCCTGTATTAATTTGGATACTTTGTCCACCATCGCTTTGGATTTTTGTGTAATATTGTAAATGCTAATCTCTGTGGGGTATTAAAACTGGAATGATTGGTATGCAGACTTAATGTGGGAGAGTTCAGGCTAAGGGGTGAGAGAAAGGATATAAAAGCAACCAGGGGAAAAATTAATATGAGGCAAGGTAGTGGAACTGATAGTACTCTATAATGTGCAAAACCCAGATTGGAAGAAAAATGTCACCAAGTATAATATTATTAAAGTTGGTAGATTGTTTGGCACATTTTCACACCAAAAAATCCTGTGAAGCTCACCATAAGAGTGGATGCTATAAACACATATGCCAACTGATGATAGTCCGTCTGTGTTTTTTAGGATCTTCTTCTTTTCCTTTTGGCTTTTCCCTTCAGGGGTCGCCACAGCAGATCAGTTGCCTCCATCTAACCCTGTCTTCTGAATCCTCTTCTCTCACACCAACTACCTTCATGTCCTCTTTCACTACATCCATTAACCTCCTTCTTGGTCTTCATCTAGGCCTTCTGCCTGGCAGTTCAAAACTCAGCATCCTTCAACCAATATGTTCAATATCTCTCCTGTGGACATGTCCAAACCATCTCAGTCTGGCCTCTCTGACTTTATCTCCAAAACCTCTAACATGTGCTGTCCCTTTGATGTACTAATTCCTGATCCTATCCATCCTGGTCGATCCAAAGAGAACCTCAGTGCTTCATCTCTGCTACCTCCAGCTCTTTTCCAGTGTCACTGGGCCTATTTTACAAAGCAGGTTTGGTGGAAAAGCTGGGTAAGTTAACCCTGAAATCAGGGAAAACCAGGATTTCCGGTTTCACAAAAGGAGGTAACTTAACCCAGAGTTAGAGCAGTAACCCTGACCTGTTTCATGAAGCGAGGTGAACTGAACCTCTGGGTTTGTTACTGCAGTAACATAGTCTCTGAAGGTAACCTGGTCGGGGGCAGGTTTTATTCCACAAACCCAGGGTTTCTTCTGACCCTGCCCCGCTTCACCGCCGCCCGCGCGGCTTCATTTCCTGGTTATGTCCGACAGAGAGTTTGACCGACGTAAGGTTTTATAACTACCTCCGTATTTTAGAGGTAATTTAGTGAGAAACATGGCATGTCCATTTGACAAGGATCACACTTGTGAAGGTTCAGCATTAATTCACAGAGAATTAATATTTTTGTAACACGTTCAGATGTCCCATCACATCCAGACAGTTCTCTTTATGATGGGTACCAGTTCACGTCCCGATCCATCAAACACACACACACACACACACACACACACACACACACACACACACACACACACACACACACACACACACACACACACACACACACACACACACACACACACACCCACGACCTGATCCATCCACACATCTGCAGCAGCGCTGTGTGTAGTGCTTCGGTCAGTTTTTTTTTTTTTTTTTTGCAAACTGTAGTTTTCTATATAATATGGGAGATGCTCAGTGCACCTCGCCTTGAAACTTTTACCCCCGTTTTTCTATTTCCCTGAAAATAAACCCATCAGAATCATCAAGGAGGAGCTCCACAGGATTACAGGTGAATGATGTAGGAATCTCATAATTGAATTTAAAATGATAGTCTCTTAATCACATTGTGCGAATTGGATTATTAACTTTTATTTCTTTTAGGATTTCCCAATGTAATTGGCTGCATAGATGGTACCCACATTCCCATCAAGGTACATGTAGACTGAAAACTTTTTCAACATGTTAAAGACTGCATCATAGACAAACAAACATCTGTCCAGATCATGTGTGATGCTGCAGACTACATGTCTGATGTGGCGGTCTGGATCTGTTCCTGACTCTTGGATGTATGATCATTCTTACCTGAGCAGTAGGCTGTAATGTGGTCAGTAACCAAAATATTTGCACAATATTTCTCTTGTCTTTATTGTTTAATCCACCCTAATGAATTCACTATATAGTACATTACAGGAGAGAGCCTATGTTACCTCAGGATGATTCCTGCTATCCAGGACGGCAGAGCAGTGACAGACACCATCTGCCAGAATCATTTCAGAGTCACCATCACCACAGCGGGCAATAAAAACACAATATGCATTTCCTTTGGTCATCTTTATTTCTGACAAATACAAAGTTAGTTTTTGCATATTTATAATAGTTAAGATTGTAATAGTTAACATGATTCACCTGTGACCATTACCCACCTCTAACTTGTGCTCCAGTATTCTATGTCCAGATCTATGTGGACATAGATCTAGTCTGGAAGTCCTGGTAAACCATTTCTATTTTCTGTATTTTTTTTAGAAAGTCAATTCTATAAACTTATTTAACAGGTATGAGGAGAACATAGTTGCAAAACATAGATGCATATGAATTCCACAGAATGAACCGGTGGTGGTCACTGAGCGTCTATTTCACTGTGACAATCTGTGCAGTTGGGACCCTTCTGCTACTGTCCATCCATGATCTGCTAAAAAAAAAGGATGAGAAAGTGTTAATACATCAGTAGAGGACAAATGTCACACTCTGTATTCCACCATAATATGAAGCAATGGGAAGAGAACAATCAGTAAAATAAATTATTCGATCACCTTTGTTTTCTTCAATTCCTTGTCAATTTATTTTTCTTTTTATTAATTAGTAAGTCATGCGTGTATCATGTGACTAAAACAGACAGAAATAAAACTTGGAATATGAGCTACATGTCAGCTCGTGATTTCAGGTCTTATATAATGTATGTATACGCAATGGTATGAATATCTGTCTAAACTGTTTTTGTAATGTGCACATACCAATTTAATGTTTTATTTACACAACAATAAAACGTTTAAATAGATTTCCTTATTGAACAGAACTTGATTTAGATGAGAGCACAGTTATGTGCATGAAAAGAGTGTTATGTTTCCAATAAAACAACTGAACAGTCAAACGTCCACTTAATATTTACTGTACAATGTCAAACATAATGAGGATGAGGAGGATCGCTAATGGGATGATGCAGTGTGAACAATGTTTTATACTTGATTCTCAGCTACTGACATGTGCGCTTCCCCCTCCACTGGATCGCACCTAAACATAATAAATTCATAAACTATTATTGAAGCTAGTTACCTACGTATTTTTACCTTGAGTGCAATGGAGTACGTTTAAACTTATGCACTGACTTGAGCAGCAAATCACTCCCATGCCATCTCTCTTCTTTGCAGGTGGACCGGCGTTCTCTTTCTTTTGAAAATGTCCTCAAAGTCTTCATAAATTAAAATCTGTACTTCTACTGCCGTAAAGCGCTGAAAAGCATTTGTGAAACCAAAATCCCTGGTTTTCCAAGTTCAGGGTAAGTCAACCGAGAACCACAGACTTACCTCAGGGTATGTTAACCCTGCCTTTGTGAAATGGGCCCACTGTCTCTCGACCAAACAACATTGCTGGTCTCACTACAGTTTTGTACACTTTTCATTTATGCTGAAACTCTTCTATCACACATCACACCTGACACTTCTCTCCACCCTTTCCGTACTACCTGTACACACTTCTTCACCTCTTTTCTACGCTCTCCATTGCTCTGGACTACTGACCCTAAGTTTTTCTTAGGATACTTTATGATAATAAATTAATTGTTTTTTGTCGTTTTTATTTATTAACTTTTTTTAAGGGTAAAGGTAAATGTCTAAAGTAAAGCTGCAAATCTAGTCAAGGACTGATTATGTATTCTGCCCTATCCCCGTAAATCCATAATCATTAACATCTGCTCTAGCTTTCTTTATTGAACTATTTTGCCCATGTGTGGTCCACTTATCCTCGTTAACTTCACTTTAGCCAACTCAGCAAATAGATCGAAAGAGAGATAGAAGAAAAAAGACAGACAAACAGGGAGAAGGCAGTGGGACAGGACTGCACCGTTTTGAAAGAAATAAATCTATATTTAATCTATTTTATCTATCTATATTTTATCTATTTTACCTATTTCAAGGTAAAATAGATAAAAGGGTAGTAAGCTGCAGACACAGCTTACTAGCCTTTGTGTTGTCACAGGAGGTAGTTCTTCACCCTACTGAATTTTGACCCATGGATTTGCTGTCTGGTTGCAGGATGTCTTGAAATAACATCTATAATTGCCTCTTTACAATATTGATTAAAACAAGGATAAAATGAGAACACAGCATGTACACTGATGCTGAAATTAAAAACTCATTAGAAATATCGCTGACTTTGTTCCTGTAATAACATTAAGGTAAAGCCAGACTTTGTGTAAAATACATAAACCATTGATATCACTTATAGTAGTCTCAGATGCAGCATATCAGAGCAGCAGAAGCAACTGGCCTACTAGCAGTGGGGCACTGGACACCCATATTTAGTGTATCACACAGCAGCAAGACCTGCCGACCCATCAGGTGACACTAGATCAACAGTGCTACCGTATGCGTTGGCAGTCCAATGATCACTGGGGCATGATTGAATTGCATTGTGTTTTTAAAGCTTTTTAAATAAAAAGTCTGTGATGTAGATTTATATTCATATAGTTGCCATTTTGGGATCGAAACTGCTTTCGCTGTCCTGTATTTACAGCCAGTGAATGACGTGATCATCATGCAACCGCCCGGTGGCGGTCAGACGCTGACCACAGCTGGTGGTCAGCTAGCGGTCAGCTGCTAATAGAGAAAAATTAGAAATTAGAAGTGTTTGGAGATAAAAAAGAGGAGTTCACTGAATGGACAGCAGGAGTTGTTATCTGTTTCAGCTGCAGAGTGATGAATCACCACTGATGAGTGGTAAGACAAACTAAACATAATATATACAGCTTTTGCTTTTCTTTATTCTTTATTGTAAAAATCATAAGCCCATTTTTTATATGCATTTTACATCATGTATTTGTATATATATATATATATATATATATATATATATATATAAATAAATATACACAGAAGATCAGGGCTGAAATGATAAGTGAAGAGATGCTATTTGAATTCACCATCCATCAAGTAAATATGAACAATAATCTGAACAATCTATTTTGTTTTTTTCAAATGTTTTTTCACATGTCTGTGTAAAGACATAAAGAAAGTGGAGCCTCTACACAGTCAGGAAATGGAGGGAGGGGGTCCGACCAGACCACTGATTCAGCCACATCACTTGGACAGCTGGACAGCTGGAGATGAGCCTGACACTGACCATTAGTTAAAGTTTGATTACATCTCAATAATTTCTCAGTGTATATTTAGACCATTTAAGGATGCAATGGTGTCTGTTATGTTTACAATTTGTTTTGAAGAGTTGCAGCTAAAAGTTTATGTGTTCGTTTAGACGTTCAGCTAAAAACATCTGTGGAAATACATGATTTTATCTTAAATATTCGTATATAGTATTACTTTAGTTCAATTTTATTTTATATTATTCATATTAGCAAACTATATGTAATTTTTCAAGTTCCAAAACAATCCAGTGAGCATGTTTGTGGCTTGTATTGCAATAAATACAATTTTATTTTAAATTCGAATTGATTGTTTGTGTATATTTTGGCCCAAAATGTCAATGAAGTCGGTTATAGTGAAATAATAACTTTTCATAATTCATAATTCATAATTCATAAATAACTATCTTTTCAGATAGACGAAGTTGTGCTGAAGAAAAAGAGACCAAGCATGGATATGTTAAACATTTTTTTATGTGGTGTATAGAGACAGAATAGGCCTAGGCGCCAGGGTTCCAGTACAGATGATGTGTAGAGCATGGTTGAAAATTAATATTGTAGTAATTATTTCCATATAAAGTTCCTTAGCAAAAACAATTCCATGGCCTTTTCATTACTGAAAGTGTAAATGTTGGTATTGGTGAGGAAGCATTTGCCTTTGACACTCGAGTTTTGGCTTTGTCTCATACTGGTTGCCAGTATTGCCATTGTTGTTGCTTGTCTATGACATTGGTGACATTGGTTGACATTTGACAAAACAATTTTTGGAATGACCAAAATGAACATTTTGGCAATGAGTACATTACTGATCTTTACCATGTGCATGGTTTTACTTATGAAAAACACACACACACACACACACACACACACACACACACACAGAGACACACAAAACAGGTTAATGTTCATTAAATTCACCAAAAATTTGTTTGAGAAATTATAGTTTTATTTTCAGGAACAGATTGCTGTTCCCTTTTTCTTTTTTTCCACTCTCTGTCTCTCTCAGTGTTTTTAGTATGGTGGCCAGGACCATAACTAGAATATTATTTACTGCATGGCAATGTTAAAGTTAATGTTGCAAAAATTTCTTTTCTACAGTTGGATTTCAGCTCTAATGAGGCGTCACTGATACAGCTCGAATGACTCCGCAGAGGAGACCGGCACTTCTTGAGGAATGTCAAACACCTACCTCTTCATCCTGTGTACTATGATTATGGTTTAATATTTCCATCAGATTGAACAGCAGGAACCAGTGGCAGCAAAGAGCATGGAGTCCATGAAAAATAACCTTGTACCTTTGCTGTGTTTGGGATTCGAAGTGTATTTGCTTGTTCAAGAGGTAGAGAAAGTAGAGCTCTTAGTGCACACAAATGTATTGATTTTGAAGTCATTTCAATGAGTCACTTGCAGTGCAGCATAACATACCAAACTAATGCAAAATACTCTGGCAGAGAAGGGAGGATTATGGCTGGAGTGATTTTCATGTTTTCAAACTGGCTGTTATTAGTGAGTTTATTTTCACAGCTGATGTTTTCTTGCTTCTTCACATGACAAAAAGCCCGTTTATTATACTTTTTCATGTCTTGTTTTTTATGGAAGTACCTCTACTGTTTTGTGTTAAGTTCAGACTGTACTCATGATGGATTCCTAAAAGCCAGGTGAGCGAGACTGACATTTGACATGACATTTTCTGGTGACAAGAGTTGAACCTATGAGAAGAATTGTGAGGCCACTTCCTGACATTAGAAATTAAGAGAGAACGGAAGAAAACACTGCTTGATGAAATATGTTTAGGGCACAGATATAATAGTCTGCTACAAAAGTTGTGTGTTCTCCATCACTAATCTCGTTTTCCATTTCTGACTGACATTTCAAGCTGATTTTTAGTAATCACCGGCATTTCATCAAACCCATATTCTGTGAAGGTGTAATATTAGAATCTCCAATCAATTGTTGATCCCTCTATATTCTACACACCTGTATGCAATTTCAAAATTTCAGATTCAAATATGCAGCCTAAGTCGTGGTAATAGATGTAGAATTGCCAATCCTGTTGAAAATCCATACCTAAAATCAGAATTGACCCAAGGTTTATTAATAATAATAGGAATTATAATTAAATTTCATAATATAAAAACATGTATATTCCTATCAGTTAGCATCCAAAGTAGAATTCTTTTTTTTATTACAGGAAGTGGGCCTAAGTGGGGAGGTGACATTTTACTGATGTGGCCATAAATATTGAAATATTGTCTTGACTGTATTTAATGCATTTGAAGATACGTAAATCACTCATAAATCTATGTTAAGTTTGTGCAAATCTTTATTATGATCTACACTGATAAGAAGCTTTCGGTGTTTCATCATGGATGACTTTCGAATGTCAGAAGACTGTTCTATAAAAGAAGGATTTTAAAGGAGGTTGTATTATGATGTAGGGAGGAAATATTCCAGCAGCCTCCAAAAGTAGCCAAAATCCTCATCGTAAAGCTTTCCAACTTTTACCTGCTGGGATCTGTCAGAAGCATTTGGAATTTTAGCAGTAACACCTCACAGAGAATTATGCATGGGATTTTCAACAGGGTAGGCTCAACATCATACAGACCTAATACATCCATGTTAAACAGTTGTCAAGATTAGTGCTGCCAAATATGTTTACATATCTTGCCTTCAGAGGTAACTAGAACATCGAAGTTAGGGTCTCACTGCGTGACTTTAAGATATCTCTGTGATATCCCTTGGCATCGTGGGAGCTCCTTGGCCCATTGATGAAAAGCTGTGAAAACCTTTCATTTTTCTCTTGAATTGCACAAGCCTAAATTTCCACCTCAATCTTTTTATGTTATCTGGGGGATTTGTGGCTAACATGAATGAGCTTGCCTTGAGGCAACATCTTCCACTCAGGGAAGTCTGAAACTTTTCAGTAGGTGATAATTTTATTTTGGACAAGTTAATTTATACCCTTGTAATCAAACACAAAAGGTTCAACTGTCAGTAGTGTGTATATGTTCATGCGTCTGTGTGTGTTTGACAGTGTGATTGGTCTGTGTATGTATCACCCTGCAAACACAATTCTCTTATGCCTCATATACCCAGAAGCCATCATCAAACTCTGAGTATGGCACGGTCTCTGTCATTAGTCATACATTTCTATAAATATTCAATCAGCTTGACTAGCAAAACACCTAGTTTCCAAAAAACAATCTCACTAGTCTCTACATTATTTATTTCTGTGCCCTTTTATGAATTATTTTTCTAGTTCAACTATCATACCTTCCTATTTCATGTTGGACTTTCCTGAGTACAAACCTTGGCAAAATAAAAGCAAGCTTCAGCTTATTAATTCATAATTCATAAATGTACATGATGTATCCTACTGCATACGTATTCTGCTCGAGAGATGGATGTGAACATTTTAATTCATATGCATGCATGTTCTACAATTAATTCATTACTTGAAAACAGCTGCACGAAAGTGTAAAAAATAAAAGAAAAAAATCATTGAATTTTTTATCAAATTCTCTATACAGAGCTGTAGGTGAACTGCAAAAGGAATATTATTCTTTTTCTATTCTGTTGTTTATTAAGGAAGCTATGACTTTGTTGAAACAAAGACAGTAAATAAAATGTCAACTAGCTTGACTTATTAATGCTTTTTCACAACACATCAGCCGTTTGAACACTGCTCAACCTTGTTTGCTTGTTAGGTCTGTGCTTCATCGTTAGTGAACCGTGAACATGAGCCCATTGTTTAAATCTGATATCCAGCCTTGCAGGTCATTAGTTCCTGTCTGTTTCATTGTTCATATTCAAAAACCCATGTTCTTTTCATCATTCAACCCACTGAAACAGCATTTTCCTGAATCACTTTTGGTGATGAATTGGCCCCAGCACTGGCACTTAAATCAGGCCTGATTTTCTATAACACGATAGAAAATGAGGGAGAAAATTATATGGAAATAAATCACATTTTTCTACTTGATCAGAACCACAGTCTGAGCCTGAGCTGCTCTCTGCCTTGAGTCAATTAGTCATTACACACAGCTATTGACCTTTCTTCCAACAGGAAGTTCAGTGAATATCTTTGCAAGGATTGTAATTGACAAGTTGTCTCTTTTAATAGAAAAATGCCCACATTTCCTCACAAGTTAATTATAAATTCAATAGCGGACCCAACAGCCACAGCCACTGAAAAAGGTTAGTGTAGACATTTGTACCTGCCAGGCTTCCCATATATGAACGCATAATTTATTTTAGACAGGGAACCCATTAACACATGTACCTTTTATGCTATTTAATACTTGACAGTGTCACAATTTGAAAACTTGGCTCTATGCACATAATTACAGGAACAGGTGATATGAAAATAGACATGTTTAAGCCATTTGAACATCATGAAATACAAGTTGAATTGTGGCTTTGTTGAATTTTAGACTGAGTAGACTTGTCAGCAAAGTGCACACTTTAAAGTGCTTCAATTTCAAATTTGAAAGTGATGTTATCATACAGCAATTACTCCTACATTATGGGACAATTTGTAAGTGGCACCACATACATCAACATAAAGAAGGCCTGACAAATCCCAGCTGTGATACACATAGATCTGCCCCTCATTCGCCCTGGAGGCTGTCTAAACAATTTCTTTGAGAACTGTTCATTCTTATCTTGTGAAACTTGCAATATATCTTGATACATAAACCTCAAGAGTGCCTGGATGTTTCTAAAATCCCATCACACCAGACACCTCAGCATTTTCAATCCTTTTACTATTGTGAAGTGAAGCTTATGGGAAAGAAAAGGAAATGACAGCTGAGGTTTCATTTAAAAGCCACACACCAACAAAAGCTGCTGTAAATTAGTTTTGCATACAGTCCTGTAAGTTCAGGATTTAACAAATTAAAAGTTGTTTTTTTCTTTGTCAATTGTAGTGGAAACACTTAAAAATGGACCAAATGATGTACTCCAGATGATAAAGAATCAGCCTTAAGACTGAAAATTAGAAGCCACAGCTGATCTTGCACCTCGGAATGCTTGTGAGAAAAAGTAAAACTAAAAACAAAAGACAACATAGAAAAAGAGCAAAAATATTGGTCCAAGAAAAGACATAAACAAAAGGGCATTTTGGGAAGCATATTATTAGTCATCAAATTCCATATAATCATCTTAATGTATAACGCCAAATTATATTGTAAGTCTTCAACATATCTTTCTGTAATGTGCTCAGACATTATTTTAGCAGATGCATCAATAGATATGAATTGGTTTGTAAAGATTCTGCTGCCTTCTGCTTTTCACATTTGAGCATTCTTTCTGCCTTATCAAATATCCTGCTGATAGATATCCTTGTCAACCTGCTCCCACAATTCATCCATGCACTATGAACAGCTCTGCATTTTTGCAGAAATGTGATATGTTTTACCATTCAGGCAATAATTTTGATATCTAGCAGAAATTTCAAGCAGACACATAAATCAAAGAAATTGGCAAGAATAATATAATTCATTTTGGATTTGATAGCCACATTTGTGCCATAAATTGGGACAGATTGCCAGCTGTCCCTGTAAGTAAAAGATTAACCTTATGTCACATAAATCATGATTCATAATGTCTATATTTGCATGCATATTTTAGGATACACATTAACTGTAATCAACAAACAACCTGTATCCCATATCAATTACTTTTTAGATTTCAATAAAAAAGTAATACATCCTGAAGATGCAATACAGTTCTTATATTAGTGTTTATTAAAGTGGGGTCTATGTACCTAGACAAGGAAGTAATAATTTAGTTTTGCTTTTAAGTTCATCTACATGTTTAATGCAATGACAAAGTGACACATACTTTGAGGATATCTTTGAAGCACTTTCCAGAATAAAATGTCTTGAACTATGAATTTGTGAAACAAGCATTAATTGTATCCAACAACAGCCTTTGATATACTCTATCTATCTATCTATCTATCTATCTATCTATCTATCTATCTATCTATCTATCTATCTATCTATCTATCTATCTATCTATCTATCTATCTATCTATTTTTTACGCAAGGTATTTTTATAAATTTTCTAAGTTATGAAAAAATTTTGTACAATAATGTAAATCAGAGAAGAAGAAAAAAAACACCCACCCAACCGCCCCTTCCCATTGCCTTCACATAACAGGCTCACAAATTTATGATAATTCCATAACTCGTGTGCAAGATGGAGGTGAGCCTATCAGACAAATATACAGATAAACATACAACAACAGCAAAAAACAAACAAAGAACACAACAACATAAAACTAAGAACCAACAATAGCAACAAAAAATAAATAAAAACCAAAAGATGAATTTAAGCAGATTACATTGGTGGATTGTTGCATAACAGCCACAGGATGGTATATGACAAAATCTGGAAAACAGTGGCCCTTAGTTGACGGGGTAACATTGCCCAATTATTGATGTAGGTATATGTACTGTACATGCTAGGCATATCGAATTAAAAAAGAAAATTCAGATTATGGGAGGGTTGTAAATTCGTAAAATATTGTATAAAAGAACACCATTGCTTAAAAAATCGAGGTGTGTCCCACAAAGCAGTTTAAGTCAATCCACTAGACGTTAACCTTCGTCTGGTGTTAGCTTTCCGTTACCATCTCCGATGTTAACGGGTCGATTTCGACCCGTGTTTTAAATCATCTCTAAAATACACTAAAAGCAATCATCTATCATCCAATTTTTTTCTCATCTCTTGGTTACATTGTTAGGCTTCCTATTCATGAAAATATTGGTTTTAATATTTTTGGTGTGCGCCTCTGGGCCTTTTTTTGTCAGTATAGCCCTCGATTTCAATTTTAAAAACTGGTAAAATGAGCCTCAAGAGAATCATATAAATAAATAAAAGGTTGTTGGGTTACCTGGCTATTACTGAGGGGTATTAGAACACATCTCTTAAATAAATTTGTTCCATTTATTTTTTCATTTCAGCATTATTAACTGTAGTAACAGCTATGGTGTTAGAGGCTATTGGAGGCTATCCCAGCTGACTTACGGGTGAGAGGCGGGGGACTCTCCAAGTGTGACGCCAATGCACCGCAAAGCCTCGCAAAAGACAAGCAACCATTGAATTGATCATTCCAGGCAATCTGGAATGATCAATTCACCTAAGCTGCATGTTTTGGGATGGGAATAAGCGGGAGAACAAACATGGGGAGTTATAAAAATATTGCTTAAATATTTTAGATTCAGATTGCTGGAATTCTGTGAGATCCTGTGTTTACATCAAAACACATTTCTAATATATGCTGCTAAATGATAAAAAAAAAAAGAAAAATTCAAAGATACCAAAGTTGCTCCAAATGGTCAGTTGGTAAGGAAATACCTCATCACACATTTCTTCATTTTTTTTTAAATCTCAACAATATTAAAACACCCAGTGATATTTACTTAAGCTTATATGCTTTAACATTATCGCACTGTGTTTAAGATGAATCAGTTTGGTTGTCCAGTCAACATGTCCTTTAAATCTTCAAAAGAAAAATGCAGAAAAAAACATGTTTTATTTTCTGATGGCTCTTTGGCATTCAGTTGGTAGACAATATGTCACCAGTAGCACAGGACCCATACAAATAAGAGACTGAGAAATTGTCTCTACGCTCATTAGGAACAACAGCTGGTTGTGTAATGAAGAGGAAACATTGTGTCAAGAGGTTCCCTAAATTTCTTAAGAGTTGTGCTTGTAGAGCATACGATTGAAAACAAAGATTAATGTTGATGTATCATCACTTTACCATACTTAAATGATTCTGAGAGTCGAAAGGAGTGTCTGTTATTGAATGCACACATTGTTAAGATACTGTAGATGGACTGGATCTGTTTGACGTGCCTATACTGTGTATTGTAACTGTATTGATTATGATATGGAACCCTTTAGAGATGTGCATATATTCTTAATGAAGAAGCATTATTCCCCTGTGAAAGTTTAAATGATTTATGATACTCACATCTGTATAGTATATTTGTAGCTTCAGCTACAATATTATATATATATATATATATATATATATATATATATATATATATATATATATATATATATATATATATATATATATATATATTTATACACCCACCTATTTATTTGAATATTCCGCACTATAAGGCGCACCTAATTTTCTCATAATCCCGTAGTGCGCCTTATAATCCGATGCGCCTTGTATATGGATTAATATTAATCTTAGTATTGGTTAAAAACAAGATCGCACAAAAAAAGCTGGCAGTCTGGCCGGCAGTCATGCCGCACCAGGAGGCACTCTCAGAATGCACTACACACCCTAATGATGGTAGTCAAGGGGCGTCGCCGAAGTGCCGACTCTCACTGACCTGACGGCAGAGCAGCCTGAGCCTGGGGTTAGCAGCGGTACCTGGCTATGGTTCCGTAGCAAAACAGGGAATTTTCAACAATTCTGTTAATAACGATTGACTGACTGACTGATCTAAGTATTTTTTAACTATTTGGCGTCGGAAATAACCCACTTTAAACTTAATTGGTCTTAAAAATGCCATTGTGCTGTCGTATGGAATCTAGTGATGGTCCATTCTATTAGTCTGTGGAAACACAGAGAAAAAGGCATTAAGGTGAATGAAAGACCCTCAAAGCTGAACTTCCAGCCTTTTCTGAAATTTCAAGAGCAGAGTCACTGCTAGACAAACGTGCCAACGGGTGTGCTGCAATTGGTTCGCAGATGTTGTTGATACCTGAAACAATATGTTGACGGGGGGCAGGGGGCGCATTCAGGCTTGTGTATTCTGTCTGCAGCGATGTGCTGTGAGATTCACGGCGGTGAGACACCGATGATAAAGTCAGTTCTAGGAGTAAAACAGTGTCGCATTTTCCAGTAAATTAGCAGCCTGACATTAAAAACTAGTTAAAAAATTGATTAGGACACACAGCAGCAAATAGCTGCACCTCACCTCCGACCGGACTACCAATCGAACGAAACAATATTTAATTAATACACAAAGACAAACGTCGGAGCTTAAATATCTGCTTCGAACTTCAGATCAGGAAATAATCCGCTCTGTTCGCACTGACTGCACTCGTAATGAATTTAACCAGTTTTTAATGTCAGGTTTTTTAATATGCATGTTGACTTCTTTCTAAAATGGCAAAGTGATCAAGTCATCAGGTTTCCTTGAGGCTCAGAATGGCCTCATTGAAATAAAAACAGGGGTCGTTCACAGCTGACTAAAGGTACTCACAGTCATGAATGATCTAGCTAGTGGACGGATAGCGCAACTACAGCCGCTAGTTTTTTAAATCTATTTTAATTTTTTTTTATTATATGCACCTTATAATCCGGTGCGCCTTGTATATGAAATAAATTATAAAATAAACTATTCATTAAAAGTGCGCCTTATAATCCAGTGTGTCTTATAGTGCAGAAAATACTGTGTATATGTGTGTGTATCAGCAATATATATATGTGTGTGTGTTTGTGTGTGTGTGTGTGTGTGTGTGTGTGTGTGTGTGTGTGTGTTTATATTTTTGTTGAGTATAAATACAGGTAAAATGGTCTCAGGTATTACTTTGTGTTGCCTCAGGTATTTCATTGTGTGGCCACAAGGAAGAATAGTTTATGACCAAGGAAGAATAGTCATAACCTCCATTTGGCTCATTCAATGTGACATTGGCTTGCAGATGAGGAAGTTCCAGGTGCAATGATCCAACATCTTACCCACAACAACACTATAGACCTCCAGGAGTACACGGTGACAGTCACAGCATACATGACGAAATGCATTGATGATGTCACAGTCACCAGAACCATCTCCATTCGAGCCAACCAGAAGCAATGGCTGACAGGGGAAGTCCAAAGGCTCCTGAGGGCACGGAACGTGGCTTCAGAGCTGGGGACAAGGTGGTCCTAAGGACAGCTAGGGCTAACCTGTCACGAGGCATCAGAGTGGCACAGAGACACTACTCCAGGTGATTTGCCACCCACTTCAGCGACAGCAGATATACCAGGAACCTGTGGTGGGGGATTCAGTCCATTACGGACTACAAGCCCCTTCCGCAGTGCTGCGAGAGCTCCACCACTCTGCTGAATCAGCTAAATGACTTCTTTGCACGCTTTGAGGCAGACAACAGCATCCCGGCACAGAATAATCCACCCCCTCCTGGCGACCAGGCGTTGACGCTTTCTCCAGACAGTGTGAGACAAATCCTCGGAAGGACCAACGCACAGAAAGCCCCAGCTTCCTGACAACATTCCTGGTCGTATCCTGAGAGACTGCGTATGAGCTCACAGATGTCTTCACAGACATCTTCAGCATCTCCCTGAGCCAGGCTGTTGTCCCAACTTCCTTCAAAGCCACTACCATCACCCCAGTCCTGAAGAAGTCTCCTTCATCCTGCTTCAACGACTACCGCCCGGTTACATTCACTCCCATCCTCATGAAGTGCTTCGAACGGCTAGTCTTGCACCACATCAAGTCTGCCCTCCCTTCAACCCTGGACCCTTTTCTGTTTGCATACCGGTCCGACCACTCGACCGATGATGCCATCTCCACCGCCCTAGAATTGACCCTCACCCATCTGGAGACCAAAGACTCATATGCCAGAATTCTGTTCATCGACTTCAGCTCAGAGATCAACACAATCATCCCACAGCAGCTCATCCATAAACTCACCCGCAAAGCCATCAGCATTGCAGGTAATCCCACCCACCCCTCTCACAGCCTTTTCAGCCTGCTGCCATCAGGTAGGAGACTGCAGTGTCTGTGGGCCAAAACCAGCAGGCTCAAGGACAATTTGTTTTTGACAGTCCGTCAGGAGGATCAACTCCCGTCATGCTCTGCCCCCTGCCACAGGCTTGAACTCTACCCTCACACTGCCCCCCCCCCCTTGCCTCAGCAACTGACTACCCCCCCCCATCAACTCAGGGATTGTGCACATGTCACCTCCCCTACGGAATTAGAGAGTGTATAGAGATGTCCCTTTGTGTTTCATTTTATACTTTGTGCTGTACTGTCTGTTGTACTGCCTATGTTGTGCTGCCTGTTGTACTGCCTATGCTGTGCTGCCTGTTATACTGCCTGTGTTGTATTGCCTGTTGTACTGCCTGTGTTGCACTGCCTGTTGACCATGACTCTCTGAGAGGACTGCAATTTCACCTGTGCTGTATGTCGTGCATATATGGTACATTTGACAATAAAGCTGACTTTGACCTTGACTTTGATCTGTCATCGGTAGATCTTTGTGCCTCCTGCAAAAGAAATTTACTAATTTACACCCATTAAGTTTACAACAAGTAACATCAACTCTGCTCATTATTGCATCACACATATGATTTTCCTCTGGGGGAAGGAAATAAGTGATGTTTGTTTACCTACAAAGCCTTTGATGGGGATCTATTGCCTTGCATATATACAATCCTGGACCATAATTTTGTAACTTACACTTTCATAGAGTTGGACCACAGGAACTGGTTTCAAATTAGAAACATTGCCAATGTTTCTCATTTGAAACTATTAGAATATTTAAATAATTACAATGCAAATTTTGCTTGGCATTTTTTTGAAACAGTTTTATGTTTTACTGAATAATTTTAAATACCTACGTCAAAATTTTTAATGTGCAAGGAATATACACAACTGCATGGCTAAACACCTTCACCTACACAGTGTGTACTGTATGCCTAATCACAACACAATTCCCTGGCAAGAGACAAGTACTGCTTGAATAGGCACATGCACACCTCAGTAATTTCCTAAGAACTTTATTTGTGAATAAACATCGTGCAAATAAGTGAACAGATGACACAAAAATCTAAACTAATATAAAGTGTGTGTGTGTGTGTGTGTGTGTGTGTGTGTGTGTGTGTGTGTGTGTGTGTGTGTGTGTGTGTGTGTGTGTGTGTGTGTGTGTGTATGTGTGTTTAAATCAAGGCAACGTGATTAATCAAAAAAGTTAACAATATGTTCTATACAGTACTACCATTTTTGACATTTTGTGGCAGACTGTCTGTTGGTTCTGATCCTTTAAATACTAACTCCGAGTAATTCATAGATGTACAGGATTATTTCTTGTCACACATTGAAATATATGTGCATTGTTCTGGTCCTGGGTGGCACGGTGGCGCAGTGGTTAGCGCTGTCGCCTCACAACACAGCGGACACGGATTCGAGTCCCGCTCTGTGCAGAGTTTGCATGCTCTCCCTGTGTCTGCGTGGGTTCTCTCCGGGTTCTCCGGCTTCCTCCCACCTCTAAAAGCATGCGCTTCAGGTTGATTGGCTGTTCCAAATTGCCCGTAGGAATGAGTGTGTGTGTGCATCATTGTGTTTCTTTGTGTGTGCCTCCGCAGTGCACTGGCGTCATGCCCGGAGTGTCCCCCACCTCACCCCCTATACCGCCGAGATAGGCCCCGACTCCCCGTGACCCGCTGCTGCGGATATAGCGGTGGTAATCTGAAGATGACATGACTGTTCTGGTCCTCATTGTTTGGGTAAAGGAGGCACTATCTCATTACTTCTTATGAATACAAGAACAATTTACAAAGAGAATCCCTCTCATCAGTACAATTTATTTTCACAATCTGCATTGGGAATATCAATATCTGAGCAGTTTATCTCTACACAGTCACACAAGCCTGTGTGAATAATAAGTATTAGTCTGACAGGGTGCTGCAGGTGTAGATTAGCTACTGCTAAGATTACTGTCTCATGAATCCTAATAGATAGAGTGTGTGTGTCCTGATACAGAGTGATTGAAACAGCATGTAGCGTGCCAGAGGAGAAATTATTGGCCTGATGTATCACATTAATATGTAATAAACAACTTTACATTAAGTAATAGTTAATAATTCACTTCAGATGATGTGATATGTCCATATACTGTACTCATTATTTACAGCTTTGAAATGATTATTTTAATGTCACACAGTAAGATGAACCCAAATACACACAGACACTCAAACACAAATGTACACACAATTTTGCTTGCCTAGCCTCTCTCTCTCTCTCTCTCTCTCTCTCTCTCTCTCTCTCTCTCTCTCTCTCTCTCTCTCCCCCTCCCTCGGTCTCTCAGTATATAATAACTGTATATACAGTATATCTCCCCACCTATATATTTGAAAAAGCTTACTTGAAAACCTCACGCTGTCACACTTTTAACTCCACCCACTACCTGCAAATCAAGTGCCCAACCAATCACAACGCATTTGACAGAAGGAATCACGTGGACAATATGTCGTAAGTTATATATACAGTATATATATATATATATATATATATATATATATATATATATATATATATATACTGTATATATATATATATATATATATATATATATATACACACTGTATATATATATATATACTGTATATATATATATATATATATATATATATATATATATATACACACTGTATATATATATATATATATATACTGTATATATATATATATGATGAAATTGTTCATAAGTCATTATTTATTTGGAGTTTGTATGTTCTCCCCTTTTCTGCTTGAGTTTTCTCTGGGTTCTCTGGCTTCCTCCCACCTCCAAAAAACACGCAATTTATGTGGATTGATAATGTCAAAATTGCCTGTAGGTCTGAGTGCATGCATGAATAGTTGTTTGTCTTTTGTTTGGCACCTGGGTGCTGTCCGCTGGCATAGGCTCAGCATCCCCGCAATGAGAAAGAAGCAAAAAAAAAAAAAAAAGATGGATCGATAAATCTACAATTGCCATTTGAAGTAATTCAAATGCCATTACTGCTCTAAATAAGAAGGTAATAATCCCTTACAATTTAGACTAAGACTATTGAGGGGCACGGTGACATAGTGGGTAGTGTCGTTTTTAGGTATATTTTCCTCGTCTGCGTGGGTTCTCTCCAGGTTCTCCGACTTCCTCACACCTCCAGCATGCAAATTAGGTGAACTGATCAGTTCTAAATTGCCTGCAGGTCTGTGTGAGTTGTTTGCAGTCATGTGTCAGTACTTAAGCAAACTGCATTCAAAAATTGATTTCTTTGTGCTGTTATTATGAAATTTAAAGAAGTTCACTTTGAAGGTTGATAAAATCTGGTTTAGGCTTTACAGCACACAAAACTTTAGGTCAATTAAGCTACTCATATCATCTACGCCAGTGGTCCCCAACCTTTTTTGCGCCACGGACCGGTTTCATCTAAGACAATATTTCACGGACCTGCCTTCATTTGCTCTATAATCGTTAATGACGCCACGACGGCTGTAGTCTAATAATAAATCATCCGCAGTGGTTTTATGTGAAATGCAGACATCAACAGACAATACACAAACAAAAAATGCCGCTTCGCAAGGACAGGAGTTTGGAAATGGAAACAGGGTTTGCGATATTTTTTGGGTGATCTCAGGATAATCTGCCTAGATTTTAATCCAGTACACTGGACCGGTGGTGGGCGCTTAATTTAGGGGTAACCTGTCACGTGACCGAGACCGGTCAAGCGTGACAGACGTCACTTTTCAAAATAAAACATCTTTCCAACTCCAAAATAAATAAAATGGAAGTAATGTAAATCATTTTTTAATTCTGTGCGGCCCGTTAGCAAATGACCCACGGACCAGTAGCGGTCCGCGGCCCGGGGGTTGGGGACCACTGATCTACGCAACAAAATAGTTGTCTTTGGAGCAATAGAAGAGCATATAGAAGTCAGCACACACCTCCAATCTATGCAACTAAAAACCACAAAGCAGGCCAAAAAATCAGGGTGTAGTTATAGATACAGACTTGAGTTTAAAAACAAAACAAAACACTAAGGCCACTATAAAAATCAGCGTACTATCATTTAAAGAATATATTGAGGATAAAAGAACTGATGTGTTAACAGTACCTGCAACAACCTGTCTATGCATTTAACTTTATTTGGCTTAATAACTGTAACAGCGTCTTTGCTGGTCTAACATTGTTGCTGGTTTATAAAGCTCTGAATGGTTTAGTACCAAAATACATCAGTGACCTCCTAAAACATTATAATCCATCATTGACAGTCAAGGCTACCCAGGTTGTCTGGTTCAGGTCTGCCCTCTGTTTCCAGAGTTAGAACCAAATACAGACAAGCTGCATTAAGTTTATTTTCTTCACAAATCTGCAACAAACTCCCAGAAAACTTCAGGTCTGCTGGAGCCCTCGGTTTTTCATAATCACAATTACCATATTACTTTTTTTTCTCATGTCATTTTGTACTTTAAATGTTTTTTGTAAGTCTTTTAATTGTTGGTTGCAATGATTGTCATTTCATTTTATTTTATGCTAAATTGTTCTCTATAAATAAACTTGCCTTGCTGCTTTTTTCAAGCACCTTCCATCCACCAGTATCACCCTCACTTAACCATCGGCTGGGGTCCTGCTGCCTCTTTTCCTTCGTGTCATCATACTGTTCCACCCCTCATCCACCCATCCACTGTGGACCTTCCTCTGTGGGCCTGCAACTCCAAGACCACCAGTATCACCCCCATCTATCCATGTGCAGTGGACCTTCTCCTCCAAGCTCACCAGTACCACCCTCATCTGTCCATTGGCTGGGGTCCTGCTTCCTTTCTTCCTCCGTGCCGCCATACAGTCATCAACGCAGCTGTAATTGTGCCTTGACTTTAGCAATGGGAAACATAACTTTAACCATATTGACTCTGTCTCTATCTATCCTATCTGCCACTCTCTCTCTGTCTCTCTTTCTCTTTCCCTGTTCTTATCTTCCTTTGATTTCTTTTCCACCCAACCGGTCAAGGCGGATGGCTGCCCAAAAGAGTCTGGGTCCTGTGCGGAGTTTCTTCCTCATCGAGGGAGTTTTTCCCCGCCACTGTCACTTATGCTTGCTCTGGAGGGTTCAGTTGGGTTTCTCTCTCTGTTAAAGCGCTTTGAAATGTCTGTTGCTATGATTAAGCGCTATATAAATAAAACTTGATTGATTGATAGAGATAGATAGATAGATAGATAGATAGATAGATAGATAGATAGATAGATAGATAGATAGATAGATACTTTATATATATATGATATATACATATATACTGTATATGTCCATGTCTGAACTACTGCCTATGTTTTGTGACAGGACAGCAATTTTAACAGATGTCTTAATGAATGTATAATTATCTTGATAAAATGTCTAACTCATCATAACATGACATTACAGTGATAAAAGATCTTCTGAATGTGTCATTTAATTTAAAATTAATTTTGAATTTAGATGACTATTTTAACAGGAGAAAATAATATTGGTTATCAGTTCTGTTTAAAATTAGTGAATAATTACTACTGCATTATATGTGGCAGTAACAAATTTGACAGTCAATAATAAACCTGTTCAACTTGGAAGAGGTTTTATGTGTGGAGTGTAGTTCACATTGGCAAAACCTGTAAGTGCTGCACCTGTGCAAGACATTAAAATGAACAACATGTAACAATTAGAAATTGCAGTGTTTGATACGTATGCATCAGATGCTGACATGAAACATTAATTCCCTTTGCCAGTTTTAATGAGTAATCTCTCCCAGCTTTAGATCTTATATTGCCATATGTCTCCTTTATTAATTCACATAGGTTTCTTTAAAGTCAGCATATAAAATCTTGACAGGGGATTCATGTTCCATTTGGGACAATATCAGTTATTAAAGGGAAAGCATTCATATTGCAATGTGGTAAGAACTGTTAATTCAGCATTTGGCATATAAGTGAAGGAGCTTAATTTTATTCAAAGAGATGTCCTAACGTTTCAGAGAAGAAATATTCATTTTGTAATGTTGTTATTGTGTTTGTTGAGCATTTTTTGTTGACACTTCTCTCGTTTAATACACTGCAAGGTCTTTTAGCTTTTTGGTACTCATTATTTCACTTGGAGATTATTGAAGGTATGATGTACAATTTCCAAATATATTCATGTTCACATGCAGCCTTAGAAAGTCTTGCCACTAGAGAAGACAATTTACTTGCCTTAAAAGAATAAAATGATCACATCTCAAAGGGGCTTGACTCCTCGCTCCAACGCCCAAAAATGATGACACGGTAATCTAAGAAACCAGACCTCAGCATTTTTACTCTTTCTAACATAAATTTAATGGTAGACTTAAAGTTATGTAGGTATACAAGGAAGATGAGGCAAAAATTGTTATCTCTGTGATGTAGTAGTTCACCTTTGCAGCAAAACAGTTGTGAATTGATAAAATATGTAATATTTTTAATAACCTTTCATAAAGATACCTTTGTTACCAGGCCATATGAAAAGGATGATAAAGCTGTCCAAAAGCACATATAATAACATATCCAGTTATTTTTATTTGGATTCTTTACTTCACTGATAATGTTTTTTTTTCTTTAACTTTGTCATTCATGCATTGTCATGTACTGCCGCTGTATCCGCCATAGCGGGTCACGGGGAGCTGGAGCCTATCCCAGCTGGCATGAGGGCGTGAGGCGGGGGACACTCCGGGCACGATGCCAGTGCACCGTGGAGCCACATACAAAGACAGACAACCATGCGTGGACAAAGTCACTCCTACGGGCAATTTGGGACCGGCCAATCAACCTGAAGCGCATGCTTTTGGAGGTGAGAGGAAGCCGGAGAACCCAGAAAGAACCCACGCGAACTCCACACAGAGCGGGACTCGAACCCGGACCTGCCGTGTTGTGAGGCGACAGTGCTAACCACTGCGCCGCCCTCTTTATCTTTGTATCATTCCACAATCTATCAAATGAGTCTCAGACCTCAAGGCTGGTTAAAAGTGCTGCTCTGTGATTCACTGTGTTTCCTTTCCAATAATCTGTTTTTCTCAGCTCAGATCAGGGTGAAATGATGCTGACTTGCAACAGGTAATTTCTTTGCTACCGCTATTTCCAAAATATTAACAAAATATACTCTAATGAAAACGATTAATCAAGAGAAGCGTTGCCATTTAGTAGATGAACTTCTCCAAGATTTTTTTTTTTTCTCTCTGTGTCTGTGGTGAAGTTTATTCTCTCCTTCACAGTCACTGCTAGGGATAAGACAGCTGACGGCAATAGTCATACAATCTCCAAGTACAAACACAGCTAAACTGTTAAGCTGATGATTTGTGTGGGGACACAGTATGTTCGCAAATGATTTTGAGGAGCAGAAATAGGGCCCTGCTGATTTCTCAATTATACATCCTCCTCAGGCTTCAGCATCCTTGACAGTCAAGTGCGCTAGACCTAATTTTTAACCTGACATTGTCCCATTCAAAAATAATGGTTAATAGAGATTATGCAATGTGAGCAAGGTGCATGCTACGATGGATCCACAAAAAATGAGGGCAGACAATTCAACAATTAAAGACTCCAGTCTTTCAATAAAGACTACTCTAAGGATTTGTTATGCATTTAGATGGAATGATGTGTGTATCTAGGGAATTTTAAAAAAAATGCACAAATGTGTGCTCTGCAAGGATTCTATTACACACTGTAAATATGTTCTACGATGCGAACACATAACAGTGAAACCATAAGCACGCAATTGCCACATTAAATATCTCAGCGGTTGGTTTCCACAACCAAATGTTTAAAGTTTAAGTTTGGTCATTTTTATTTTTCTGTTTCACTGTTCCCTCCACCAGGCTCCTCTTCAATGGAGACATATGTGATCAAGAAAGATGTGTGGAATTCAGGTAATGTTTTAAACATACAGGCAAAATGTAAAAAAAACAAAACATTTGCAGCATTTAATTTCATACTAGGCTGATAAGTAGGTTACGCATGAATAGTGATACATCTTCTGCAGTGCACAAATGCTGTTAAATACTTAATGGTCCTGCCAGTATCATCAATGAGCACCTGTGTTGTTGTTTTGTTACTCTGATTTAAGTGCGAAAGAGCTGTAGGGAGAAACAATCAGTAGGGAGTTCTGTGTTAAGTCAACATTGCATGAACATACTGTTAAAACAGCATTATTTGTTGCACAAATAATTTTCCAAAAAATGTATTCTTAGACAGTATTTAATTTAGTGCAGACGAAATGCATACTATTACACCACATGCTGACTGATTACCTTAAAATTACTGGAAGTAATTTTGGTGCATTTAATTGCCTCACATTGCTGAAAATAGGCATGTGTATTCTGTTAATATTCATGTTTGGATGAGTTTGGTTGGCTGATAGTTATTGATTCAAGTTCTCTAACTGATAGTTGATCTCTTGAACTATGTCATATTAGTTTATAATTAGAAATGTACAGACATAATCCTGTCACATCAAGAACATTTTTAAAGTTTTTAAAAAGTTTTAAATGAAGCAATAAATTGGTTAATTTATGGTTTATTTATTTAGTGCACATTTCATGGTAAAAATGTAAGATAAAGATAATAATATGTCTCACTGATGAACAATTTATAACTTTGAATTTAGTTGAAATCCATTACATAATATGATAATAAGTCTAAAATAAACACATAAAACTTCAAGATGTAAATTTTATCTGAAATATATAGTGGGGTAAATCTCTCAGTAGAAAGGTTGGAAAAAAATTGCAAGATTTATCTTTTTTATCCAAATAAGCACTTTATCATGAGAAAGCTGATGAGCCATACAATGAAGTTATGGGAGAGAGTAGTGGAAGCTAGACTAAGGGCAGAAGTGAATATTTGTGAGCAGCAGTATGGTTTCATGCCAAAAAAGAGTACTACAGATGCAGTATTTGCTTTGAGGATGTTGATAGAGAAGTACATAGAAGGCCAGAGGAAGCTGTATTGTGTTTTTGTAGATCTGGAGAAAGCTTATGACAGGGTGCCCAGAGAGGAACTGTGGTATTGTATGAGGAAGTCTGGAGGGGCAGAGAAGTATGTTAGAGCGGTGCAGGACTATGAGGACTGTAAGACAGTGGTGAGGTGTGCTGTAGGTGTGACAGAGGAGTTCAAGGTGGAGGTGGGACTGCATCAGGGATCAGCTCTGAGCCCCTTCTTGTTTGCTATGGTGATGGACAGGCTGACAGGCGAGGTTAGACAGGAATCTCCATGGACTATGATGTTTGCAGATGACATTGTGATCTGCAGTGAGAGCAGGGAACAGGTGGAGGAGAAGCTAGAGAGATGGAGGTTTGTCCTGGAAAGGAGAGGAATGAAGGTTAGCCGCAGTAAGACAGAGTACATGTGTGTGAATGAGAGGGACCCAAGTGGAAGAGTGAGGTTACAGGGAGAAGAGATCAAGAAGTTGGAGGATTTTAAGTACTTAGGGTCAACAGTCCAGACCAATGGAGAGTGTGGAAAAGAGGTGAAGAAGCGTGTACAGGCAGGATGGAATGGGTGGAGGAAAGTGTCAGGTGTGATGTGTGATAGAAGAGTTTCAGCTAAAATGAAAGGAAAGGTGTACAAAACTGTGGTGAGACCAGCGATGTTGTTTGGTCTAGAGACAGTGTCACTGAAGAAAAGACAGGAGACAGAGCTGGAGGTAGCAGAGATGAAGATGCTGAGGTTCTCTTTGGGAGTGACCAGGAAGGATAGGATCAGGAATGAGTACATCGGAGGGACAGCACATGTTAGAGGTTTTAGAGACTGAGATGGTTTGGACATGTCCAGAGGAGAGATTGTGAATATATTGGTAGAAGGATGCTGAGTTTTGAACTGCCAGGCAGGAGGCCTAGAGGAAGACCAAAGAGGAGGTTTATGAATGTAATGAGGGAAGACATGAAGGTAGTTGGTGTGAGAGAAGAGGATTCAAAGGACAGGGTTAGATGGAGGAAATTGATTCGCTGTGGCGACCCCTGAAGGGAAAAGCCGAAAGGAAAAGAAGAAGAAGATCATGAGAAAATATTTTACAAATTTTTTAATCATTAATGGAAAAAAAGATTTCCTGCATCCAAAAGTTGGTAAAATAGAAGAGATAACATGCAGTTATTGTATACGTAAAACCAATACTGTAAAATGCCCCGTTCACATTAACTATCTCTATCTGTTGTATTTGTGTATTCCATTCTTTCTCTGCCTCTTAGTGGTAGCAAAACATTTACAAGCACCAACAGAAAATAAAAGAATTTCAAAACAAAATTCAACCCTCTTGGTTCTCAGTCAGTGTACACATTGCTCAAGTGGGACAATGTGAAAAAAGTCTTGTGTCAAAGGAAAATGATTGACTTAGCATTTAGCTTAATAGATGGGCACTGCCTCTTAAAATTGCAAGAACACAACACAAACATTTAAATAGAATAACATAAAAACAATAAGGGGCGGCACGGTGGTGCAGGGGTTAGCGCTGCTGCCTCACAACACGGCGGGTCCAGGCTCGAGTCCCGCTCTGTGCGGAGTTCGCATGCTCTCCCCGTGTCTGCGTGGGTTTTCTCCGGGTTCTCCGGCTTCCTCTCACCTCCAAAAGCATGCGCTTGAGGTTGATTGGCCGGTCCCAAATTGCCTGTAGGAGTGACTGTGTGCACTCATGGTTGTCTGTCTTTGTGTGTGGCTCCACGGTGCACTGGCATCGTGCCCGGAGTGTCCCCGGCCTCACGCCCTCATGCCAGCTGGGATAGGCTCCAGCTCCCCGTGACCCACTACGGCAGATACAGCGGCGGTACATGACAATGAATGAATGAATGAATGAATGAAAAACATTAAGGTGACAACAGGAAAGAGTAAAAGACACATCTGTAACAGCAAAATCAAAGCCTGGTGGTTCAAAAGGGTATAACATGAGTAATGTAAGACAGAAATAATGCAGTCATCAAAATTCTAATGTAAAAGCCTGTGTAAAGGACAGATGGATTTACTTAAGCTAAGATGACTGTGTAGGTGCTCATTCATCCAGGTCATGGCTGAGCTAAGATAAATTTAGTTTTTAAGTACTCTTTGAAACAGTCTGAATAATGTGTTTGTGAAACAAGGACACACACACACGTGTGTAGATGTATAAATATCTCCCCACCTATTTATTTGAATAAGCTCACTTAAAAACGTCACGCTGCCACATGTTTTAACTCCGCCCACTACCTGTCGATCAATTGCCAACCAATCCTGTGATAAATATGGTTTACGGCATCAGGCAGCGAGGCTTTTTGTTGAGGTTACACCTTTCATCCACACGATGACGCAGATATGCGGGACGAAAACGCTGGCCAAAGTGAAGTTTATGGAAACGTTGTGTATGCGTTGACGTGTGGACGCTGTAACCGAAACGTTTTCTATCCAGGTGGCCTCTGCCTGCGACAAAAACAGCTGTGACCTTAGTGTGTGTGACCTGTGTCTACATGTACACACAGAATGGCAGGAGTTAAAACCGGCTATTTTCTGACGTATAACAGTTCAAAGACGCGCTGATAGACATGCTTGACAGTTGGATATTTGTTCGTCTGTTTTGTTCTTTATGATTCATACAGTTTATATATTTATTTATTCATTCAGTCATTCACATTCCTCGCCAACGTCAGTGCTAGGTCAGACTGGGATTTGCTACCTGCTGGTGGGAGAACTCTGTGATGGAGTTCGTCCTCCAGGAGAAACTGGGTGAATTTCGACACGTCCCGGTCCCGTTGTCGGAGTTGTTATGTTTACAAATGTGTTGATCGCCGCGAGTTTTGACGATATAAGGCGGGTGTTTTCTAAAGCAGTGGAAATATTGTCAAAAAAAAAAAAAATCACCAGACCTGCCACAGTGGACAAAAATGTTGTTTTTAAATAAATAAAAAAATGATATGACCCAAGCATAATCACTGGCTATGTGATGGATGGATATCACCCTGCAGTGGCACTTGATTATGACGCGTCTCTCCAATTACACCAGTGAGCTAGCTTGCTGACCAAATGTAATGCATTGTCGTTTGTGGAGTGGTGATTTTGTATGTTTTTCTTTCTCCCCTCAGTCAATACACTTCCGACATGAGAAAGTTTGTGTCCGTGTATGCTTAAGCTAATTAATCCCTTTTCAGGGCTTTTACAGCTATACCTCAACGTTACAAAAGCACAATCATTGTCCATACGCAAGCCCCAACTACCCTCCCCTTACTGTACATGATTACTGTATTTTCATTTTCATCATGTCCAAATCACCATTTTCCATAGTGCCAGTGTGTGTGTGTGTGTGTGTGTGTGTGTGTGTGTGTGTGTGTGTGTGTATACTGTATATGTGTGCAAGCACATATACAGTATACACACACGTGTGCGCGCACGCACTCGCGCGCACACACACACACACACAGTGTTCTGCCATCACTAAAATATACATGTTTTGCATACTTCCTTAATTTGCTAACAATTTTATTCACAGGCTCTGCAAAATGCAGCAGACTTCAAACTCATGCCAACTGATATTTTAGCATCAGTAGATGTCATACTTGAAAAAATGAAGCCTCATGAACCACAGTGAACAGATTGGGATGAAAAACGTCAATGCTTCATGGGGCTTCATCTGCCCATCACTAACAATACATGGACATCTTTTGTATTAAAGAAAAGTGTTTCTTTAATACACATAAGTGCGCTGCATTCCATGATTCCCGAAACACAGTGCACTCCCGGGTGCTGTCAGCCAATAGCATGCGCGTACGGTAACACGCAATGCAGTAAAGCTGTGCATCTTGAAGCACGAATAAGCAAGGGATTACTGTATACATACATACATACACACAGGGTAACTGATCATACCTCAGGGTTGTAATGACAGACTGGAATGACAAATCAACTATGGCCTAAGTGTGCACAGGAATAGCTTTTTCAACTGAACTTTAGTTTCATTCATCTGCAGAGATGAAAAATGTAGAAACATGGCATTTAAATTCCCTGTAGAAAGTACCTGTCATTCTCTATCTGTGAAGGGTGTGGGAGTTCTCTCCCTCCCTGCCGAGCACTTGTCTATTTTCAGTGATATGGTCTCCAAGCCAGCAATCTCATAATTAAGGCCCTTCATCATATTTATTCATCCTCAAAGATTTCTGACAACCTACAACTGTTTTCCACCCACACTGCTAAACCTTGAACAAATATGGAAACCCTTGACACTATATTCATGATTTCATGTATTTTATCTTTGGCTTTCCCCTTCATGAGTGTGAAAACCCTTCCTTATAGTATATATTAGCACTCTTTACGATATATGATTTAGTGAAATGATGGTTTCTTTCTGTTGTCTCATTGTGTAATGTATATGACAAAACTCATCCATACTTTCAATTTCTACAGGAAGAACCTGCATCACTGAGAGAGCTTCACACTTAGTGAACTGGAAATGGTTTCAGAACAGAACAAAAGGAGATGTATTCATTAATGTATAATCGAGCATCCCATCAGAGTAATATACTATTGCTGTGTTTATTATTAAAAGTTTATAAGTCTGTCTGTGGCCACCTTAAAAGCTTTCATAGATAATTCACTCCACACTGTCCTATGGTGTCCATTTGACTCCCCTCGCATGTGAAATACTGAACCAACTTTATGACAGACTCTGTGGAAGTGTCTGGTAACAGCCAGCTGAAATCTGTGCATCTTTTATGTCTGAGTGCTGTGAAAAGAAAAAAAAAAAAAAAAGACTATTAAAAAGACTATATAAAAAGATCATGTGAAAATGTCTCACTTCCATTTTAGGTCAATTCAAGGTTGAAATGGGGACATTTTATTGAACGGAGAGACAACAGTGAAAGTAAAATCTGTTGGCTGGAAATGTTTTGAGAAAGCTCTTAATGCTATCATCTTCCTCCTTTTTCCATTGGTCTCTGGTCCTGACATGATGTGTTCAGACATCTTTCATTGTCATCCATTCACGCATTATATGTGGTTGGATGTGTGGGATGATGAGGGCTTTGTGTTTGCCAATGATGGTTATCTATTAGTGTAATTCATACTGACAGTCCTGTAATTTTCATTGTAAAATATACCTGATTTGCAAACTTTTGATGACACCACTTTTTGCAAAAGGTACAACATATATAAGTAAGTCCTTTGAGAGGGCATTGCCTGATCTGAAGGTGTGGGACATTGTGGTTGTTAATACAGTGCAGCACTTCAATCATCTGTGAAATAATTGGAGGACTGGCCTCCTTTATATATTCTAATGTAAACAAATTAAATCTTAAAGAGGAAGTTTAATATAATTAATCTGCTACATCATAAGAACTAGCCTGCACACAGCCTTAATGACTGTTGGGTAAACAACTAAATAAAGATGCAGTGTTTAAGAATGAGAGTGGGTTCACTTCCAGTTTTCTAGCGTTGTGCCGCCATAGTTTTGTTAGCTAGGCATGCTGCCAGCACAAACTCATGAGGGTGTTGTGTCATTAACAAACAAGCTCCACACAGCTCCATTCTTTGCCTCCTACAATTTAAAACACAAGATGGGAGTGTGTGCCAATGACAGAGTAGGGATTGATGCCAGAGACTGCACAATGTGGGGGAAGGACTAATGATCAACAGTCCCTCTAAAAACACACAGCTGGAGTAGGAAGAGTTTGTGAATTGAAAAAAACAAAATGGAAAACTACATTGTAAATATAATGTAGTTAGCTGTAAATATAATATCATTCATGCTGATAGCACATACTGGAAATCAGGCAGTGTGTGTTACCTTATGGAAGTGTAGACCAATGCAATGTATTAATTAATACTGGATCCAATCTGTCTTGGAAGACTAAGCAGCTTTTAAAGAATTTAAGTATTTAAAACATTTTTAAAAATATTGTTTTTACATGTAAAATGTGTGTTTTGTTCAATAGACTATAATTATGTTTTCATAAATGATACTGACAATCATCATTCAAACATTTAATGACACTTTCAAATAATGGTGTCCTAGGTGCATATCTGGTTTTAAAAATGAATTGAAAATAACAGTTATTGTCCAAATTCATGTTTTGGCGCAATTCTGATAAAGGAGACTGTATAAAACTTGACCTGTTCATGAGCAAACTTTGCATCTCACATTTTATTTGAGCTATCTCTATGCACTTAGTATGTAGCACTAAGAAATTCAACATGAGCAAAATGAACTTGTGCCATAGACAATGCTCTTTCGTTTAACTAGGGCACATAAGCACGGATGCTGAAGGGACTCGAAACACAATCATTGACTCCCGTTATCACCTGAGGGACTCCCCCTTGTAAGCCTGGAGGTGAGACAGTCTGCTGAGTGTCCTCAGGGTGGTCAGAGGAGTCTGCCTAAGCCACCAAATCTCTTGTTGGCTCTGGCCAACACTGAAAATGAATACCCCCAACTCTTGAGTAGGAGTATCAGGATAGTACCATGGCTGTCTGACAACCTAATCACAAACGCCAATTAGGGCCAAGGCTTTGCTATAGGATACAATGTTACTGTACATCTGAGGAAGTGATTTTTACCTTGGCCTTTGTTCACAACCTGGACTAGAATTCTTGCTTGTTTCAGTATGTATGGACTTGATACAACATCAGTTTTCTGACCTTAGTATTTTGACAATTTTTTTATTTCCTTTCAGCAGGACCTGGCCTGTGAGTGTAACTGGGTTCTAAATTAGATAGATTTTATTTATAGAAAAAATAGCAAACTGTTTTGATCATACAGGGTAGCAGAGAACCAACACTGGTTTTAAAATATTCTATGATTCTTAAGGCTATAATGTGCAGGTGAATAGTCTTAAGAGCAAATTGTCTATAGAGTCTTGCTGAGTTCAAATTTCAAATTTTTAAAAAACAATAAAGCAGAAGTAAGTTGAAATTCCCATGTCCTCTGTTTGATGAGTCAAGTAAAACTACATACGAGTTAAAAGCATGAATTTGTCTTTAAAATTCCTGCTGGCTTCATGTGTTTTGCTAAACCACTGAAATGCAGTATATTTTAAAAGCTCAAAAATCCCATAAAATGTTGACAAACTACTCTCCATTAGAACCAGTTCCTGGGTTGCATGCACGCGCGCACACACACACACACACACACACACACACACACACACACACACACACACACTCAAACACACACACACGCGCGCACACACACACACACACACACACACACACACACACACACACACACACACACACAAACATACATCAAAATATACAGTGGCATACACAACTAGTCTTTGCTTTCTTTGGCCAGACATCTGTCAGAGTCTAATGTACCAGTGCACTGAGGAAATATATTATACTAACCATTAAAAGTGGCCACAGCTGCTCCATTCTCTCTTCCATGCTCTGGCCTCATTCTTTTTTTACATACTGCTCTGATTTTCCTATATGTGCATTTTCTTTCTGTCTTCGCCATTCCTCACCTGTCCATCTGGCAACCTCTGTGTTTTACTTGCCTACTGATCTGTTACTCACTTATATTAGTATTGCCACCCTTCTGAGTCATATTGATTTTCAACTAGTGTTAGTTTGTGACTAACTTAAAAAGGCCATAAAAAAAAAAATGGTTTTGATGGTATTACATAAAAAAGGCTGGAAAAGGACTATATATATATATATATATAGCAACCGGTCAGACCCACCAAGAGCTGAGGTGGAGAAATACTGGAAGGGCATATGGGAAAGAGAACCATCACACAACACCGATGCCCAGTGGCTTGTGGACCTGAGGACTGACCACAGCTGCCTCCCGGAACAAGAAGGCGCTCGTGGAGTGCTGTCAGCTTCTTTAGCCAGTATGTATGGACCATATCTGGGCCCGGTGCTGACCAACTCTTCATCTTTGACACTCTTGGATGTCTGCCACTGAGATGGTTACTGGCTCTTGTTCTGGGAGGCAGCTGTGGTCAGTGAGGGACCCTCACTGGATAGTGCCCGCCATGTCTGGGGTTCGAAGCCACACCCACACCCTCCTGCATTCCAGACCACACCCCTTTCTGCATTTTGTGTACGTTGACTGGATAGTGTTTGTCCCAACCGGGATTCGAACCCACAACCACCTGCATTCAAGTCAGTTGACTTAACCACTGTACTATCTAGTACAGTGGATGACACACACACACACACATATATATAATTATATATATATATATATATATATATATATATATATATAATTATTATTTGTACCTTTATATATATATATAATTATTATTTGTACCTTTATATATATATATATATATATATATATAAAGGTACAAATAATAATAATAATAATAATAATAATAATAATAATAATAATAATAATAATAATAATAATAATGGATTTAATTTATATAGCGCTTTCTCAAAGATGATTTACATCGGATCCGTTATTCATTCACTCCTCATTCATACTTGGTGATGGTAAGCTATGTGTGTAATCACAGCTGCCCTGGGACAGACTGACGGAGGCGTCTACAGCGCAGATTGGCAGCGCAGAATCACTGCGTTTTTGTTGATAGTCCCGTCATTATTCTTTTTATAAATAAACTTTCCGCCCAAAGGTCCGAGTGGGCTTGCCTCGCTCTCCTGTGTCGCGTCCATCTCTGTTGTCAGTCACCCTGCTTTTGACTAGTGGCGCTGGTACGAAGTGACGTAAGACTGCATCCTACAGGTCCCTCAGTTGGGCCAAATTTAAAATGCTTGCGCATTGACTTGCCACTCACGATTAATTACATTAATTTTTATAGCGCGTTAATTTGCAGCGTAATTAATCATTATTAGTAACCCTCATGCCAATTTCCCTGATAATGGTGGTGTGCAGTTGTTCGTATCTACGAATGTTCATAACTCGGACTACCTCTACTGTCAGCTCGAGCCCAGGGAGGGTTCAATTTAAGATTTTAGGAACCTGAGGATGGATAGACAGAAATGCAGACTGTGTTTTTTTTCTCTTGTTCTCCATGAATGTATTGTAATTGCATCTATACATGACTTTTTAAATTTATCATATTGAATTAGGACCACAGAATCTCTTCCGCCACGCAAATTGTAATTGTAGGCTTCTTTTATCTTGAGGCCTTAAATCTGACCTTTAGAGTTGCAATGGTATTAAATGTAGGCAAGCAGATGGAATTTAAACAGTTGGCCAGGTCACTGGTGTGGTAATATTCAGACAGGTAGAGGCTGGAACTGTCCAGTAACACAACAACCCTTGAAACACTTTGATCACTGTATAGTCCAATGCTTTGTACTAGTAAACTTTCTGGGTTTGGTGAATTAACAATCCTAGCCTACCAAATAACATGATTTCCTGCCCCTGCCATTCACCTGTTGCTAGGTTCTGGAATTAAGTTCTAATCAATTAGGAATAGATAGCAAGGAGCAAGGGTCGAAAATAAAGAATGACATGGCAAAATAACAAGATGACAGATACAGAAGAAAATCAAATTAACATCAAAAGAAAAATGACAAATGCTGTTGAAAAACAACCAAACAACTCTTCCATGCAATGTTAAAATCCTATCCCGCGTGACATTTATCATTTACATAACTAAACAAATGTGGGCGGCACTGTGGCGCAGCGGATAGGGCTGTTGCCGCACAACACGGCAGTTCCAGGTTTGAGTCCCGCTCTGTGTGGAGTTTGCATGTTCTCCCTGTGGCTGTGTGGGTTCTCTCCGGGCTCTCCAGCTTCCTCCCACCTCCAAAAACACGCACTTTAGGTTAATTGGCTGGTCCCAAATTGCCCGTAGGGGTGAGTGTGTGTATGCGTGGTTGTCTCTTTGTGTGTGTGGCTCCGTGGCACACTGGCGTCATACCCGGAGTGTCCCCCGCCTCACGCCCTATGCCAGCTGGGATAGGCTCTGGCTTTCCATGATCCGCTGCAGCGGATACAGTTGAAGAAAATGGATGGATGGATAACAAGTCAAAGACTGCAACATCCCGCAACACCACTGAATTCAAAATTTTACCCTGACCTAATTTCATAATGGTTGCAGCAATGAATGTTTGATGTGCACCTAAAAAGGTATAAAATTGAAAATTTGACCTTGACCTAGTTTTTCAAGGTCAAGGACATCATCTCATTTTTGTCCCCTTTGCCGCCGAGTAATGTGTTTTTTCTTTCATCATCTTTTTTTCATCTGCAACAAAGGTGAATATATTTGGTGGACGGACAGACTGACGAACACACATACACTGACAATTATCTTGATGGTGTAATCACACACCATCAAGATCAACGCATAGATGGCAGATGTTGTTGTTACAGCGTACATACTGTATAAAGTGCTTACATGAATGTACCTGCTCACTCTAATGTATGATTTTTCTGCAAAGCTTCAATTATTTTAAAATAACTTTTTTAAAATAGCTGTTTCAATAAATAAATAGAATATGTGCAGTGCTGCTGGCACTGGTGCCACAAACTGACAGTATATATCCAATTGTTTTCATTAAAGGATCAGATGTAATTTAGTTATCTGTCTATGCTTTTATTTTACTCATTCAATTCAAGTATAGATTGGAGTCCTGTTGATGCCACTCTGTATTAACTCTACTTTGACATGGATTATCCTAATCTTTGCTGACCATGATAGCAACTCAATCTTGTTATTGCTTATGTGCCAACATCTACTCAATGAAAGATGTTCAAAGCCCGTGTGAGAGTTTGTTCTGAATTGTTTTATGGGGATACCACAAATCCACAACAGGTGAAATGCTGAATGTGCCTGTCATCAAAGGGACTCACACTGACATTTTGTCTGATAGAGGTTTTGCTTTGTTCTTATTTAAGAATTTGTCTAATCCTTTGGGGGATTATAAGAAGAACAACTAACATTTGAGCTGATTAAGGTTTTTCATCGGTATTGTTTCAGAGGAGGAAAATAAAATCACTCACGACTTACGTGTTAGGTATCTATGAGACGACAATGTGATAGCTGACAGGAACAATACTTGACAACACTTCACATACCCCTCTGGGACTTATTTTGAAATGTTGAACATTAGAATTTTCTTTTCTTCTCTTCTGATATACTAATAATGCATTGGACGCCAGTGTTATATTGTACTGTACTTTGAACTACACAGAGCCTCAACAGAGTGCATACATAAGCCACATTCACTTTTAATACCATCTTTTGTCCAGATTCTAACTAAACATGAGCGTAATTGAAAATGGTTTCCCTTTATGTTCTCAAAATGTAAACAAAACAAAAACAAAAAAAAGTCTGAAAGAATCTATTGCCAAAATCAGCTACATGATAAAAATGCCATTGATAAAAAAGTGAGTACATTTTAAATCTGACACATGACCATGAGCTTTATGCAAAATTTATTAACATTCAAAACAGCCATACCTTTGCAAAAAAAAAAAAAAGTAGAAACAAATTTTGGAATATTTATTTATTTATTAATGATATACACCCAACCCTATTGACAAATTTGGTAAAAAATATTATGCTACATCTTGGATAATTATGCTATTAAAAATATTATAAATAAACACAGACGGCAATAAGAACATAATCGTGTTGGTAATTCACTTAATACTAATGGAAGTTTTAACTCAATTAAAATGCCAATGTTTGATTATCAGTCACAGTATGTTATCCAGTTTGTCAACTTATGCTACAATTATTTTGTATTTGAGAGGAAATTTTTAAAAAAAATCCACCAGACTCCAACTCCTGAGATAGCAAGACGGCTCTCAGAAGAGCCATTTTTACAAATGGAGTAACTGATATCCCAGTTGGCCTGTACTGTCTGTTTATAATTACCAAGCTATGAGAGACAGATGACTTTTGGGAGCAGGGTTTTAAGAAAGTAAATAGA
Source organism: Antennarius striatus (assembly GCF_040054535.1). Classification (NCBI taxonomy): domain Eukaryota; kingdom Metazoa; phylum Chordata; class Actinopteri; order Lophiiformes; family Antennariidae; genus Antennarius; species Antennarius striatus. Next base: position 9,619,183 of record NC_090785.1, read on the forward strand.
ATGTTAAAAGAAATGTTACAGTCCTGTAGATATTAAATGTACTTCCCGCAGTATTTACAAAAGCGATCCTGTCTGGATGTAAAATACAAAATCTAACTTTAGGACAGCAAAATCGTGACACACACCAAAATCTGTGTTCCATTTCCAGATCTACTTGCCCCAACCGTCTCCTTTTTTTTTCAAACTTTTTGGTTTGCCATTAGTTAAAACTATCTGTAAAATCTTCTGCTCAACGAAGATTCTGCTCAGCAGGTACTAAAAGGTGACACAAAAAGTGTGCTGTGTCACAAACCCATGGCATGAATATAACATGAATGAATGAATGAATGAATGAATGAATGAATGAATGAATGAATGAATGAATGACGGGTTGTGTGCATTCAGTTGGCAGCTGCATTAAAAAGAAAAATTCTCAAAAAAAATTAGAAGCTCTGTAACTACAAAAGGTATAGGCTAAAGCAGAGGTTTACTTCTGCTTATCCTGTAAAATCCATTAAATAACCCAAGATATCAGTATACAATAAAGGGGGAAAACAAACAACAACTTAACAAGATTCATTGTACATTATTATTCTTAATCATTTCACATGTTAGTCATTTTGCATTGCAATGACTAATAAATTTACCTTTTAGTATTTTTTGTAAAATTCTCATTAACTCCATTTCATAATATAACTCCCAAATATAAAACACAACTCTAACATTAGTTTGCCCTTTACCTCTTAAATTAGATATTGTTATCTTTCAATTTACAAACAATAGTTGAATACAGATGGGAAGACTTATATTCTTTACACGAAATAGTATTTCTTGACAGAAACCCGTGTTCCCAATTTGGTTTTAATTTAGTCACTGTGGCTGTGATATTGTTTTTATTGTTGCCACTGTAACAAGGAGACGAATGCATTCCTGTTGTTGATAACTGATGAGGATCATGAGACGTGAGCGAGAGGTGTGTGTCTCAGTGAGGATGTTGCCCGGATAGATTTGCATAGGAACACTATGATAACTAACTACATAGTTGGTTATCTAATGGAAACAGTAGTAACTCCAAAGAAGTACGTAAGTACATACTTCGAAAAGCTTAAATGAGCCAAGTTGAGTTGGCAGCACAAAGTGGATACAAAGCTCAAGACTGAATGTACAAAACAAGGATATTGATATTATTGTTGTAGTTTGATGAGACTCTAAATGGGTCTGTGTCTGCATAGATCTACCTAAAAAAAAGTCAAAGTTAAATGATTAAAAAGTAGGAAGCTAATACAAGTTAACACTCACAAAGCAATAGAAACATCACTGCCAAATTGAGGTGATTATCTCAAGGTTTTGTCTGCTAAGTGTAATAAAACGGAATTAGACCACAATGCTGATTTTTTTTCTGAAATTCCTGGTAAATTGAAAATCTACCAAAGAAGCAAGCAGCACCCAAACACAGGACATGATTTGACTTCAGCTGATCTGATTAGTCATTAATTATGCTTCATTTCATTGGTTTTCTATTCAAAACTAAAAAGAAGCAAAACAATGGTTATCAAGCTGTAAGTTACATTATTTTCTTATATCACATTGATATTGGAAGTCTACCAAAACAGTTAATGTTTTTCAAGTTCTTTAAGATCTTAACTGTTTAACACAGGTAATTATTTATCAAGCAGTTATTTCAAAGTACTGATGTTTTAAGTGTTGTTTGTCTGTCTCTTGAGTTCAATATGTCTCAAGGGTTTATATATTTACTAGAATCATTATGTATGCTGTGGTGCTAACAATTTTGTACAACAACTTACAGTACTTAAAAGACAGTTCAAGATGTCAATTGGACATTTTGCTTCTAACTTGACTCACAGGCTTTCTTGTTGAAACGCAATTAATCACAGAGTACATCAAAAGTGTGGTGTTCATCCTATGACAGATATTTCATTTCAGTGCATTCATGCAGAAGGCCTCTCTGAACTGGCTGTAGCTGCCTCTGTCTTTCTAGTTGATCAAGACAAATACAGAATAGAACAGATGAAATCATGACAGGATGAGTAAAGAATTGACCACATATGCCGAGTAGCGTAACAAAGTTCAAAAAAAATATTTAAAACTCCAAAGACACAAAATTATACATTTGAAATTAGAGTTTACATGGAGTTCAAGGTCTTAAGTGAAACTGGGACTAAAACCAATAAAATATTTTGTTGATTACATATTTTGTAAAACAAAAATAGCATGTCATTGTGTTACAGTCTATGTTTTGCTTTACTAGTGTGAGTGAGTGTGTGGAAACTGCACTCTAGCAAAGTAGTCTGGAGGGAGATGAATTGACACATTAGTGCCGGGGCTCTTTAACGATTTGTCAAAGGAAATTAGAGCGACTGCTCTTTATGATGGTGCTACATAGGAAAGTAACTGGGGGAGAATAATTCAGTCTCAATTCATTTTATGCTGAAAGCAGGTCAGGGTTGAATTGCACCATTTGGCTTTTGAAACTAATGTCCATGCATATCTTGATTGCCTGAACAAAAGCGCAGGGTGGCCTTTATGGATCCTAGAGGATGGGTGTGGGGAGGGCTGAGCCTGTAATGCTCATCGCTGGAGATGATCTCTGACAACTATAACCTTAAGGCACTATTACCACCAGCCGCAACCATCATTTGGTTATTAATTTCAACCATATATTCTATTGGGTATGTCATTGCAAGCTGTGCTACAGTATCTTATACTACTGGGACAAACAACTGCTGACAATTTTGTTTGCCATGCTAAACACAAAATAAATTAATGATCTCAAAGACATTTAATGGCAAATGAATCATAAATGTACATGATATCACAATAAGACTAATGGACCCCTGAACAGCTGTTTAAACAAACAATGTTAAGGTTTTGATTTAATGTAAAATCCAACTTGTTTTTCTACAAGTAATGCTATTGCCTCTAATTCATACTTCTACTGTAAAGCTTTTTTATGGAGACTTATGGAATTTGTATGTTGCTGCAATGAGCAATTTTAAATACTGCTGTAAAGTGTGTGGCTAAGCAAGGTACAAATGAAACTGAAATCACTTTCATACTTTCCATTGTTTCATAGCCTAAACATTCTTTATCAAGAAAATAGATTTTCAAGTAATTTAAAGGCAATCGAGGTTCTTGTACTTTCTGCTTCAATGCATTTTATTTGAAAGATGAGCCATCCCTTCAAGGGGCCAATGCAGTATGCGATTAGAGTTCACCCTTCACGTGTTATGGAACATGGTGATATTGACTGACTGCTTCCACTTGAGTGGAGTTAGTCGAGATTGACACATAATGAGAGCGTAGTGAGGAAGAAAAAAAAAGGCTTTTGTGAGTCTGGAAATATTTACTTTGTACAGTATTAATGATCGTATATACTGTAAAATGTTCATTATCATTGTAATTGTAGTTCAAGGCTTTAACCTTAATCATTTTAGCACAGATAGAACCTTATTCTTTTCATATACTGTGTGGGTAATCAGTGAAGAAACCCTATCTCTGTGACCTGTTCATGTTAATGGCCACTGCATCCCCAAACTGTTTATATTTTAACATACATTACCATGACAAACATCCAGTCACTTGAAAAAGGCGTCCTCAATTTTTCCTTGTAGGGACATTGATCTAATTGAAAAGAGCCACCACTGCTTCCTATCTCCAAACTAGGACAAACTATGACCATAGCTTGTGTGTGTATGTGTGTGTGTGTGTGTGTGTGTGTGTGTGTGTGCGTGCGTGTGTGCGTGCGTGCGTGCGTGCGTGTGTGTGTGTTTTCAGGTCTCACAATCAAAGTAAACTTATTAACACTGCAATCTGTGAGTACTATACTACAAATTCTATACACCTCTCTCAAACGCACCTCTTTTTGAAAGAGATATCTTTTAAATTGAATAAGCAAGTCAAGTTGAATACATGAGAAACCAAGCTGTAGAGGAGGAAGCAATTAGAAAAATGCACAACAATAAGTCATAATTGTTTTTTCTTGATTTACAAATCAATTAACACAATTATAAATTACAGTATATGATACTCTCATTGGTTTAGCAATTAGTTGGCATCTGGGCCAGGATGCACCCTGCCTCAAGCCTGTATCCAGACCTGCAGACACATGACCTGACACATGACCTGCAAGACAGAATAAGGGGTTCTGGATGGATGGACGGACGGACGGAAGGACTGACGGATGGATGGATCGGATGGATGGATGGATGGATGGATGGATGGATGGATGGATGGATGGATAATGATTTTAGTGTGAGGGACAGTGACAGTCTGGCAGGTCATTGGTTCAATCTCTGGCTGCATAGACTAAATCTGGGTGGGGAAATCGATTGATCCACTGTGAAGCTTCCAAATTAGAAAGTGTAACCTTGCAAATTACATTCACAGAATGTTTGCAAGAGTATAAATGATTTTAAAATATGATTGTTAAGGTCTGTCTTCTGTCCCAAGCATTTCGAGATTTAGAGCAAAACACCAACTGCATGTATTTGGTTTTCAATGAAGTCCATCGTGAATTAGTGGAGAAGCATTTTGAGGGTACTAAATACTGTCTGTCTTACACTTTCAAGAAAGTAAGACAGAGGGAACATGAGCAAATTAAGTTTTCATAGAGGAGAAGACAAATGTAAATGTTGACTGGAAGCAAATAAGCTGTTGTCATGTGGGTCACTTGCTATAACTGTACAATTATGGCCCACAAGTGTTGATCTGCTGTGTGATCTAATGGAGGCATCTATGCTGTTCATAGTTTGAGTTTTTGAGAAGATCCAAGAGCAGCCTATCTACAGCAGTAAACCTCAGAAAGCAATTTACAAGGAAAGGCTTCTGTTGAGTCACTATTTCACTATAACTTCTGACATTTATATTCTGTTTCTATTGTGTGAAGGCATGGGGTTAAAGTCTATTTTTAAATTGTGCCTGTATATGAATTAATCAACAGCTCCACCTGGGGAGGTTCATTCCCATGCAATAGCTAAGAATTGTTAGAAGAGGTTTAAGCAATTAACAACCTTAAATTTACACCCAGCAAGACACAAAGGTTCATACAATGAAAGGTCAAAGACATGCTTCCTCAAAAGGGGAAAGTTTTAATGATACTATGTTAAACAGGTTTTTTAGATATGTAATTGATTAAATAAAAAGGCTATGAAAGACTTTATGAAAACATTATGAGTCATTTTATTATAAAAATAGTTAAATTAAAATGTTACTATACAGATGTTGGTAAATTAAAATACCCTTAAAAAAGACATAATTTAAATGGGCTGGGACCCATCAAAAGTGGCTTACTACACAGTGGTATGTCTAGAGGGTTTTGCAATATGCTCACCTAGTCTAAACACAGCACCCTAAACAGTCATTTGAGTGAACTGCTTGAGCACTCCAGCAAACAATAAGGACACCGCACCCCAATGTATTGGATCTATATAGCGCTTTTTTGCCTCACTGGAGGCAAGGAGGATAAAGTGTCTGCCACTGCCGCCCCTAACTAATCAACTTTACTAGACAAATCCGACTAGGCCCCAATGAGCTACCAGTTATGACATCCCGCAAAGCGGTGTTGTATCGTAATTGTCCAAGATGAAACAAAAAGCAAATTACTCGGGTGGCAAAGGGGATGAAAAGATGATGACCTTGACCCTAAGAAAACTAGGCAAAGGTCAGATTTCAACTTTTGTAAATTTTTTTGCACATATCTCAGGAACCGGATAAGATAGAAAGATGGAACAAAAAGCATTATATTCAGGGAGGCAGGGGGATGACAATTACATCACAACTTTGACCTTGAAAAACTAGGTCAAGGTTAAATTTTCACTTTTATACCTTTTTAGGTACACATCTCGGAAACCTGATGAGATATAATCATAAAACAAAAAGCAATATTTTCTGGAAGCCAGATGCACAAAAATGTGTGGGTCAGGGTAAAATTATGAATTCAGGGGTGTCATGGGATGTTGCAGTCTCTGACTGCCTTGTTTAGTTTTTAGACTGGTGGTGATGCTAAGCAAGCTAGTGGCTAGCAGGCAAGCTATCTGATAAGATAAGAACTACAGAGGCTAATTAAACAAGGCTGATGAAATACATGAGTCACATGTATTTAAGGACAGTTTCCATAATTTAACAGTGTAAAACTTTAATTGAAGTATCAAAATACTGTTATATACTTTGATTAGCAAAATTGGCTGTAAATTTCTGTACTACGTACAGTTTGTTCATCCTTTGCTTGTAGGACACTTCAGCAGGAGGAACAGGATTTCGACCTTGGATGTGGAGTTGGATGAATTGTTAATTATTATGGCTGTAACGGTTAGTGGTCAGTGTAAATTCTTGATGTCATTGATCTGTCTGTAGTTTCCAGCTGCTCCGCAGCGCTCATGTCCCTCGGTTACACAGTGGATGATATCTAAAGATAAAACCTATGTATATTTGCTTGACCAAAGAAAATACAGAAAATGTCTGAAGTACAAAGGAATCTTTTCTGTTCCTACCCCTCTTTTCATCCTCCATTATTATCTAGCCAAAATTCTGTTTGATATCTGCTTGGTTCAGTGAGGTTTAATCAAAATATTGACGCACTTGCAGGGTTTAACCTTTCAGTATTATCATATGGTGGGAGTCTTTTTTTTTTTTAATCATGCAAATCACATTGAGTGTTTCATGTCCAGTTCAAAGGTATGAATGTATTTTTTACGGTTCGGGAAGTGCAACAAATACTTTGAAGTTCTAAAAAAAAATATTCTTAAAAAAGCACCAATAGTTTACAGATCTCTCAAACAAATTAAGTCAGAAGTTTAACATTTGAGATAATATTTTAATTAGCTGATGTAAACATTTTTGCCACGTGAAGTTTTATTTTCTCTTTTCTTTTAAGATTTATCATGCTGGTTTTTTTCTTATATTGGTACAAATATGATTTAGTAGACTCCTACATCCTGGCTACCTAGAGGGTCATGGTAAATCATTGGATATATCACAAAATTTGTGCTGTTTAGGCTGAAAAAAACTTAGTTTGACTTCATCAACAGACAAACTCAGACCCATGGAAGGAGCATGAACTACCAAAACTTCTATAGTCTCTGTTAAGTTATGCTATTTGAAAGAAGGGTTAAACAAGACCAGATTGACAGCTACGTGGAGCCATGAAGAGGTGAATTCACTCTGCCATGTCTCAGCTATTAACTGGCACAACTTTTGCAGGACTGCTCTTTATGATTTTCCAAAATCGTCCCTTTGTACAGAAGAAGATTAATTTGCAATTAATGTCAAAGCAAGGTTTCTGGAGTCATGGAGTTTTTGTCACAGCTATGCCATGAGATCTTCACTTTCAAAATATTTCTTCTGCTGGGGTTAATGAATTTGTAGGAACACAAAGAAGTCCAGTTAGAGAACATACCAGACCAAAACTGTAGAGCCTGTGAAGGTTGACGCTTTTGTGAAATACAGTGAGGCAGGAACAGCTCTATGTGATCAACACTAGTACCGTATAAATGGGATCAGAAAATGAGATGATTTCCTTGACCTTGAGGTCAAGGTCAAATTTCAACTTTTGTAAAATTTGTTGGCACATACTGTACCTCAGGAACCGGATAAGATAGAAAGACAAGACAAAGGCATTACATTCAGGGAGGCAAGGGGATGAAAATTACTTCACAACCTTGACCTTGAAAAACTAGAACAACTAGCCAACCTTGACCTTAAAGCTAGCGAGAGAAAAAGTTTGTTATCGCTCAGGGATTTTCGTGAGTCCAAAAAAGTTGTAAGTGTTAGCCTTTTTTTCCTAAAAATAAGAACGCCACTGTGGCTACACAGGCTAAAAACCTTGTAGCCAATCTGGAATTTACACGCCTATGGCAATGTGGCGAATGGCTAGCGCAAGCCCAGGTATATATTATAAATATGTTTTGCATTTGTTTACTCCACCAACGAGAATGAGATCCGGTCTCAGTTCATGTTATATCCATCCACCAGCCCATGGGAAAGAACGACATCCAGTCTAAGCTGTTGTTGTGTCCATCCACCCACATGTGGGAAAGAATGAAATGTGGTCTCAGCTGATGTTGTATCTATACGACAACTAACAGTCGTGTCCCATAGCACTGTTCATCTCAAATTTTTGCTCATATGTCGAACAAAAATATGGACAGAGCAACAGCTCTTAAAACAACTGTGCCCAAATTTTCATTATGACTCAATCAAGAAACTGACCTGCTGTCTCAAATTACTGCAGATGACACAGTCAAAGGAGTAATTATAAAACAATTAAGAAAATGATGCAGGCTTAGAGCACCTTCCCCTCACATCAGTTAAACTAGGTCATTATAGTGACTTTTAGACAATATCCAGGTGACATGTAGGCAGAAACCATTACAGTCTTACAAAGAGCATCTTCTAATTACTGCTGCTAACAACAGTATATGAAGGACTCAAGAAATATATTAAATTAAATCACAATAAATCAGTACACAATTTGTGGCAATAAAATTTCTTGTGATTATATATTTAATAGCCTGTTCTGATGAAGACGATAAGTTGCTTGAACATAAGTTAGTTTGAAATCAGCAGTAACAAAGCAATTTAAATGACAAAATGTTTTCTCACGTTTTACTTCTTCCTTGCACTCTATGTTGGTTAATTTTTATTTATTAAAATACTTAATGTAAAATAGAACATTTGAAAATAGGTACAAAACTCTCCCTCAAAATCCTCATAAAACAAATTGGGTGCCTTTGCTTTCTTTCTAACTCACTGCCCTGTGTTAGTTTATTGATTTTCTCACAATTTTGCATCATTTATATCAATTACAGGTTACTTCAGTTTTTTTGCTTGTCAGGTTTTCCGCCTGGCTTCAGTGAACCATTTTATGCTTAATAATGATGCTATTTTAATGTGGGGAAGACATTGATTGGTATAGTTCTGATTTTGGCTATTAAATGCTTAATATTGAAAATCCACTCCTCATATTTAAGGGATAAGGGATATATTACTGTCACATACTAATCAATTCAGGCAATTAGAAGATTTATATTTATTTGCATGTAACAAAAAATTAAAATTGTGCCTTCATTGGAGGTTTGTACAGCATATCAAATTAAATTCATCTTTTTAATGAAAATCAGCATAAAATATTAAGAAACTTCCATTTTAATAATGTTCCTTGTACATATCTTGAAGGCATTTTAAGAAAACTTCCAGAGACTTCCACTTTGCCGTCCTTTCCTAAAAATAGGAAAGAAAAAGTTTTGTTCTGTTCTGTTTTGGGGGTTTTTTTACATCTCATGACGTATCATGCAGCATTGCCTGTTTACTACCATGTCGTTCATATTTAAAGTCACTATCTGGCTGTCAAGCAATTGTTTCTCTCTTGTAGTAATAAAATCATCAATAATTTCAAATGAAGATGCAGTCTCTTCCATGATGGTGCAAACTGTCTGCCAATATCACTTTTAATCAGTCTATTGCAGGGGTTTGGGGATAGCATAAAAATCCTGACACAAACTGAAGAACACATTTTCTGTGTCCAGAGTTCCTGTATTTTCCATTGGTGTTTTAATCACATAATACTACCTACTTAAAGTAGTGGACTATATACTGCATAGTCAATATGCAGCGATGCTTCCTGTGTTTCTATGATAAGCTTAGCCCTTATGTAGTCTTCACATTCTGTATATAGGCTTTGCCATAAAGGCAAAAAAAAAAAATCTACCTTCTCTAAACTCCAAAGCCTATCATTCATCACAAAGTAAATTAATATCTGGAGTCATCCTCTTTTGCATTTATTTAGGGGACACTGCTCATTTGTAATGCAACACACCTGCCATGACTGTTTCCTTTACTATTATTGCTTGAAATACAACATTGGTGTAAACATTAATGTTTTAGCAGCAGTGTCTCAATTATTTTCTGTCATTTTGAAATGTATTTTATTGAATGTGATTCCAATCACGGTTAGTTCCTATTCCTTTCTCTACAATCAGGAATTAAATTACAAAATGTGCAGTTCCCAAATAATTTAATAATGTATTTCAAGTGTGTAAACAATGACAAAACACGACAGTCACAGACTGCAATATCTCGCGACACCCCTGAATTCAAAATTTTACCCTGACCTACTTGCATAGGTCAAAGATCAAAGCTAGTGCTCTGACCTACTGTCATTGATCAAGGCACTAGCTTTGATCCACAGTTTTACTCACAATGGCCTTCTCTGTCGTCTTTCTATCTTATTCGGTTCCTGAGTCTACAAAAGTTTAAATTTGATGTTGACCTAGTTTTGTCAATGTCAAGGTTATCATCTCATTTTCTTCCCTTTTGCCGCTCGAGTAATGTGCTTTTTGTTTCATCTTTCTATCTGCAACGGTTGTAAAGATATTTGATGGACTAACTAATGGATGGACGGACGAATACACGAACACTGACAATCACAATACATCACCGCTTTGAAGCAGGATGTAACTATAAGAGTACACTGTACAAAACAATATCTTGAAGAACATTAATCAGTTAATGAATGGGGCCAGTGGCTCATATACTGTTTCATGATGAGGGTTGGAATGACATAGCAGAGCCACTTATCTCAGGCTACTCTTATGGCAATCAGCTTATGTATCACGTATTTTACAAGTTGTTTCTCGTGATTATCAATTTGTACCTTACTTGATTACAATTTGATAATTATGTTCTGTCGCTTATGCTTGCTCTGTCACTTATTCTGTCGGGTTTTTCTGTCTGATTAAGCGCTTAGAAATGTCTGTTGCCATTATGAAGCGCTTTATAAATAAAACATCATTGATTGATTGATTGATTGAGTGTCAATCAATAAAGAAAGAAACATTAAAGTAAAGAAACTTTATTTTGTCTGTGAAATAGTTTGTGCTTGAGTCACACTTGGGGTCATAGAAGGGTGAAGCTGTCTCTACACATGAAATAATTATTTTAGCCTGAGATCAATCGGTACCACACACTGATTTAATGTGTGTGTGTGTGTGTGTGTGAGAGAGAGAGAGAGAGAGAGAGAGAGAGAGAGAGAGAGAGAGAGACAGAGAGAGAGAGAGAGAGAGAGAGAGAGAGAGAGAGAGAGAGAGAGAGAGAAGAATGACCCAAACATAATCTTTGTACCCTGGTGGTGCTCAGATTTCTAACGTTTATCAAGCCAGTTTTTCATTTTCTCTAATGTTGGGATCACTCCAGGACAGGACATCAAATATAAAATTGAAAAATATTGTTTTGGATGTTTTCTGATGTTAAGCATGCTGGTGGGTCATTTTTGACCGAACAACAACACAAGGGTTAATGATTCTCCATCAAATGGTTACCACCTGTACTTTAATGTCTGTCCTGCTGTCAGCTCAAGGGAATGGGACCATGGTGGTTTGTTGGTGGGTCTATAGACTGGAGGTGAGTTGGAGAACAATCTTTTCTAACAGTGGGGACATTTTGAATTACATTCTTTTTTTGACTTCTGCAAGGGGTTGGCAGGCTACTTGATGTTCACTTTCAGGACAAACAGGGCCCTGTCCACTGGTAAATGAAATGAAACGGTCATTTAATGACGGGAAGCTTTGGTGGGCTTATCTGCTCGCGCGCTTTGAACTCATATTCCACACAGTGCAATCTGCACCATCCGTTACATCATTCCGACTTTAGATCCAAACTTATTGTAGAGGTGATCAAAATACCTAATATGTAGGATGACTCTATCTCAGAGGGATGGAACAGTTGTTCACCTTTCTGAAGGTTGCTCGTTTGTCCCCTGCAGTCTACATTTTGAAGTACCCTTGAACGAGATACTGAACCCCACTGCTCCTCAAGGATGAGTCATATGCAGATAAAGAATTTAAGTAAAACAAAGTATACATTAATTCATGTAAAATACATAATAATGATTAAAAGAGATTAACCAAAGAATAATGCCATTGGATTAATAAAAATAGTAATTCCAAGGACAATAAAAGGCACAGTGAACAACATAGAGTAATGATTTTGAGTAACTTTAAAAAAAAATGTTTTTATAAGTATAAAATGTAAAAAGCTTTTCAATGTTAGCCCTCTGACATTTATCTTTTCTTCGTAGCTGTCTCTTTTCATCTTTTTTTATTGTCATTGCTTTGTCCATTTTTTTTTTTTACCTTTAAAAAGTTGAATCTGAATACCAGTGACAAGAGACAAACATGAACAAAAATATCAAAAATTTTGAAAGTGAAGAAAAGTCAAAATTCAAAAAGAGAAATCAAAATAGATATTTTATCTTATACAGTATTTTGAATCCACCAGAAATGGGCAGTGATGGGGAGGTGGAGGAAACATGACGTGAAATCAGCGTGACAGAAATAGAGTCACAGAAAGAATCAGCCATAAGTATAGGCAAGACAGGTGAATGACGAAAGTGTGTAACGGTGTTGTTGAATAGATGTGATGAGCTGATGTGAGCATGTTTCACAGCTGAGGACAATGGGAGCAGACAATATAAACACCGCATGTGTGAATGGTATGAATGACAAGATTGTATGACAATGAGTTTATGTGTGCAAAGGAATACAGGTAGTCTTCTGTAAATTATCTTTCACTGGAGCATTGTCTTCTTATCTTTCCTTTTTAATTGGAATCTACAACTATAAGAAAGGCTGTGCACTTGAGAAACCACAAGTTGCTCCTACATGTTTTACTGTTAAAAAATAATAGTAGTAATGCAATAACAATTATATCTGGGATAAAGGCAAGCCATTGGAGCCTGGAAGTGAAGAATTTGACCTCAAATCTTGAATACTAACAGTTGTGATGCCAAAGCTATGTTTACAAAAAATTTGTAAGAGCACGCAGGCACTTGCATTGTATTTTGCAGTCTGGCATAACCTACAGTAAAAGCCAATTCCCTTTGGTAAAATATTGTTTTATTACCAGATGAGAGTAAGCAATGTCTTTTATAGAAGGTGTTAAACTTCCATTCTAGATATAAATACTGAATAATAAAATACACTTGCCCTTTGTTTATTAGGAGTATGAAAGTATTACCCCACAGTTAAATATTTCTGTATCAGAGGCCATATTTTTTTTCTGCATGTGTTTTTAATTTTCTGAAAATGTAGACCAGTCTTGCCATATTAATGTACAAAATTGACTTGTCTTTCTTTCAAGGTCTCCATCTTTTAATTAATATGACATTTTTGGCTAGGAAACCTGAATGGCTTTTAGAAGAATTTAATATAAAGCATCACTGATGAAATTAGCTAATGTCCACTGACGTTTCACCCCAACCATTATAAGAATGACTGGTTCCTGGTCATTTTAATGTGAATTCTGATAGTAAGGTCTGGTAGATTTCAGGTCACTTTTCATGTGAACTATTTGTCTTAAGGTCAGGTTTGGGAAAAACAAAATTTTTGCTGGCAGCTTTATACTTTCTTGAGCTTTGTTAGTTCTGATATATTGGCAGCATTTAAAGAGCTTATTGCCCAACTCAGAGTACAGATACACAATTTCACAGGACAGTGTCTGATATGCTGGTATGTTACAATCCAATCATCAATGCACTGTTGCATATATTTACTAAACTGCTCATGGAAACAGCAATTACGAACACAGGTCCCTGCCATCAGTCATGTCTGTTAATCTTTATCCCCCCACACTAGACACAACTAGAACAAGTCTTTTTGCTTGTCTTATGTCACATGTCAGCTTTAATGATGGAGGCCCGCACTGAAGATTCCAGCAGACAAGCCATTAATCGCATGTCTTGGTAAGCCCATGAGAGTAGCAGCCTGTGAAACAAAGCTGCTCTTGCTTTTATGTGTTTTTTCTCTGTGGTTGTTGGGAAAAAGTTGCAAGTGAATTTGCCATTAAAATGGCAACAAGAATGTTTGCTGCTCAATCCATGTTAAGAATTTTTGATGTTGTATAATGGTAGGTGTTTAAAGAAAATGCCATTTCTCAAAGAAAGACAAAAGTATGGTGGCTTTTTTTTACATTACATTTATAGCATTTCTTTTATTCTGCAGCTTGTTTACTAAAGACAATTGTTTCATGGAGATCAAACTACATATAGTCATGGTGATAGCTGAACTAAAAGTGATACAGCCGATTCTGATTCCATGAAATACTGTCCATATGAATGAATCTTAATGAATCTTAATTACTTTTGTTTTCTATGTTCTTTTAAGGCTTGGCTTTTACCTGGCATGGTAAAAGCTTCCTTCCTGAAGTACATTCAGGATGTACTTCCTGAGGAGGCTGGCCTCCTTCAACATCTGTCCTAAGCTCATTCTCATGTTCTATCAGTCCGTAGTCTCCAGTGTGCTGTCATACGCTATTGTGTGTTGGGGTGGGGGGGCCAGGAAAAGAGATATGGACCGTCTGAACAGACTCATCCGCAGAGCGGGCTCAGTGGTTGGGCTGAGCCTGGACTCTGTGGATACGCTTCTGGAGAGCAGTACCATGTCTAAAGTTAAGGCTATCATGAACAACACCAGCCACCCCCTACTGTTTATATTTTAATTTAATACTGTTATATTTTTTAAATTTTATACTGTTTATTTTTTTATTTTATAGTGTTTATATTTTAGTTATAGTTTAGTATATAAGTGCTGCATGTGTTAGTGCTGCATGTCACTGTTAGTGTAGTGTATGTCTTGCGGTATGTCCTGTGATGTCAATGTTTCTTTTTCTCCTGGTGTTTATCCAGTATTATTCGTTATGTAATGCCTGAGCAGTGGATATATACAAGTTCCTCCGGGATTAATAAAGTATCTATCTATCTCGTGCGAAGCTCAGAATAAACTGTTGGACTCTTCCTGATCTGGTCTCAGTCTGTGCTGTACTTGGGTCCTACCTCTGACCTGTTACAATACTGGTAGTTGTGAAAATCATTATGTCAATTGTCTTTCAAAATGGAGGAGATTCACCACTACTTTTCCTTTAATAATATGTATGCATGTGTTTGAACCACTAAGTAGAGTGTGCATTCTTAATTTCCCTTCAGGGATCAAAATCAGTATATAACATTTAAAAAAAAACATTCTGTGAAAGGAAACCCTATTAAAGCTATTTCAGCTGTACGGTTAGCTGGCTTTTAGGACGATGAGTCATCATATAAAAGATTTGATAACTTCAGTCCAAACGCGATGGTACAATCATTGCTTCACTAGCGTCCAATTAGTGAGAGAGTGCCTTATATAAACCAGTTAAAGCAAGCATTATAAGGCATAAATTAAATAGATTTAGCATTCAGCTGTTAGACACTTTCTTCCTCGTTGTTCTTTTTTTTATACATACTGTGGGATTGCATATTTAAACATTAAGCTCCATGCTGATTGTGGCTATTAAATATATACAAATGCAAATGTTTGCAGGCAGTCAAGACCTTCAAAGTGTTTAATAGTAATATCAAATTAGTTGATTTGAGATAATGCAGTAGGCTCTGAAAAAAAAGCTATATTTAAATGCTGAATATATTTATATTATGTGTGGAAGATAAGAAATTATAAACATCAATGTGAGGCAGCTGTCAGAAACTCTGAGGGCTTTAATATCTCACTTTTATTGACTTGTATTCATTATGAACATGAGATATTCAACACAGAATTTTTCACTGGCACAAATTTAGTTAACTTTGAATTCTGTGCTTTGGCAAGTTCATCTAAAGTCATGATGATTAATCTCAATTTGTGAAGGATTTTATGTTCTTTTGGGAGTAATGGGAGATATGGGATGAGGTGCAGCACACATTTTTTTATTTGTTATTCTGCAGTTTTGGTTTCAAGTATGATTTTCTTTTTTATATTTTGTCTTATCATTAAATTAAATGTACTCTACATGTTTATTCTAAAGCACTGTAAACTGATTTTAAATTGATCCTAAAGCAAAGCAAATTGTTTATTAAGTACTGTATTAAAAATTCATTTTACTTTGTGAATTGCCTTATACAGTATATCACCAACATGTGATATCTGCCTTCACTGCTGGAGCCTATCCCCAGTGACATTGAGTGGGAAGCCGGGCATGCTACCCGTTTATCACTGCACTTCATGAAAGAAAGACAAACAGCAAATCACACTCAATTTCATGCAAAGGTGATTTAGTCAGCATTTCACCAACGCTTTGCATGTTCTTTATTGGTGGGGGAAGAGGACACAGAACTTGTGAACGACACAGAGAAAAGCTCCAGGTGGATTTGAACTCAGGACCATCTTGTGGTAAGGAAACAGTATTACCCACTGTATCACTGCTACCCCATTACAATATTAATTTTGTTCATATTGGAACGTTTGAAAACCAACAAATTTCAGACAGCAATGGCTCAGTGGTAGAGCTGGTGGGAGACCGGGTCGTCCAATGTTTCCAAGATTGGTGGTTCGATTCCCACTCCCACCCAAAAACACCCGGAGTGTGAGCTGACAGTGGGAGGTGTCAGCTCACCACCACAGCACTCCCAAGGCGCCCTTGAGCAAGGCGCCATCCCCCTTTACATATTTCTCACTTGGGGCACTCCACAAAGTGGCTGACCGCCACTCTATCTACCCCTACATGCCTACAGGCCCCTTCTTTGTTGGCACCAATTAGAAGGCAATCTATCATATAATTCATGTGTCATTGAAAAATATGTCCATAAAGGTCTTATGTCATAATATTCTTAAAAGTTCAATATAAGTTATGCTACATACTTTTAAAGCAGTAGATGGAATTGTTGAAAATGGTTCCATCCTGCAATGTAAAAAAAAAATGATAAGAATCCTAGATCGAACCTTTATCTGCATTCACTTCAAATTTAATTGCTTCTTCTCTGCCATATGTCCAACCTCCCACCAAGTTTAATGAAAATCTGCCAAGCAGTTTTGTGTAATCCTGCTAACAGACAGACAAACAAACAAACCAACAAACAGATGCTGGTGAGAACATAACATCCTTGGAGAAGGCAGTATTTTTTTAAATGTACCAGTGTATACAAAAATGAACTTGACATTGACTAAATATGCATAATAACCAAACGTTGGTGTGACAATCCGATTAAATCCGTTTGCAACTGTGCTGAAGGGCAATTGTCATCTATTTGGTCAATATTAAGTGTGACAAAAAGTACATTTTAGCACCTTTGCATCAGAGCAATACAGTACAAAAGAACTAAAAAGAGATGACAGAGCAAATAAATAAGTAAATAAGTAAATTAATTAATTAATATCATATTTTGCCTTAATGTTGAACAAGGAAAACAGCAAAAAAATGAAATAAAATAGGTAAACTGGATTCTGACGAATTGTAATTTCAAGTGCACCTGATGGTTGTAGTTATCAATAAGGCTGAAAAGCAACTTATTTATGAGTACAAGGTTTCAATAAAAAATTGTAGTTGAACTAACATCCCTCGAGGATTGGTTTATTGTAATGTGACACTGTTAATTGGAAGTGGTGATATAACATCTGGAGATAGATGTTCCAAATATAAACATCATTGTACCAATGATGTTTACTTCATGTTCATTTTTTCTGCTCCTCTCCTCCCTTTCTCTCTGTGTGTCTATCTGTGTCTCTTTGACTTGATCAACCTTACCCTCATTATGCATTAACACGTTTTGTGTCTTTTCTCCTCGGTATGTGGTTGTTTTATTACAATTAGAAGTCAAGCTTTGTTGGAGAAAGGGCTGCAGGCAGCGAAACTAATGACTTTTGAATGAATAGTAAAGCTAAGAAATCCTACATTAGAGATGAGTCGACTGGCTCAATCAGTGGTCTGCAGGGTTGTAGTTTTACCTCTCAGCAGTAAATTGGCATTCTAGGTACCGCAACAGATAAAAATCTATCCCTACTACTGACAAGTTCTGGTGAAGGAAACACAAAAATAACCCTTACAATAAACAACAAATTAAAGAAAATGGCTCATTGGCAGTGTCTGTTTTACAGAGATTGAGCTTCACTATAGATCATCGGTCCCCAACTTTTTTTTCCCCAACTGATTTCATCTGAGACAATATTTTCATGGACCAGCCTTCATTTGCTCAATAATCGTTAATGACGCCAGGACAGCTGTAGTCTAATAATAAGTGTGTTCCGGACATCCAGTCTACTCTGCAGTTTTTTTTTCTTTACTGTCACTGCAAAAACACCCGCTTCCCAAAGACAGGAGGTTGAAAATGGAAGGGGAAGGCAATCTCGGGTTATTCTGCCTTGACTTTAATCCAGACCACTGGCGCAGTTGTGGGTGCTTATTTTAGGGGTAACGGCTGGTAACCTGTCACATGACTGAGACCTGTCAAGAGGTACAGACGTATGCATTTGTCTGTGTCATTCCGCACAGAAGTCACTTTTCAAAATAAAACGTCTTTATACTGATAAGGGGCGGCACGGTGGCGCAGTGGTTAGCGCTGCCGCCTCACAACACGGCGGACCCGGGTTCGAGTCCCGCTCTGTGCGGAGTTCGCATGCTCTCCCCGTGTCTGCCTGGGTTCTCTCCGGGTTCTCCGGCTTCCTCCCACCCCCAAAAGCATGCGCTTCAGGTTGACTGGCCGGTCCCAAATTGACCGTAGGAGTGAGTGTGTGTGTGAGTGATTAGTTGTCTCTATGTGGCTCTGCGGTACACTGGCGTCGTGCCCGGAGTGCCCCCCGCCTCACGCCCTGAGACTGACGGGATAGGCAACGGCCCCCCCGCGACCTGCATAAGCGGATTAAGCGGGTTAGAAAATGACTGACTGACTATATTGATAAGCAATTGAAAAATAAGAAAAAGTCAAACGTTCTGTGCTGCGTGGTGCCTAAGGTCCCGCACACCAACCACCTGATCAGTGGTTGGGGACCACTGACATAGACGGATGTAACAGAAAATTGGGTAATTTTTAAAATAAAACATCTTTCAGATTCCAAAATAAATAAAACATAAGTAATGTAAGTTTTTTATTCTTTCCGTGAGGCACGGTACCAATTGACACACAAACTGGTACCAGTCCACAACTGCGGGGTAGGGGATCACTGCTATAGATCCTGCCAAGACACTCAATTGACAGGACTTGGTTGGTTGTTCTGAGAAATCAAGCCCATTTGCGTGTTATGCAACAAGTTGTGTAGTCTTTGCAATCAAGACATGATTGATTTTAAACTGTTTTTGGAGAATTAGCCAGGAATGAGTTGGCACTCAGTTCTTTGTGTGTGTGTCGGGAGCGGGGAGGGGGGTCTGTATTGTACTACTATCCACATTCACAGTCCGTTTTTGCTTTGTCACTTTAACTACTGATCAACAAAAGGTAGAGAATATTTGATTGACAGTCTGTCCATCAGCAAATAATCTAATACTTTATCATTTTGTATTATGGATCTGATACATGAAAAGAAACAATTAATTTGCCTTTGACAAATCCATTGCATTTGTAGTCCATTTTAAATTGCCAGTTGAACAGAGATGAACAGATGCCTATATAAAACCATCAGACAACATATCAGCTTCCATGTTTCAATCAGCTTTTCAAACATTAGAAAAACCAAAACAGTGATAAGAAGACACATATGGCGCCATGAAGAACAACAAAAGATGCACTGACTGTGTACAAAAAAAACACAAATGCTTGGAAAATCAATGTACAGATGATAGCAGCTCTAAAATGGGGCAGTGTTGACAGAAAGAGTGACCATCCAACAGAAGAAAAAAAATTAAACAGCAAGGAATTGCTCATCAGAAACTCTTTCTGCTCTGGTGCTTTTGTCTTTTGGGGGAAAAACACAAAATTTTATTACCTGGCAAAGGTTCTACAAATACTGTTACTCCCCTCCAGTGATTCACTTATACCCATGCTGTCTGCAATAAACAGCATATGCAACATCCTGTTGTATAGAATGGGCTCTGTGATAATTGTGTAGAGTCATAAAATGTATGTATAAATGTACATATGGACACGGTTGATACATTTGTCCATTTTAATAGCCTAAGCAGTGAGACATATCTCCCCACCTATATATTTGAATAAGCTGATTTGAAAACCTCACTCTGTCACATTTTAACTTCACCCACTACCTGTCAATCAAGCGCTCAACCAATCACGGCACATCTGCCAGAAGGAACCACGTGAATAGTATGGCATAAGGCCTCAGGCAGCGAAGCTTTTTGTTGCGATTACACCTTTTGTCCACACGATAATGCAGATATCCGGGACGAAAATGCTGGCCAAAGTGACGTTTTTTGAAAACGCCGGGTATGCGTTGTCGTGTTGACGCTGTAACCAAAACTTTTTCCATCCGGGGGGGTCTGCCTGTGATGAAAACCATTGTGACACTAGTGTGTGTGACCTGTGTCTACATGTACAAACAGAATGGACAGAGTTAAAACCGGCTATTTTCTGACATATAACAGCTCCATGTCGAAGGCACATTGATAAACATGCTTGACAGTTGAATATATGTTCGCCTGCTTCTTTCTTTGTGAGTCATCAAGTTTAGATATTTATTTATTTATTCATTCATTTATTCATCCAAAGATGGCAACACCAGTTCTGGATCAGACCGCGATACGCTGCCTGCTGGTGGGAGAACTTTGTGATGGGTGTGCTTGGTTTACAATACCAATGTATTTCTTTTCATATATTTTTATGAACTCTGAAAGTATTGTTTTATTGTGGAATTTCCAGGGGATCCTGTCTAGTAAAATTTATAATTAATTTATATTTTTTATCATTCTAGACCAAAGAACATAGTAAAACATTCCAAATGACATTTTTATATCCTCACATCTTTGCACCAGATACTATTTTTTAATCTTCTTCTCCTTTTGGCTTTACCCTTCTGGGGTCGCCCTAGCATATCTGTTGCCTCCATCTAACCCTGTCTTCTGCATCCTCTTCTCTCACACCAACTGCCTTCATATCCTTTATCAATGCATCCATAAACCCCTCTTTGGTCTTCCTCTAGGGCTCCTGCCTGGCAGTTCAAAACTCAGCATCCTTCTACCAATATATTCGCTATATACTATTTCTAATATGTACTGTATTAAAAGTTTATAAATTAAGTCAGTCTTTCATTACTATAGCTGTGTCTCGCCTGCTAATAGTTGGATAGAGAATTACCCACCAGCTGTCAGCTGTTACTAAAATAATAATCCTCAAGTCAAATGCCACAGTGTGGATGTCATCTTCTCGATTTGCTATACTTGCTATACTATATTGGTAACTTCCAATAGCACATGTACTGTATATTATATTCATAAGGCTGAGCCACATGCATGAATCCTCCAGACTGGCTTTTGCACATCTGTATCTAAATCAAGAGAGAAGGGTTGGATGTGTACATCAAGTATATACAATAGTCATCAATAGTCATTGTCACAGCTGTGGGCTAAATCCTTGAGGGAGTGCTTCACCAGCCACCCTGTTAAAAAAAAGTGCTAGAGCACATCTGGGTCCCAGCAGGTGCACTGCAGTCCCATGATAGATTGTCCTTATTCTTTGTTATTGTCAACTTTTATGCAGTTTCTTTGTGTGACATGCATGGCATATCTCATGCATGGTATAAAGGCCAGATAGGTGGTGAAAAGAGGATGATATGTTCATGAATTAATGCATTAGAGCACAATTTCTTTAATCAAGGAAATACAGCTCAAGAAATTTTATGAAAAAGGAAAATAATGATAATAATAACCTGATAACAAAAACAAATATGTGACGGTCATTCTATCAGCCATGATGACTTTGCAAAAAGGATGGAAACGGCTGTGGTGAATACTTTCTTCCAGAAGAGGCAGGAACATAGGGTGGCCTCTAAGAGTGGAGGTAGGAGCACAGAACAGTTTCAGCTAAAATGAAAGGAAAGGTGTACAAAACTATGATAAGACCAGCGATGTTATTTGGTCTAGAGACAGTGTCACTGAGGAAAAGACAGGAGATAGAGCTGGCGGTAGCAGTGATGAAGATGCTGAGGTTCTCTTGCAAGTGACCAGGATGGATACATCAGAGGGACAACACTTGTTAGAGGTTTTTGAGATACAGTCAGAGAGGCCAAACTGAGATGGTTTGGACATGTCCAGAGGAGAGATAGTGAATATATTGGTAGAAGGATGCTGAGTTATGAACTGCCAGGCAGGAGGCCTAGAGGAAGACCAAAGAGGAGGTTTATGGATGTAGTGAAAGAGGACATGAAGGTAGTTGGTGTGAGGGAAGAGGATGCAGAAGACAGGGTTAGATGAAGGCAACTGATTCACTGTAGCAACCCCTGAAGGGAAAAGCCGAAAGAAAAATAATATTGTACCAGCCATGAATTTTGTTTTGTTACACTTTTTTTTCATTTCTTTACCTAAAAATTAATTTTCTTTTGTTTACCTCTTACAATTAATTAATCTAATGTTGTATGCTGTCCCCTGTCAGTAACGATTACAACAATAGCCAAATGTCTTTGGATTATAAATATTCTGTCCTGTCTTGAGCCATTCTGTCCTGTCAGAGCTGGACAAGTGTAAAGTAATGAGAAAACTTTGATTTTAACAAACTCTAGTCCTTATGTATGGTTCTGGATGGTAGATGTACTCCACAGAATGTCACTGATCTTTATATCATCACTCATTTATTATCAATACCATCAAAATTATATTTTAGTGGGAAGCACTGATGAATGTGGGAAGCACTGTGGGAAGCAGTGATGAATGATTGATTCTAGGATCACACCCCCTAATTACATCTATTAATTCATCTTCAAACCCGCTTCTTCCACCATACCGGATTGCTTGCCCCCAGCCAACTGGGGGCAAGAGGCAGGGTACACTCCGGGCACAACACCAGAACACAACGGAGCCACATGGACACACAGAGACAAACACGCACGTACACACTCACACTTATGGACAAATTGGAAAGCCCAATCCACCTGAAGTACATGTTTTTGGAGGTGGGAGGAGGTCAGAAAACCCAGAGAGAACCCACGTAGACACAGGGAGAACATGAAAACTCCTCATAGAGCAGGACTAAAACCGGGAACCGCTTTGCTGTGCAGCAACAGCGCTACCCACTGTGCCACCATGTGGCCCCTGTAATTACTTGATATTAACCCTGTCTCCTGCATCCTCTTCTCTCACACCAACTACCTTCATGTCCTCTTTCACTACATCCATAAACCTCCTCTTTGGTCTTCCTCTAGGCCTCCTGCCTGGCAGTTCAAAACTCAGCATCCTTCTACCAACATATTTACTATCTCTCCTCTAGACATGTCCAAACCATCTCAGTCTGGCATCTCTGACATTACCTCCAAAACGTCTAACACAGTGGTTCTTAACCTGGGTTCGATTGAACCCTAGGGGTTCGGTGAGTCGGTCTCAGGGGTTCGGTCTCAGGATCGGTCTTAGACAGGGGTCAAGACAAAACACCCGACACGACGTGTCGTGTAACATACATAACATTGACTAACATACACGAATCACTGTGTATGTTTGACACATCGTGTCAATTCGTGATTACACGCCCCCCTTAGCCATCACTGGCTGCAGGTGATCATGCTACATCGATTAGCCTACCTGTGCTACAGGGGATTTTGCACACTCAGTAGTCAATTTATGCCTGTCATGATGGTATGTCATCTGATTGCTTCCTTAATATTTTAATTTACAGTAAGTATGTTGAGCAAAAAAAGAAAGTGGTCGGACGATTATGGGCAACGTGGATTTACATGTACTGTATAATGGAATGTGATGGGAGTCAGGATTCTGCATGATTTGCAATGTCAAGTTGAGCAACTCTAGTCTCGCACAGGCAAAAAAAAAGGAACACATCCTTAAGCTGCATGGAAAACAAAAGAAACAGACTTTGCCGTGAAAATGACATAAGAGTAGCACATGCCAAGGTCAAGACATGAATATCTGAACTGGTCTCTCAATAACAACAGCAGAAGTCACACTGATTTGCAGGTAGGTCATTTCATGTGAGTTCATGCAGTGTCTTGGTTTTGTTCTTTGAAAAAGGTGACATTAATGCACAATTCATTAAATACACCAGTAAAACATATACGTATGTCTTAATTTTGAAAAAAAAAAAAATTACTAAACAAGGGTTCAGTCAGTAAGCATATGAAACCGGCAGGGTCCGGCACCTCCAACAATGTTAAGAACCACTACTCTAACATTTGCTGTCCCTCTGATGTACTCATTCATGAACCTATCCATCCTGGTCACTCCCAAAGAGAACCTCAGCATCTGCATCCCTGCTACCTCCAGCTCTTCCTCCTGTCTCTTCCTCAGTGACACTGTCTCTAGACCAAACAACATTGCTGGTCTCTCCACAGTTTTGTACACCTTTCCTTTCATTTTAGCTGAAACTCTTCTATCACACATCACACCTGACACTTTTCTCCACCTGTTCCATCCTGCCTGTACACGCTTCTTCACCTCTTTCCCACACTCTCCATTGCTCTTAACTGTTGACCATAAGTACTTAAAATCCTCCACCTTCTCAATCTCTTTTCCCTGTAACTTCACTCTTCCACTTGGGTCCCTCATTCATACAAATGTACTGTGTCTTACTGCGGCTAATGATCATTCATCTCCTTTCCAGGACAAACCTCCACCTCTCTAGCTTCTCCTCCACCTGTTCCCTGCGCTCACTACAGATCACAATGTCATCTGCAAACATCATAGTCCATGGAGATTCCTGTCTAACCTCATCTGTCAGTCTGTCCATCACCATAGCGAACAAGAAGGGGTTCAGTCCCACCACCGCCTTCAACTCCTCTGTCACACCTACAGAACACCTCACCACTGTCTTACAGTCCTCATACATGTCCTTCACCGCTCTAACATACTTATGTGCCATTCCAGACTTCCTCATACAATACCGCCATTCCCCTCGGGGCACCCTGTCATAAGCTTTCACCAGATCTACAAAAACACAATGCAGCTCCCTCTGGCCTTCTCTGTACTTCTCTATCAACATCCTCAAAGCAAATACTGCATCTGTAGTACTCTTTTTTGGCATGAAACCATACTGCTGCTCACAAATGCTCACTTCTGCCCTTAGTCTAGCTTTAACTACTCATTCCCATAACTTCATTGTATGGCTCATCAGCTTTATTCCTCTGCAGTTGCCACAACTCTGCACATCTCCCTTGTTCTTAAATAAAGGCACCAGTACACTTCTACTCCATTCCTCAGGCATCTTCTCACTATCTAAGATCCTATTTAACAACCCAGCCAGAAACTCTACTGCCACATTTCCACTGTTCATCCTCTTCAATGCCCTCCTCACTTCATCCTGCCTAGTCTTTGCTACTACCTGGTCCACAACAGCCACCTCTTCTAGTCTTTGTTCTCTCTCATTTTCCTCATTCATCAACTCTTTCAAAGTACTCCTTCCATATTCCCATTACACTACTGGCACCTGTCAATATACTTCCATCCCTCTCCTTAATCACCCTAACCTGCTGTACGTCTTTCCCATCTCTGTCTCTCTGTCTTGCCAACCTGTACAGATTAGTATTTCCCTCCTTACTATCCAAACTGGCATACAAGTCATCATAACCCCCTTGTTTGGCCTTTGCTACCTGTACCTTCACCTTACGCTGCATCTCCCTGTACTCATGTCTACTCTCCTCAGTCCTCTCAGTGTCCCACTTCTTCTGAGCTAACCTCTTTCTCTGTATACACTCCTGTACCTCCTCATTCCACCACCAAGTCTCCTTATCTACTTTCCCTCCAGATGACACACCAAGTACTCTCCTACTTGTCTCACTGATCACATTAGCGGTAGTTGTCCAGTCATCTGGAAGCCCTTCCTGACCACCCAGAGCCAGTCTTAACTCCTTCCTAAAAGTCATGCAGCACTCTTCCATTTTCAACTTCCACCATTTAGTCCTCTGCTCTGCCTTTGCCCTCTTCATTTTCCTCACCACCAGAGTCATCCTACACACCACCATCCCATGCGTTTTTACTACATTGTTGCTTACCACTACTTTGCAGTCACTGATCTTCTTCAGATTACACCGTCTACACAAGATGTAGTCTATCTGCTCCTACCTACACTCTTATAGGTCACCCTATGTTCCTGCCTCTTCTGGAAGAAAGTATTCACTATAGCCATTTCCATCTTTTTTGCAAAGTCAACTTCTGCATTCTTCTCCTGAATACCAAACCTGCCTATGACCTCCTCATCACCTCTGTTTCTTGCACCAACATGTCCACTGAAGTCTGCACCAATGACAACTCTCACTTCTAGGTATGCTCTGCATCACTTCATCAAAGTCCAACCAAAATTTCTTCTACTCCTCCTGCTCACATCCTACCTGTGGATCATACCCACTAACAACAATGAACGTCACACATTTGATTTGTAGCTTCAGATTCATTACTCTATCCGACACTTTTTACCTCTGAGGACATTCCTAACAAAGTCCTTAAGATAACTACTACTCCATTTCTCTTCCTATCTACACCATGATAGAACAACCTGAACCCTGCTCCTAAACTTCTAATCTTTGCTACCTTTCCACCTGGTCTCCTGGAAACATATTATGTCTACTTTCCTCCTCTGGATCATGTCCAACTCTCTACCTTTTCCTGTCGTAGTTCCAGTATTCAATGACAGTGTTCAATTTCCACCGGCACCCTGTAGGTGAACAGCACCAATGGCAGTTGTTGTTAATCCGGGCCTCGACCGATCCACTATGGAAGTCATAGATTTGATTCGCATGTTTGATTTTTGCAAAGGTTTTACATCGGATGCCCTTTCTGACCGTCACAATAAGACACTGGCTTGTGCCCTCTTGTGGCTACATTTTAAGAAAGAAATATAACAAACAAATATTGAAAATAGATAACAAACTGGGTTGCGGCTACAATTGTTAATTGTAGACAATTGTCTACTTGTAGAAATCGGGGGGGGGGGGGGGGTCCAACAGGATTCTGTACTGATCAAGTTAATGTCTTTATAGAAAACTTCTACTTCCCTTAGGGAATTGTAACTGAAAAAATGACTCTGAAATCAAAAAGAAAAGCAAAGCAAAAGATAGAACAGTAATAACACAGCAATGAGAAGATGATGCATTTCTGGCAGATGGAAGAAAACAAGTAAACAACTATGCAGATGTTTGATTTACATAATTCAAAAGTCTTTGCATAATTTCAACAGTCCTGATGCCAAAGATATCTCATTGGTAGCCACGGCCTTGGGTTTTACTCTTTCAGTTGAGGGACAAAGGTGGGGCAAAGCTGCATTTAATGCAATGATGCGGGACAAAAATGTTACAGTTAAAGGAGTTCCAGTTGTCAAAAATCAGTCAGTGTAGTTTGAGTCCTGCCATAAGGTCTGGGATGTTTGTGAATGTTTCATTTTTCATTACCATACCTTAAAAATAAAATTTAATGTGAAATACTCATCAACAATCAAATTCTGGCCTTTGTTTAAAACTACTGAAGCTCTGATATGATTTCTCTTTTTTGTATTGTCAAAGGAATATAAAAGTGGCTATGCTGATTTAGTTAGCATCATAGGTTTGCGCAAGTGGGTCAGTCACATGATCGGCTGTCCCACTTCGAGGCAGAACAAGGTGTTGTGAAAAACTGTTTTACATTGAGAGCAGACCCAGGTTTTAAAATATCTAAGTGGAATTTGATTTGAGCTGTGTTCCTCCACCTCCAGGTCTGAGAAAAACACAGTGTATGTTTGTGCATCTGAATCCTCTCCCCTTCAACTTGTCTGAGCTTTGATTTCTTGACATATTCCCTTGCTGCTTTTTTGCTTCAATGCTCTGTGCACTGTGTTGTCTCCCATCTTCTTGTATCTGTCTCCTATCTCATCCGCTTCCAGGCAACGCAAGGCTCACAGTCTGCTTTCCATAAAGATAACATTGCTGAGTTAAACAGTTGGGGTATAAATGTTGTCTCAGTGATATGTATTGCCTTAGATACAACAATAGATAGAAGAAAAAAAATATTCATACTGTCTTGAATTTTCAACAGAACTATGATATCTTGGGTATGCTGGGATTTAGAACAAGCGGACATGTTGACTAAATCCCAATATTTGATTAATTTTTCATGTGGCTGTTTTTATCATGAACACTAGTTTCAATTCCTAAGTGAGGAATGCTTTCTCTCTTAAAAGTGTTGTCATCAAGAATGTGTCTGCTATTAAGCTTTTTTTTTTAATGTTATCAATGTATCTGTGAAGTCGAAGTTGTCAATATTACGTACTTCCGTATTTATTTATTTTTTTTGGAGTTTAGGTAACACCTGTGTGTGCAGCTTAAGGGGAAAACAAAACCACACTAAATCTTGTACTATCCTATAAAATGTTGAAGTCTGTGCATAAAAGCACTACATTTAACAACAAATTCATGGTAAGGTATATTATACTTGAGCATTTCCATTTTATTTGGTTTTATACTTCAAATTCTGCCTTTTGAATTTACCTTTATTTGTACCTGTCTTTTAGGGCAAATCTTATACCACCTGATGAATTTATTTTTTCTGACAATCCAAAATGTTATGTTGTTTTTTTGTAGTTCCTCTGCTGCCCTCCTTGCACCTGTTCAGATTTTGTCACATCTAAAAAGTGAATTAAGAATGTACAGTATCTTGTCAAAACCAGAAATAGTGTTTGCCAGAATACTGTTACGACGAGCCAGAAAAGTCTTCTTCTGTCATGTTGGAATGAAATTAACAAATTTACAATTACAGTATAGTGCAGGCAGTACGGTGGCGCAGTGATTAGCGCTGCCGGCCCCCCTACACAACACGGCGGACCCGGGTTCGAGTCCCGCTCTGTGCGGAGTTCGCATGCTCTCTCCATGTCTGCGTGGGTTCTATCCGGGTTCTCCGGCTTCCTCCCACCTCCAAAAGCTAGATTGGCCGGTCCCAAATTGACCGTAGGAGTGAGTGTGTGTGTGTGAGTGATTGTTTGTCTCTATGTGGCTCCGCGGTACACTGGCATCGTGCCCGGAGTATCCCGTGCCTCACGCCCTGAGACTGCCGGGATAGGCACCGGCTCCCCCGCGACCTGCGTAAGCGGATTAAGCGGGTTAAGAAAATGACTGACTGACTGACTGACAATTATAGTGCCTGCATGGGTCTCACAAAATACTGGAGCAATTTCAAAAATTGTTATGATCCATTAGTCAGTTAAACACCAATCCAGGGTAAGAAATATCATTACTTACCCTTTATGCATTATTTTAATTTCTATAAATCAATTGAAATACACAAAGTCCTTTTAAACATGGAACATTTTTATCAACCTGAAGATTTGCCTATTTCTATGCTCTAAACTCATTTTGAGCAGAAATAAAAGCTTGTGAAACAAAATAGTTATGTAGTAAATATCAATCTTTTCTAAAATGTGATTTTTTACAAACCTCTGTTGTAGTGACATTTTTATTCCACATTGGTAGTTGCAACTTAATTCTAAATGTTGCTGAGCTCCCTGTCAAACACTTTGCATTGATAAATCTCCTGGTTATACCTAAATCAATATGGAGGGGGTAAAAAACCTTTATAATCCTCGCCCTCAGCAATCTTTTTTACGCAGGCCAATTTCTGTCCAGTTTTATCATTTGAGCCTGACAGTTTGCAGTATGTTGAGTGGACCCAATCCATATTGTTTGATACTACTCCTGGCCCAAACCAATAAAGTATTCCAATCAAAGTTGCTGAAATGTGATTTAGGTGTCAGAGGAAAACCTTGTTTGTTTATGCACTTGAAAGATTTCCACATAGAATATCAATGTAGGAGGCTGTTGAGCAAGTACTAATCAATTTCTACCCAAATGAAAAATGTTGCAGTAGCCTACTTAACAACAGAAAATGTGAATATCATGTTGGTGTTTTAATTATTATCCAAAACATTTGGTAATTAAACTTGTTGGGAATGCCATCTAGACTCACTACACTATGCTCAAATATTTACGTTTCTGTACAATATTACCATGAATACACAGTTTACATAGTTTCCGTTCGTTAATTTTATTTCAGGATTTTTCTATTCATGTAAAAACTGTCTGTGTGCTCTCTCTCTATTGATATATATATATATATATATATATATGTGTGTGTGTGTGTGTGTGTGTGTGTGTGTGTGTGTGTGTGTGTGTTTGTGTGTACGTGAAAATAAATGTATTGGTATTCTAAACCAAAACGCACCCAATGTAGTCAAATATCAACGTGGTGACATAACGACTTTGTGTTGGCAAATCATGGATTGAGCTGGGCGAAGCCGTAGATGAATGTTAGCAGGCTAAGGTTAAGGGAAAAGGCACCTGTCAAAAGAGCAAGTGGAAAAGAAATTTTAGAGAAGTGATAGTTCTGTTAGCTGACTACATGAACAGAACTGTATGTAGTTACTTAAAGACCATTTTTGTCAGATACCTGAAGAGCATTTGGATACTAAATCGATTGTCCCATTCCAAATGGAAACCGTAGCTGGACAGACTGTTTGTGCTAGCCAGATAGCTTCACTCAGAATTTGTTGCCATTTTCTGTGTCGTTCCTGCTGTTTGGACTCTGCTCAAAAACATGAAAATTGTTGGAAAAGTTATTACACTCTAAAATTATGTAAATTGGGAAGTCCATGTATAGTGATTTCTTCTCCTAACATAGCAGATTCCTTACACCACAGCGTTCACTTGATTCCTTCTGGCACATGCGCCTAGATTGGTTGGGCGCTGTGATTGGTTGGGCGCTTGATTGACGGGTAGGCCGTGGAGTTGGTGACAGCGTGAGACTTTCAAGTGAGCTCATTCAAATATATAGTTGGGGATATATTTATAATTTAGTCTATTACATAAATTGTAGAACTGTGTGTAATTTTGAACTTTGGCCTTCAGTTCTTACCTTTTTTTTCTTTCTTTTCAAACAGGGTCATTTAGCAGTTTTAGAAGTTTTATGTATCTAGATAATTATTTTAATTATATCCACAGTATTATTCTGCAAATCAATTCGGCAGCAAAAAGTAAATGAGAAGACAAGTAAGGCAATGAAATGTGAAATGTGGAACCACAGTGTACCAGAAGAATGTAATGTTATTGACAAAAGAATAACAGGGTTTCCACTTCAAACAGACTTGGAGCAAAACTGAGGATTTTGCATGTCAGTCTGACATTTGAAGGATTTTAAAATTTAAAGGTTGTTTGATTATATTCTGAAGTGGGCCATGATAGAAAACATGTGAGTAAAGATTCAGGGTGTAGGGTTACCGCTCCTTTCTTCAGAAGTATGAACAAGTAAATGGTTGTTGTTGTATCCAGTTATTTGGAGTTTAACTAAAGACAGGCTTTGTTTTCTCTCTTCCCACTTCCGTGTCTTCTGTCTCATGCAGATTATTTGCAATTTGGCCAGACAGGCTTGCATGTCTTCAAAGAGTTGTATTTAATGTCACTGGGGCATCGTGTTAGCATTCCCCCAATAGAGGCTTGTCTTGCAGGTTGTTGGAGACAGAAACAATTTTGAAGCTGCGCTGAATGAGTGAAGGATCAGCACACTAACGGTTAAGGGGAGTCCTCAGGGACACGTATAAAATTGGATCTGCCATTTTCTGAAAAATGTGCTGTTGATTTGATACATTTCTAGTCGAGGTTCTGTTCCTGAGGATGTCCATAATAGTTGATGAAGATAAATTACTGGTGCTTGCCTTTAAAAGAAAAGAAAGAAAAGGGAAAGAAGTGAAAACTGTTCTCAGGGGAGGTCTGTCTAATCTTCTTATACATTCGGAGAAGACTCCATATGCTGTACACAGCATTCGTCCATGAAAGACTAGGAGAAAGAAAAAGAGGAGGCTTGTTAAAAGGCAATACCACACATTTTTAAGTATTATTTTGATCTCCCCAGAGTGTTGAGTGAGTGTCTATGAACCCACATTAACTTTTGCAAAGCTAGACATAATTGATCCTCGAAATATTTGTCTCCACGGTTTAGAGGGGTTACTTTTTGTAATTAAAATGTATAATCAATATCATATTAACGTTAGATCTGTGTTAACTAATCTCTGAACCACATTTAAAACCTAATGTACAATGTCATCAACCCATTCAAAGTCAGTTTTTGACTAAGTCCAGGGACAGAAAGAAAAACATGCAGTTTGGGAAAATCTGAGACATTCTTCTTTGAGATATAAAAATAAGTGATTAGTTGTTTGAAAGTCACTATAAATGCCTTAAAAAAATTCAGCGAAAGCAAATGTAGGTTAAATTAAATATATATTGTGCCGTTTCTATCCTTATAGCTTTAAGACTGAGTAATTTTTCAGATAGGATTCGTGTACCTAAAGGATACCAGACGGCTTGCAAAAACTATGTTTTGCCTTTTTCTATTAGTGCATGAAGCAGTTTTCAACATTGAAGCATTTTGAATGAGAGTGTGTTATGCTTTGGCAGTGACTGACGGCCTTATCGGCATTTTCTATGGTGATTTCTGTGGTTTCTATGAGCTTACTCTATTAGAATCACAGAGGGCTTCCATGGAGTGCACAGCAGCCTGCATGCAAAAGAACCATCCCTAGAGCCTCTGTTTACCAACCCAGTCAGATTTGCTGTTCTCATACGCAGCCAGGCTAAAGCTCAATAACCCAGTAACCCCTTCCAGGAACCCCCTCCAGTGTCCCTTCGTCTTTCCTTCTGTCCTTGCCACCAAAAATCCCACTTACAAATCTACATATATACACACACACACATCCACACACCCACCCTCTCTCTCTCACACCCACACACACACGCACGCACACATACACGCTCGCATTCACACACACACACACACACACACACACACACACACACACACACACACACACGCCTAAGGCTTTTATTTAGTTGGTCGTCCTCAGTCTACTTTTTGCCAGGATCTATTCAAAACTTTTTAGACTGCAGGCTTTTTATGTAAATTGTCTAAAAAAAAAACTGTGAAGCCACAGTTACATCCT
The DNA here is from genome assembly GCF_040054535.1 of Antennarius striatus. NCBI lineage: Eukaryota > Metazoa > Chordata > Actinopteri > Lophiiformes > Antennariidae > Antennarius > Antennarius striatus. Next base: position 9,652,022 of record NC_090785.1, read on the forward strand.
TTAAAAAAGAAATGAGAGGCACTTCAAACAGAACCGGTCAAGTCTCAAAATAGCAAAATTGAAGGGGGATAGCATTGTTGGTTTTACAGAATTGAGGGAGGGATTTCAACATTGTCTTAATAAACAGTGCATGAGGTTCTTGCCTGAGAATCTCTGTCAAGGACAAGTAGATTCAAGATATTTTCATTCATGCACGTCTGAAGAGTTTGAGCATCTGCCAAATTTGGTCATGTGGTTTTATATGTACTTTATTTTCGTTTTAGATAGGTTGATATTCCCAAACAAGATCACTCTCAGCAGGCGAGGGTGAAATGAAATGTTGTTAAACAAGAATTGCTTTTTGTTGATAAAGTAAACAATACAAAGGCAAAACAAGAAGGAAGAATGTATGTCTTATTCACACAACTCTTCAGGGAGAAAACTTTGATGAAGTTTGTCAACAGTGTGGTACTTCTACTGAGATGTCTTTTTCTAACTGTCATCTACCGTATATGTATGAGTTTCCCTCTCTCCCTCTCTCTCTCTCTCTCTCTCTCTCTCTCTCTCTCTCTCTCTCTCTCTCTCTCTCTCTCTCTCTCTCTCTCTCTCTCTCTCTCTCTCTCTCTCTCTCTCTCTCTCTCTCTCTCTCTCTCTCTCTCTCTCTCTCTCTCTCTCTCTCTGTGTGTGTGTGTGTGTGTGTGTGTGTGTGTGTGTGTGTGTGTGTGTGTGTGTGTGTGTGTGTGTGTGTGTGTGTGTGTGTGTGTGTGTGTGTGTGCAAACCTGGACAGATTCGTGCCATCCTTTTGTTTTCCTTATCCCAGCTGATGCGATTGATACTCCTCTTGATAAGTAAAACAGTCTTCACATGTAAAAATGGTGATGTGACCCTTAGATTAACAGCAGGCTTAGAATGATTTAATAATGATATAAGTAACAGGAACAGCTAGGAACAAAAATAGTACAGATGACAGTAAGTGTTTATTGCCTGTTTAACAGCCAATATTTAGCAATTAACTCTTGAACATAGATAGACCTGGCTTTGTCTTTAATTTACCCTGGTCTGTGTATCTGCTCTTATTATACAAGGTCTGCTCAAGCACACATAAAATATAATGAAAAGTAAACTTCAAGTTTTAGCGTGAAGTGTAGCATGATCAACAAAGCAGGACAAAAATGATGCCATTGTTTCCATTATTCTTATTTTCTTGGTACAATTACTTAACTGAATTTACACAACCTTATTGTCTTGGCATCCACAATTGGCAGGAGGTGATGAATCCTCTAAAACTACAGCCATTGGTTCAATTTAAATTAAGCTAGCAGACAGTTACGACTCAGTGATGTAATGTTAACTGGTTGGCCTCTGATTTTCCGATGATGCTATCATGAGTAAATTGATTTTAGAATAAACATCTCCTCAATAGTTTCTTCCTTTACCTTTAAAGCATTTTACCATCACAGAAAGAGAGCTGAGTCATAGACTGTCACTTTCAGCTGCAGTCAACAGGCTCTTCTAAATGAAATGGATACTCAACATTTTCCCTCTAATGGACACATACTGGGGACAGACAGACTGGATGTGATTAAGCCCCATTTAGATTGCTAATGTGACTGATGAACTGAAAAGGGCAGCTCTATAACTTATTTTGTCATTCACCGTGTCAATCTCTTACTTGCAACATTCAAGTGCATTTGAACAAGTTTTTGTTGTTGTTCCCATTTGTTAACTACAATGCCTGATACAGTGAGATGAGGCCACAGTCATGTCTTTGGAAATCGTGTAGGCAACACTCACATGTAAATTCAAATATTTTTTCCATTCATCCATCCCTTTTCTTGTGGACGAGATGATCACAATACTTTCGTCTCCAGTGCTTATCTGTGTTGTGAGTCATCGGTCTGTTGGAGCCTATCTCAGCTGACTACAGGTGAAAGGCAGGGTACACCCCGGAAAAGAGGCCAGCTCATCACAGGGCCACACGAATGACAAACACACACGCACAAGGTCACACACTCAGAAAATTTTAATGTGATTCAACTCGCCTCATATGCATGTTTTTGGAGGTGGGTGGAAGCTGGCGAATCTGATATTTGAATCTTAAATTCTTTAAGAAGCTGGGTTCTTTTAATATGAATGTGCATAACCTAACACATTTTTAAATATAAAATAATCGATGGAATTGATTTGCAGATCAGTCTAGTGATCAAAGAGAAAAAGTTTCTTTCATCATAGTCTTTTTCTTCTTCTTTTCCTTTAAAAAAAGAATACACCATTGCAAATTATTGGGTAGTTACAGTTACATTGCTGTGGATGGTGACCTGTTAAGTATAACCAATGAAATGGCATTTTTGCAATAAAATACATAAACTCGTGTAAACATTTTTTTACTTGTAACTTCAGATTCAAGAATGTAAAGTATTGGAAAGCAAATGAAAGACTTCCCAGACAAATAGTAATTTACTTTGAGTCTAACTTTGAAGTCAGTATTCTTTATACAGTACAGTGCAATAGATAAGTGTGATGCAGGCTCATTCCAAAGTTACACAAATGCTTTTTATTACACAGATATATTTAAATGTTACCTTTTAGTGCTTTAATTTCTCAGCAAAATAAATGAATCATTACCATAAGCACAACATCTTTATCAAAACTCTGATAACATCAATTAAATGATCTAAAAATATTTTCTCTAAATTTGAATTGAATTTAACAACTCATTTTATGTAGATGATTAATGTTAGCATATTCTTTATATGCTTTTGAATGTTTGTCTTGATTCATAGAACAGTCCTATCTTTGTGCTTGAATTTCATTATCTGTTTGGGCAGCTTCCATTATTTAATTCTGAACACTGACATTAACTTCAAATATTGTAATATTACACACCGTATACTGTAGATGTATGGCTTTCGATTGACTTTGAGACTCACAAAGATGACTTAAGTCACCCTGAAAAGAGTTGTTGTCTGCTTCTGCTTTTTAGTGTGTGTGTGTGTGTGTGTGTGTGTGTGTGTGTGTGTGTGTGTGTGTGTGTGTGTGTGTGCGCGTGTGCGTGTGTGTGTGTGTGTGTGTGTGTCTATGTGTGTGTGAATGCATGTAGTTTTCCTGACAGTAACATCGCAAAGATTTCCTAATCAAAACAAGACTTCTTTCATTCAAGTGGCTTTCAAGACTTTCTCTGATGGCCTATTGAATCTAAAAAAGTATAATGTATATATGTTGTGTATAAGTTCATTCATTCATCCATTTATTTTCTACCACTTTTTCAGAGTATGGCAGGTCGCAGGGTTTGCTGAAGCCTAACCCATGAAGAGTTTTGGTGGAAGGCCAAAACTATAAACTAAGAATCCTGTTTTCTTTTTGAAGCAGGATACAAAATGAAGTATCTTACCTTACCTTGAGAATTAAGATGGGTGCTATAGAATCTTAACAGTTGACACAAAATTTCCCTTTCAGCAAGCAGTCTGAATTACACTCCTGTGTACTATGCTACTATCCCTTGGAGCAGTTTCTATTGAACCTTGAACAGCTGAACCTTTTCAACAAAGCCCTCTGACAATTCCCCAAACCAAGACACGATATTCAAGAATAGACACAAAGTAACAAACATACATATTCTTCCTCATACAATGACTATTTTGTAAAGTAACTTGGTTCCAAGGCCATTGTATACAGTATAACAAACATTTCTATCCATTTGCACCCATCAGGACTGAACAGAACAGAAATGGACAGAGACAATTGTTGTTGTTTTTTCCACTCGGCAAAACGAGTGTCACTGTTGTTTGTCATTTTTTGTCCCCTTAACAATACAGTAGTTATGACTACCTCCATGGTTCCTTCTGTAATTCTGCATCTGGACTCTGTCTGCCAACAATCCTGCTTCTTTTTATTTAAGTCAAATGTATTTTTCCATTGTTGGCATTGTCAAGTATCAAGTACACACATTGTAAGGTAGATTCTTATCACAGCCACTCAGTAGTTGCGGGAGTAATGCTTTTTTGTGTGAAAAGTGCATATAATTGAAAGATAGTTAGTAATATAGATATGGTGACAATGTTCATTCACCAGAAAATAAGTGATTCTCTGTAGTTAGAGAGTTCAGACAGAAACATTTCTTTTTCTAACTTAACTTACACATATTTAACCTTGGGTTTTTTATTTCCCAGGATGAGAGCAAGAATGGGTTTTGAGTGACAGACTCAACAATTAAATAAATTTGCTCTTTGCATAAGCAACACACATGTAAATATCACACCAGTTTTTATGAGATTTCATATGAAAATTTTATTGACAGTTTGGACAATTTGGCAACCCCACTTCTTGTTCACCAAAAATTAACTATACATGCTATCGCAAGGCAAGCACTGAAACCAAATGCACCAAACCACCCTGAATCTAAGATTAAATGGATCACAGTCATTGCACACAAGTTACCTGCTCTTCCTCTGTTTTGAACTGACTTTAAAATTCCCAGTTTCTGCTAGTTTTGACTTGACACCACTATTTACCGTTGTGCTAAAAGACACATTTTTCATTACACTGTTTTGCAATTCCGACCCTCAAGCTAAGGAATGTAAGGTCTGAAGAGTGCAAAGAAAATATCCATGCACACTGCCTTTGCAGTGCCATGTCTTTGGTACAGGGGCATCCACAGTTTACAAGGCTTGCCTTCAATTTTACTCATCAAACAATGACTGTGTACACACCGCATTCAAGACAGGAAGAATGCAACACAACGTGACAAGAACATCAAGCATTTGGCCATCTGGGGAGGAAAGTGCCAAATAATGACTCCTTAGTGATTATGGAACCACTGTTCTTTTCAGTCCTCTCACAACTCCAAAACAGAAAGTGAAGAGGTACATTTTTGAGTATACAGTACATCTTACAAAGTGGTCAGAATTACCCCCCCCCCATGTTCCCCCATTTTCATCAGAAAAAAAACAAACAACCAATTAAAAGACAACATTGACCCCTGCACCTACTCCTGACTCACTTGCATACAATTAATTTTAATGTTTTTTAATGCTTTTATTTGAAATCAACTCATTGACCTTCACAATGCAATGGCAAGAACACTGTCAAACTAATCCAATTTTGAGACACTGTTGAACAGGCTTCATACAGTATATCTTTATTAAACAATCTTATTTTCAGTATTTTGTTAAATTTATGTGATGTTGTAACAATTGTAAGAGTTTTTCATGGATGTTGTTTCAGCATTGATGAGAATGTGATCAAAGTGGTGTTACATAGTACTACTTCCTACTAGTATTGCAAGAACAATGAATTCAGAAATGTACACGAACACAGTGTGTGACTTAATTCGACTGTATGTATTGTGTACAGCCAAGCAAACCATTCTTTTCTGACAGTGGTGTCCAAGGCTCTGTTTCAAGGCAGACAGATGAAAAAACAAAAAACAAAAAACATCAATACAGCACGTGCGATCACCTTCATCACACAACACAGAAAAGCTGTTTTGGCAGTCAGCTACGTCTTAAGAAAGAGGAAGCTCTCAAAGAAAGAAAGAGTTTAGACATCCATCTTAATAAAAAAAGAAAAGAAAAAGAAAATGTCACATTGATTTCTGTTGATGCTCTGCATGTTTTTATGAACACTTCTAAGGTTGGTGTTTATTTTGAGCAAGAAGTGAAAGGGAACATTGAGAAGGTGAAACACTTGTTCTTCTTTTGCTTTGCAAAATGATCCTGCACTGTTCCATTACAGAAATCATGTGTGGTGTACATAAAAAAGAGTAAAACAGCAACAGACTGACTTTGATTCTTTATTAAGTTGCACATAAAGCAAAGTCACACCGAAGTTCTGCATGCTGTCATTAACTGAAACTTTCCACTCTGGCATGTTGTATCATGATAATATTGAGTTTGGACTATTTATAACAGTTGTTAGTGTCAGCATTGTAAATAGGTGATTCATGACTTAATAATAAAATTTTGTTTTTCCATTTGATGTATTTACTCACTGTTCTTACACCAACAAATGTTATAATGTGAATACCAATACTCATTTGTCTGCCAAAAGCAATTAAAAGTCCACTGGGCTGACAGTAGGAGGTGTCAGCTCACACTCCGAAGCGAGCACTGCCGAGGCACCCTTGAGCAAGGCGCCGTCCCCTTTACAAGATGATCATTAATATTACACCACAAAGGAGCTGCCTACCAATGTACCTCCCCCCACTTCATGCCTACAAGCCCCTTGTGTGTGTGTGTGTGTGTGTGTGTGTGTGTGTGTGTGTGTGTGTGTGTGTGTGTGTGTGTGTGTGTGTGTGTGTGTTACACGGCCTGTACACACTATATATGCATGTGTGTGATTGCTAACAGTGTGCTTGAGTGAGCTTCTAATTTCCCTTCGGGGATCATTAAAGTACAGTAATCCCTCGTTACTCGCGGTTAATGCGTTCCAGGACCACCCGTGAAAAACGAAAATTTGCGATATAGCGTCAAACTATTTTATCATTTAAGGTATTTTAAACGCTCATAAACCCTCCCCATGCTGATATTAAACCAACTTATATTTGTATTACCTTTTCCCACACTGTTACAGACTATTTAAATTGCTTCTATATTAAAGAAAAGTATTTCTTTAATACATGCTATTGACTGACGCACGGATGCTGTCAGCCAATAGCATGCATGTGCGGTATCGCGTGACTACCTACTAAAAATCTGCAATCTAGTGAAGCCATGCATCTTGAAGCGCAAATAAGCAAGGTTACTGTATATAAGATAAAAAATACAAATAAAAAAAGTGCATGTCAAGGACAAACCTCAGGTGACAAAACCACAGAGAAGTCAAACAAACCTGTGTTATTCATATAAAGGCAATTAGTAAAGTGGAACACAAACATGCTTTTGAATAAGGTCATGTGTGTCAAGTAAGCTGTAACTCTCAAACAAAACAAATGCTTGTGAAAAAAGCTGGTATTTCAGCCAGGTTTTTCAATACAGGTAGTTCTAAGCATACAAACACAACTGGTTCCAAGAGGTTGTTCGTACGTTTAAGTTGTTATTTATTAAATTGTAATCTGTAATCGCTATTTCAAGTCATTTAAATGCCATTTCTACTCTAAATACAAATGTACTATTCTGTAAACTTACCAGAAACAATAACAGGACATTAAAAAAACACATCCATCCATCCATCTTCCGTTACTGCTTTGTCTGCTGCTGCAGGTCACGGGGAGCTAGGGCCTATCCCAGCTGGCTTAGGGCATGAGGCAGGGGAAACTCTGGGCGCAATGCCAGTGCACCTTGGAGCCACACAGAGACACAGGCAACCATGCATGCACACAATCATACCTACGGTCAATAAAAAAGGTTGTTTTGAGTTCTGTCATTCTCGATTATACATCGGTTTTCAAAAAAATTATGTGAAGAAAATAATAATCCTTTCAATCAACTTAATGTCTGTCCGTCCCAAATACTGAACTCAAAATCACTAGAAAACCATTAAAATCACATTATATCAAGTTACTGAACAATCAATCAATAAATAAAAACATATATTATTAGCCAGTTGCAACGCCCACCCAAAAAGCAAAAATGTAAATTTGCCATTGTAACAGTTGGATGACGTGTTAAATCACATTTTGACATCTGAGAGGCTATTATTTCCAGCTGGTTTTATCAGAAAAAAAAATCATTTAGGATTTAGAGAGGCCAGTTTATTGGCATCAAGGAAAAGAACTTTTTAAATATTTCATATGGGCATTTTTATTTATTTATACATATATACTGATTTTAATTCCTACGGGGAAATTAATGGCTCATTCTAGTTATTTGAAATCATGCACATATATGTGTGTACAGGCCCTGAACACACAAACATGCACACAGGGGGCCTGTATGCATGCAGGAGAGGTAGAGCAGCTCCTGCTTGGTGCGGTCAAATGAGCAATGAGTAACCGGGGCGGCGGTGGCTCAGTTTACTTAGGACAGTTACCGGTATAGATAATATATAGTCCTTTGCTAACAACACACTATGAAGTTTTTTGCAGGTTTTATGTAACTCCAAATTTTTTTAATAAAAATACTTTTTTAAAAATTGCAAGCTTCAATTTCAGAAGACTAAGATCAGTGATGTGCACATATCAAGGGGGACTTTGTTCCACAGTGCACCGGGTGCAGCTACAGAGAATGTTCTGCCACTTCAACTTTTGTATTTTAAGCTGGGACTTCTGGCAGTAGATGATTAGACATGTTGGTGACAAATATGATGGAGCGAGACAATTAAGAGATTTAAAAACAAACATTAAATGTTAAAAGTAAATTATGTAAAGGACTGGAATCCAGTGGAGATAATAGATGGTAGTGGTGATGTGTTCATGTCTGGAAGTTTTTGTTAAATGTTGTAGCATTTCACACCAGTTACAGGTGACAGATGGAGGACTGGGAGACTCCAACATAAAGTGGAAAGCAGTACTGCAGGCATGACTGATAGAAGCATGAATGACTATTTCAAGGTCAGGGTGATTAAAGAAAGGTTCCAGTTTGGCTTATAGAGTAGATGCAAACTTATTCTCACCACTCACCAGGAAGAAGATTTATTTGTGGAAAGACCACTGCCAAACAGCACCCCCTGATATTTGGGAGTTTGTAAGTCCAGTTGAGGTAGGTGTATCTCAGCAGGTAGATCATTCATCAATTTAACATCCCTGGATTAATATCTAGTCTCCACTGTGTGTGTGTGTGTGTGTGTGTGTGTGTGTGTGTGTGTGTGTGTGTGTGTGTGTGTGTGTGTGTATGTGTGTGTGTGTGTGTGTGTGTGTGTGTGTGTGTGTGTGTGTGTGTGTGTGTGTGTGTGTGTGTGTGTGTGTGTGTGTGTGTGTGTGTGTGCAAACCTGGACAGATTCAGGCCAGTATTTTGTTTTCCTTATCCCAGCTGATGCGATTGATACTCCTCTTGATAAGTAGAACAGTCTTCACATGAGTGCGTTTATGAATTAGAATTCATAAACACACTGTTTGTCTGCAGCAAGACGGTTCCGGGTTTGAGACCTGTTCTGTGTGGAATTTTGTACGTTCTCCCCATGTCTACACAGGTTTTCCCCGGGTTCTCTGGTTTCCTTCCGCCTCAAAAAACTTGCTGCTTAGTTGGATTGGTCGGTTCCAAATTGTCCATAGATGTGAGTATGTGCATGAATGGTTGTTTGTTTTTCATCTGATCCTGCGATGCACTGGCAACGTGTTCGGAACATATCCTTGCCTCATGCCCGTCTGCTGGGATAGACTCCAGCAACCCCCCTGTAAAAAAATTAATATCCTCTATTTTTTGGTAAACTGTTACATGGTGGGTTTCTTAACAGTAAGCACTGCAGTGATCAATCAAGCCCTTTTCAGTAATTCAGAAACAAAACTGCTCAATATTGTTCTGGAGCCGGAAAAAGTCCAGCTCCTTAATGATCAGTTCATGTAGCTTTCTGTTCCCTTCTGGATTTGATTCTAATCAAATAATTCATAAATTGACAGTAAAATGTCTGGTGAATTGATTATAAGCCTTTACGTGTTGGTCAAGAGCAAACATAATACAGTATTAACAGTGGAAGAGAAATAAATAGACAGAGAGAAATAAGGCAATAGCGATAGAAATGTTACTGAATCTCAGTGGTTCTCAGATCTAAATTTGAAAAAATGTTCTGTCTAATTGTGACGCCACAGTGATGCAATGGTTAGCTCTCATGGCTCAAAGCAAGAAGGTGTCTTGTCCTCTTCTGGGAGTGTGACATCCTCCCATAGTCCTAAGACTTACAGTATAAATTTGATTATTCAGTTATTCTACGTTGCCCATGGGTGTGAATGTCAGTGGTGATTCTAGGGTCAGAGTTTTTGGTGGGGAGCTCAGCTCCAGAGGTAGGAGAGATGAGATGAGCCAGATGTGATTTTTTTTGTTGCCACGACTGCTCAAGGTAGCCTAAAAAATAATGAAGAACTACATTGACAACACTCTGGCACATAAAATGTTATGCATTTCCCCATTTTATCAAAATTATAATTTCTGTAGCACTGTAGCTGCTACAGAGAGGTTGGACACATTTCTGGGCTCTTTCCATTCATTTAATAAACAGAAAAGGCAAAGATCACAAACCAGTGAGTGGAAATGAACGGCATTAGAGTTAATAGAACTAAGTTGGAAGTAGGCAGACAAAACAACACCATATGATATAAATGTAGACACAACAATATTAAAAATAATAAATCTACTGACTCTGTGTATGGCTCAATCCAATTTAATTTCAAGTCCATACTCTACTTTAGGATCATCTGACTTATATTTAACTTGTTTTACTATAATTGACAGTATTGACTCTTTTACCTTGAATGACTAAAATAGTCATTAAAAATAGATCTAATACACCATTTGCATTTTTAAATAGACTGGTATACACTCATCAATGAAAAGCATTGTAACCATTTGTTGGCTTCAGTCTGTGAGAAATGGCATAAAACTGCCTGTGGTGCATGTAATTCTTTTTGGTTACTCACTTGTTGGGTCCCTCTGTAAGCCTTGTGAAGACCTAGCTACTTCATTCATTCATCTTCTGCCCAGATCTGGCAACTTATAGGGTGTATTTCACTCCATCCCAGTGTCAGCAGTAAAAGGCCCATGTGACCCTGTAAAAGATAAGCAGAGATGGATTATGAATGAAGCGGCACAGTGGGTAGCGCCGTCGCCCCACAACACGGCGGTTCTGGGTTCGAGCCCTGCTCTGTGCGGAGTTTAAATGTTCTCCCCATGTCTGCGTGGGTTCTCTGCGGGTTCTCCAGCTTCCTCCCACCTCCAAAAGCATGCGCTTCAGGTTGATTGGCCGGTCCCAAATTGCCCATAGGAGTGAGTGTGTGCGTGCATGATTGTCTGTCTTTGTGTGTGGCTCAGCGGTGCACTGGCATTGTGCCCAGAGTGTCCCCCGCCTCACACCCTATGCCAGCTGGGATAGGCTCCAGCTCCCCGTGACCCGCTACAACGGATACAGCGGCATAAAGTGGATGGATGGACGGATTATCAGTGAAGAAAAAAAGGTTGAATAATGTGTCCAACAATATTTGCTGCATTTCTAGACTTGGGCCAGTGTCTTTCCAACTAGCTTTCTCTTTTTTCAACTGAACATAAAAAGAAAGATCTATAATATTTAATTTAGCGGCAATCCATTGAGAACACAGTTATTCCTCGCATATTTGCGCTTCAAGATGCTTCACTACATCAGATTTTTCGTAGGTAGTCACGTGATACCGTACGTGCATGCTATTGGCTGACCGCATCCTGGAGTGCGCTGGAGTGTGGGAGAAGGTTAATACATATATAATGTGGTTTAATATTACTATGGGAAGGGTTCATAAACATTTAAATTACCCTTAACGATAAAATAAATTGTTGCTACATTGCAGAATTTCCTTTTTTGTGGGTGGTCCCGGAACACATTACCCGCGCGTAAGATAATTTGTGATACCTTTGGATGGTGACAAGACAATACGTAACCCATTCCCATTGTTTGATGTGCATGAAACAATTCATTGTTTGAGAGTGACACACAATATGTGTGAATACTGGTAATGTAGTCAAATGATCTGCTTAGCAATATTCTTAAAAGAAAAATACAATAAATTGAAAAAATTGAGAAAATCAATCCATTTATGCCATAACATTGTGTATTAGTTGTGTCATTTGACAGTACTTGGATGAAGCTCAAATTGTAAGGAAATCTTAACTGTGGTATGGCCCCTTTCAACATTTAAGTTAATTTTTAATTCTATTGATTTTTACTGTTTTCTTGAATTAACGTCTGCTGTCATTTCAGAGCCTTGTCCACCTCCCAGGCTCAAGCAGCTCCTACCCCCCCATCCCCACACACCTGTGTTGTCCTGCAACTAATCTCTCAATCAGTCTTCATCCTGCATTTCTTCTGCTCAGCCCTCACTACCCTGCTAGATTGCCTGAATAGTACTAATTCTGCCTGATGCTGAACTCAACATGTTGCCTGCTTCTTGTCAGATTTGTATGCCTGTTTTGACTGTTTACATGGCGTTCCTGATTCTACTCTTATGTTGTGCCATCATTTCCTGTCTGAAAAGTAACAAAACAATGATGGCAACCATGAACCCAGTTGACAGGGATCCAGCTCAGCCGGTGCTGTCCACATCGATTAAAATAATCCAACACCATGGGCTGCAAACTACATTTTGGGATAGAAAATGCAAAATGCATTCATCATGAATGCAGCATGGGAGTTCTCGAAGGATAACTCAAGAGTCTCACTAAAACTCCTCTGAGCCACCGAGCTACCACCGCTGTTCCTGAACAGCCTGTTAGATGTCTATAGTCTCTGGTTGTCTGCAGACTGCTACCTCTGGGATGCTGTTACAGGGGTCTAGGTACCTGTCACCTTTTCTTGGTCCAGTTCTCCCTCACCTTTGAACAAGAGCCTTAAGCTTTCCCCACGGAGCATTCCCGAATGGCGTGCATCATCTCCCTGCTCATGCAGAGAGCTCAAGACTGGGGAATTTTTGAGTGGGAGAGGCAGTCACAATTCTGAACTTCAGTCAAGTTATTCTCTGCCAAGTTAGGAAAAGCTTTTGACTATGTAACTCCTGGGAGAGATAGCTGTTCATTCCATCGATTCATACAGAAGATGAGCTAGTGACCTGGAAAACGGTTCCTCTCCTTGTGAGCATGCCAGGCAAACCACACTAAGACACTCTCTTTCCACTTCTACTGATATTTTCATTCATGCTTCACAACAACCTGTTGTTTTAGGATATTGATGGCTCAGATGACACAACCCACACATAGACTGGTCTTCAGGGACTATTATTCAATGGAGTGCTCATTGCCATGCTGTTTGCTTGAAATCTGCTCTTTCATCTACTCTTAGTTCACATGACCTTTTTGAGTCAAGAGACCTGATCAGAGTTCCAGGGGAGTACATTTGTTTAAAAGAGGTCTTCCAAAAGTCTCAGGCTACCTCACTGCCACCATACCAACCATATGATTATGCCATACACCTCCTCCCAGGCACATCATCCTATAGGGGGAGGCTATCGTCCTTATCAGCCCTAGAGTCAAAAGCAATGGATAAATACAACTGTGACTTCTTGGCAGTGGTTATCATCCAACCCTCATCCTCTCCCCCTAGAGCAGGGTTTTTCTTCGTTAAGAAGAAGAACAAGACACTGAGACACTGCATCGACTACAGAGACATCAATGATATCATCTTCTAGAACAAAGATCCTTTTATATCCTCATATCCAAATATTCTCATATCATCTGCATTTGAAATGGTACCTGATGCTACCAACTTTACCAAGCTGGACTTAAGGAATGGTTAACACCTCATGCTCATCAAAGAGGGGATTAATTGAATGTAAAACTCCTAGTGGACATTACATATACTGTACTTTGTTTAACCTAGTAAAAACCTTGTAAACCTTGTACTCCATGTAATGCTTAATGTCAATGTGTGTGTCTGTATGATATCCTCAACTTCTCCAGGTCCAAACAGGAACACAAGCTGCATGTACACCAGTTTTTTCAGTAGCTCATTGAGGACCAGATTTTTGTCAAGGTGGGGAAATGGTAATTCCACATCTCTAAAGTGTCATTCTTGGGGTTCATCATCAGCACAGAGGGGATCATGACGGATCCAGAAAAGATCAAGTGGTCACTGATTAGACCACTCCTTCAACTTGCAAGGACCTTCTGTGTTCCCTGGGGTTTGCCAACTTCTATCTACGGTTCATCAGGAACTACAGCTCTGTTGCCACTCCACTCACTGCACTTTCATCCCAGAAAATCCCTTTCAACTGGTCCCAGACAGCAAAGAAAGTGTTCTGTGATTTAAAGATCTACTTTACCACTGCTTCTATTCTCTTCCCAGTTCCTTCCCATTAGTTCATAGAAGAAGTGGATGCTTCAGATACCGGGGTTGGGCCGTGTTGTCCCAGGGTTCAGTTGAGGACCAGAAGATTCAACCAGGTTCAAAGAACACTAAACCCAATGGGTTTTTTTCCATGCAGCTACAGTCAGACAACAATAATTTACCCCAAAGAGGATTGATTAAGTATAAAATGGGTGTTTTTCCTCATTTCTTCTAAGTATAAGACTCAGTTGATTCAGTCAGACACTGTTGTAGGAAAACATTACTACATAAAAGGTGACAGCTGTAAATATCAAACCTTAGTTAAATTCAGGAAAAAAAAAAAGATAGCTCTTCTTATAGTAAACTTTTATGTGCATCAAACGGTAATATTAAGTTGATTATTTTATATCATTGCTTGGCCAAAAGTATAATGTGCTCTAAAGACAGTTTGTTGTGCAGCATAAATCACCATGGTGAAGTTAAGAATCACTGTAACCATCACCTGAATTAAAACAGATGTTACTTCACTAACCAAAAATCCAGCTTAAAAAATGATTCATATTTAAAGCCAATGTTTAGTAAAAACCATATGTACATATATATTTTCACAAATGATGCCTACCAAGTTTTGAAGTCCTGTAAGTTAATAAAACAATACTGCTTCCCCTGACTAGATGCAGTCTATGACATGGGACAAGCCCATCTCTTAATTTTCCAATTAACTTTTGGAAGTCATGACACAACACCTCATGAACAGTTGATCTGTAGCCATGCAAAAATGAGGCACCTTTTTCCAATTCAGTACAACAATCATTGATATTTCTACCTAGAGTTGCTTAATGCATTCATAACAGAATTAAAGATATCTTAAAAACTAGCAGTCATATTTACTCTGACACTTTATGTATCTTAGACAAACAGTTATCTATCTGTGTCCCTTACCCTTTGTGTTTGGGGATGGCTGCTGTGATAAAAAAAAAATAATGTGGAAGGCTCTTTTTTTAAACAGGTGAAGATTATGAAACCTTGCCAGGGGCTACACTTGTTAAAATGTGAGGCTACAGCCATTTGTTGTGTGGGGTATTGGCAAAGGGACAAGTATAATCATCTGTAACATGTTCGTGGTGACTGTTTGACCTTTGTATGACCATAACCCTTTATGACCCACATAAAAGCACCTGTTAGAATCTGCTTCAGGGTTACTAGGGATGAAACACCCATTCAATTTTCCAAAGGTGACCGCCTGATGATTTGTGATTAGTGATTTTTGAGACAATCAATATGATGCAGTCATGTCTGTCTGATATTATGCCCTTCAACTGCAGTGTGATTTTCTGATGTTCACTTAAATCATTTTATAGTCATAAATACATGAAGACAAACAAGTTTTGGTACTTTGCTGGAAATTAATATCTGATTCAATGTTCTGCATAACTTTAAATTGACATTTGAGTTACTTTGATATTGAACCCTTCCCCTGTACAGTATTTTACCAGTAATGTCCTTTTACATATGATTTGTCATCAGGCAAGCTGATGTATGGCCTATACCCCATATAATTGCAGCATTTTATATTGTGTATGATAACTGTGGAAAGAATGGGGAACGCACCAGGTGTGGTCTCTCTTCATTCACCATAGGAGCTCTGTCATGCCTTAGTGACACCCTGGAGTTTGTATAGAACCAGAAATTCAAAGTCATGGTTACTCTGAAACGTCTATGATACACTGAATCTAACTGGGAGTTGAAAACTGAACCATGGTTTCGTATTAAAGTGAACAGTGCCCCCTTATTGCTTTCAGGCGCTTTTCTGAAGCAGTGTGGTCACTGGAAACAGATGAGGCGTCTGTGCTTCTACACACAGCCCGTCATCCACCTACCTTTGAGTTTGAGCATCTCTGCAACGCAGTGCGGCTTTAAGAAGAACGGGGCTCTTAAAC
Source organism: Antennarius striatus (assembly GCF_040054535.1). Classification (NCBI taxonomy): domain Eukaryota; kingdom Metazoa; phylum Chordata; class Actinopteri; order Lophiiformes; family Antennariidae; genus Antennarius; species Antennarius striatus. Next base: position 9,667,818 of record NC_090785.1, read on the forward strand.
GTGCGGTTGGCTCCTCCTTCAGCCATGATGTCAGTCGGAGGGAGAGCGAAAGGAAGAGAGGTGGGCAGCATTGAGGAATCGAGTTCATACAATACTACTGAGACATCTACAGCTTAGCAGACAGATACGGTGAACCGCCTTTCACGGCTCCCGTACCGAGGCACACTTTGATCCAACTCCATTGGGGGGGGACAGCAAAGTGTTTCTAGCAGCCCTACTTTAGTTGTTTGTGTGGGGGGGGAGCGTGCACAACCTTGAATCAGTTAAAAACAGCTTATGAAATAAATTATGGGTAAGCTTACGTGTTTTCATTAGAAGCCAATTTTTTCCGGTCTTGGATGAAGTTTAACGGGCGGGTCAGGAGGCAGGTAAACGCACGCCTTTTTCTTTTCTTTTTTTGACACCAGCAATTTTTTTGCTGACCAAATAAAGTAGGAATGCAAGCCTAGACCCGGACACAAAGTTAGTGTATAACAGACTTGGATCGATCCGCATCTCCGTCAGTGGAATTGTGAACCCACGATTAACGAAGAGGAATTACAGCGTCTCCATCAAAGTTGATCTCCGTGCATGATTTTTTTTTCCCCCACAAATGAGGACCAGAGTTTTCTTTTTAGCGCATGGATAAGTGTTTTATAGTGGATAACAATTTTTTCTACCTGCAGCGCATTTTGCTGCCGCTTCTGACAAGGATGCTTTCTCCCCTTTCCCTCCACTTCAGTTAAATTCGTGGCACGTCTTTTTTTTCTTTTCTTTTTTTTTGTAAATCAGTGATGCTCCCTCTCTACTGCTCTCACGGTTGATTTTTTCAACGCACTCGATCTGTAAAGGTAAGCTCTGCTTCTATTCATGACTTCTCTGTTGAGATCGACATGTGTTTTACTTCATTCTGTACATACACGCACGTCTGTTCTGTCTGAACGCATTCAGAATCGTTGGGAGAGCGCCCGAAGCCTGAATTATTTGCTCCTTGGAAAATCAAATTGATGCTCCAATAATGTGTTGTAGTTACAGTAACAGAGAAAAAATATAAACTTGTTGGAGATTTGAACATTGTTTAAATACCACATTGATAAATTGCGTTTCGCGATGTTGAGCCATATTGATTTTGCGTGGGTTTTCCTCGAGTCGCTCCAGCGATGAAACAAGCGTCGCCGTGCACCTGATGGAAAAAGAAATTATCCACGGACACGGTGTACCGTAGTAAATCTAAGCCGAGCTGTCGCATTATGAATCTCCTTCGCGCGGTTGATCACGTCTTCAAGGGTTATTTAGTCTTTCTCAAAACCGATTGAGAGACAGATAGACCTACTTCCCGAGACCATCTCAAAAGCAGAGTTGGAGGAGTCTAAGCAGTTTGGCCGCTTATCTCGGTGCGTAGGTGCGCGGTTACAGCGCGCTCTTGGTCAAAGGGTTCAGCTGCCCCAGACCATAACCACAAGGGTTTTTGTCTGTTGTCATCGAATGCCTTTGAGGGAAAAAAACACGTTATGGTGGGTTCCTCTAGGTATAGTTAAGATTGCCATGACTGATTTCGAAATTGCTCCGTACATTTTACTTTTCAAGTTTCCAAAATGATGCCTGTTCTATATGGAACAAAATATATTTGACCAAGAACTTTCATCAATTTGTAGCGCCGCCCTCCAAAAGTTGAGCAAAATATTTTCACTGAAGAAGTTCAAATATTTATTTGATTAAAACAGAAAATTTTGCTCACATCCCCATTTCATGTCACTATGGGTATACAGAACAACTGGTGTTGTCTGCAATATCCTGACATGTCTTAATTTTTTTCCTTAGGTCAGTTTGACTCTATGCTGAGTAGTTTGGGAGTTAATTTGTAAAGAAAGTTCATATGGTCCAAATAGATTTGTGAGTAAGCAATGTCAAAAATGTTTCAGTGGTGTTACATCTGCTTGGCTATTCCACCAAAACACTGAAAACAATTTTTTTAAATCAGGTATAATATATGGAAAACCTCAGTAAAGAGCACTTCAAGTTTTAAATATTCTCTCAAATATTCTCCTAGTTTGGTTTATTCACAATATTGCAGTTGAATTATCCGTTTATTTTCCGAGAAAGGACTACCCACAGTAAGTTTACCTATTTTTGAATCTATGTATGCGTTAAATCACATCAAATGTGGCAAACTGAAATACAATAGCAACTATTTTATTAATTGTGTTTTGGCTGTGTTTTTACTGTAGTGATAAAATGAGAAACATATGTCACTACAAATCACAATAGGAAGCTTCTTAATTACTTGTTTTCTTCTTCTGAAAACTTTTTTTCCCACAAACAAGTGAAAATTTATCACACATAAAAACAATCTATTTTTAACTAACAATAAACTAAACACTGCATTGAAATTCTTATTTATATGTAGCATTGCCTTTGTAACCTTATATTACTATCCAATTGTTACATTTCTTAAAATAATTCAATTTGATTATACGTGAGAGTGAGAAAAGATTACCTGGTGGCAATTAATTATACAAGCTATTCACAACTCACTCAATTCTAGATAAAGATTTATATAATGACTGGGAAAAAATAGATTAATCCCTGGGGTATGTGGCCAAACACAATTACCAAACTGTGCAATGGTGTCTAATTTTGTGTCAAAATCTGTCCCTCTCAATTTTCCCTAAACAATTTGAACTGACATTTTCCATCAGTAATAATCCAAAAGTACAACTGTCAATGTAGAAATTTATAGAAAAAATTGTTTTATTGTATTTTCCTATTTTACTGTTAAATTTAGGTATTATAATTATTATTGAAGTTCACAAGAGATTTCAACTTTTATTCCTGCACCATGTCAAGAGAATTGTTCTTGCTGTATGGACTGAAAAAAAGAAAGTTGATCCTGACAGAAACCATCTCTGTGAGGCTGTCAGCGATCCTTAAAGCTGTTGAAAGTGAAAAAGCGCAGGACATTGAAAAGTACTACTTTTACCCATGAACCTATTTGAGGATCTCTTTGGATCCATCCACAATGTTAATACATGTGACACTTTTCAAAATTTCCAAAATGGCCAAATGTCTTAGATCTCAGTCTATAACTACTGATACAAACACTTCAGTTTATATTACTATGTTTTGGGTTGATGTTAACAGGTGACAGCAGCTATGTATCCCCCTTTTCATCCCTACCTTCTCTGAGTGCAAACACCAACAGGGCCTGTCCATCATACTGGTGTGTAAAGTAATCCAGGGGCTCCTTCTCCTCACTCCCCAGAGAAGGAGGTTTGAGTTTGTCTACTAGATTCAACCTGCTGTCTGAGGCTCAAAATAGCATTTCAGGAGACTAGTGAAATGTAAGCAAAGGAGACACTGACTGACAGCTAGGATTTTCTTTTTCACTCCCTCTCACTTTTTCCATCGAGCACATTTTAATTCTTTCATCCTGCCCTATTCACTGCGGATAAGTAAAGAGGTGTGACGAGTGGAAAGCCATACATTTGTTCTATCTATCTATCTATCTATCTATCTATCTATCTATCTATCTATCTATCTATCTATCTATCTATCTATCTATCTATCTATCTATCTATCTATCTATCTATCTATCTATCTATCAACATCACATTACCATTATGACACTATCCTCTCTGTTCCGACATTTGTACTCTTGCATGTACTCTAAGTCAGAAAAATATTAAATTTCTTCATCCTCCAGAACATTATTGTCACTTGCAAGGGAGAGAAAATCTAGATCACGCTTTGATCTTTTCTGTTTTTTTCTTTTTCACCTCGGCGAATCACATCCCATTTAAGGATGTAATTTAAACTTCATTATTCGTTGAGTGAGCTCAGCCTTGGACTGCCTTACGATCATCACAGTAAAGCAATTGCTGCTCACTCTCAGAGAGATGCACACTTCAAAGTAAATTGTGTCAGAGTCACTAATGGTATATATCTCATCAATATTTGGCATGACAGTACAAAAATACCAGAGATACATATGAAGAAGGAAGATCCTTCACATTGACCACTGTTAGTCTCTTTTTTTGAGTCTGTGAAACTGTTCATTAATGAGTCTCATGTAATATCTTTAAAGGCTGTATAAATGCAGAGCAATTGTTGCTGATTTGTACCAGCTTAATTAAAATCTTATTTTTAATCAAGTCCCCTTTGTCAGTAGGCAAGAAGCTTTAGTGAATATGAAAACTATTGCCTTGCCAATTTAGAGGACCCCTGCAGTGCAGTTTAGGTAGTCATACCTACTCGGCTGGATATTGTTTGGCTAATGTAAATGGATGGAAGGAAATTTCATAAAGTGGGAAATATCGCCATTCCCCAAGAGCTGTTTGTAGTCCCTTGTTACTCCTGGTATGTATGCGTTTTCAGCATCGGCTGTATGTCGTTTCTATGATGGCTGTCATAAACAAATTGTGTGATTCACTGAAGGAAAAGGATATTTGAATTTAAGGCAGTTGCATTAAAAATCCACCACAGACATTGAAGAAAATCATATGGGGTTGATAAACATTCAGAGAGTTAGAGGACCTAAGCATATAGTGGGATATGAGTGATAAAATAACAGTTATCTTTAAATTTATTTCCCTGGAATTCACATGAGGTCCCACAATTATTATGAAACATAAACATTTCTATGGTTTGGTAACTTTAAAATGAAACGTCATTGCACATTAAAAACAACTGTGTGAAAACAAATACTTAAATAATTTAACAAATCAAATAAAAGCCACATTGATTTACTCCCATAATAATTGACTGCATAACCTACTAATTAACTTGTGGAAAACAGTCAATATTTCATACCAACATATACTGACAGAGAAGTACTTTTACAATATGACTCTATCATCTTCCCTTTGCCATCTTGGGTACTAGTAATCTGGGTCTTGCTCTTTAGCAAGCGTTGCATGTTAAAAAAATTCCAGAACAGCATATGGTAAAGTAACACCATATACAGACTATTTTATAGTTCATAAAACATTTTTCGTTCAGAGGCATCATTTAATACAATGACAGAATAGATATTGTACTATGAAATAGTGAAAATATTAATATTAATACAGAATGAATTTGTGATTTAAGTTAATTAATTTGTCAGTCCAATATTAAATTATTTCACAATGTTGTCTTTTGTCAGCGCGGTTACTCCAAACAAAGGTGTTATATTGTGTGTACATTTACGTACATTGAGGTTCATGAAATACTTGCAAGCTCGACTGCTTACATTTAGAGCAATTAGGTAGGGTCAAGCTATGGAACTGTGTCTTTGTGTGTCTTTATGTACGTGTGTTCAAGCACTGATGCCTAAAGCTCCATTCAGCTCTCCCAAAATCAGCTATGAATTTAATATATAATATATAATATTTAATATAAATTAAGTTCTTCTTTGTGAAGTGTTTCATTTTTTGTACCCGTCAGTTAATGAACAAGCTTTCAATTCAGATTGTCTTGTCACCACAGGAAACTCAACTGCAATAATACTACCCAATGAAAATATGAAAAGATTTATTGTGATGAAATGGATTGATGGAATAAGTGAACCACTAACCTTTACCTGCCCACTTGTGCAGTGGATGTCATCAAAGGTTATTTGTGTGAAACAGTTGTCAATTTGCTGTCGATGAAAGGGTGTGGGATGATAACTACTACGAATAGATAGGTCAAGCTGAAAATTCTCTGCAAGGGAAAACAGAATAATTGAAGCAAAACTTTAAAAACCATTTATCTCTGCATTGATCATGTGCCTTCAGTCTTTGTTTTTTGTTTTTTTTCTGTCTCACTTCTCTTGAGGTAGAACTGCAGCTGTTGGTGTGAAGCTCCCATCCCCTCTTGAGTATGGACTTAGCAAGTCAGGCTCATGTGCTGGTGGTCTTGCTCACCTGTATGGCTTTGCTGTGCCAAGCCCAGGAGAGGGACTACACGGTGAAGGAAGAGCAGCCGGAAAACATCCGCATCGGTAATCTGCGCAAGGACTTGGACCTCAAACTCGACCCTAACATCAGGCTATCCTCACCGCTACAGTTCAAGCCTGTGTACAAGACAGGTGATGTGCCTTTAGTGAGGGTGGAGGCCAACACAGGAGAGATTTTCACTACCAATCACAGAATCGACCGGGAAAAGCTGTGCTCTGGTGTCTTTGCTGAGAAACGCTGCTACTATGAGATTGAGGTGGCTGTGCTGCCCGATGAGATCTTTAGATTGGTCAAGATCCGTTTCCTGATTGAGGATGTAAATGACAATGCACCCCTTTTTCAGTCTACTGTAATTAACATCTCCATCCCAGAGAACACAGCCATCAACACCCGTTACCCAGTGCCCTCTGCATTTGATCCTGATGTAGGAATCAACGGAATACAACATTATGAACTGGTCAAGGTGAGGCTGCCTACATTTTTATACTCTCTTGCATATAAAGTGAAAAAACATAGGTATTATTTTGTTGGGTTTGAGGGCAGCTTTAGTTGTTTTGATCTGAATACAATATTAATCACAGGTACATTTCAAACTCATTCTACTTTTTATATGATTGGAAGGTCTGTTGTCAAGACTACCATTCGTAGTGCTGTTGTAAATGTACCCCATAACTGAACTGAAGAAACATTTGCAAACGCTACTGAAAATGTGTGTGGTTGAAAACACATGTCACAAGCTCTATTGTCAAGTTTGTTGAAAGTTTTTTGTGTAATGAAACCGTTCTTTTCAAATGACTTATAAGTATTGTCTTGAATTTAGTCCCATTTCTGAAATAGATAAAATGTGGTAGAAAATAATTGTCTTTTCAAGTAAAATGGTTATCTTCAATGTAAGCACAATAGCATCAGTGAATACATATCTTTAATATCTATTAAACCTGCAGTGTGCTGCAAGTCTTTGACCACTGGCAGTCAGTTAGATTTTATAAAGCTTTTTTTGTTTTGTTTTTGATTTTTTTGCTTATATTCTCGTCGTGCTCGTCGTGTCATATTATTCCGATTGTCCGACATAGCTTCTGCCATTAGCCATATCTCAACTTGTAGTGCTGCAGTCTATCCATATTGAAAATTCATTTTGAGCCATTGACAATGTGGCCTACATTTCTATTAAAGTGGAAAATGCCATGGAGCCTAAATGTTTTATAGGCTTTAATATTCTCATATGCTGTTCTTAATAATGAGTGCATAATAGTGCAGCAGTATCAGAGAATATGCTTTTAAAAGTGCACACACAGCATGTACCTCATTTGCAATTTTTCCGCAACAACTTCCTTGTGGTACTAGACGCGTGAAAAAAAAGAATGTGCACTATATCGTTTGAAAGCAGGAATGCATTTCTTCATCTTCTAATAGATGCATTAATAAAGTGCACTGTAATATTCTCTGTTGTCCAATGTATTAAGTCTTACAATCTGTATCAAGCATTCTACATGTATAGTCTATGCAACAATGTCTACATAGGTATATGGTTAATTGAGATTGTACAAGCTCTTCCAATTGATGTGTAGTTAAAACGACCAATGGAAACGCTGTGGAGGAAAACCTAAACATAATAATTAAGATTATTGGTTCTGAGAATATGGTGCGAGGCCGAAATGGGAAGTCCATTCTGTAGTCCTGGATGAATTTAACACTGGATGCGACTGAACAGAATCGTTATTGACTATGTCTCCCTTGAATACAATTTTTTTTTTTTTAAGGGCACCACTGCCAAGGACTCTCCAGCGCTATACCCAGAATTGTTTATGCTTGGAAAATCACCAGTAAAATGTTCTGGTCATTATGATAATCATCTAAAATGTATTTTGCATTTTCTATTTCATTGTAGGAAACTTTCTGCCTTAAAAGTGATTGGATTGCTTTTCACAGGAAATTATTCTTAGCACATGTCATGCCCATGAATCAGATGTACTCAATTTATATTCGTATAAAAACTTCATTTTGTGGATATGAGTTTTTATGTATGAGTTTGGCTTGCCACAATGTTAAAGATACTACTAAATTATTACTACATTATGAAGCATAGCTATATTCTCTGGCTTTCCGTTTCTCGTGTAGTACGTCTAACTTGTCAACATATAGGTTAGATAGATATAGTTGTATATTTGAAAGAAACAGTGGATACTCTTTTTTTTTACAATGTCTTCTATCAAAGGAATGAAGGTTTTTTTGGTCTGTCTTCCTGTCATTTTTGTCCCACACAATACTCCATTCCATATATAACTGGGTGGCAGCATTCAGACTTTGTCTGAAATGCTACATCAGTGTACTGCAATGGCATGTTATGTCACCTGAACTATATGGACAAAGTCATCCTAAGAAATGGTAATGATCATTGTAAATGTCACATGCACAGAACAATGATTTTTGATCAGTGCAAGTTCAGCCATGTAACATAGTCACAGAATAATTCAGAGGCCAAGAAGCAAAAATATTGAACACCAAAGAAATTATTTTTTTTTTTATCCATGGGATTTTCACAGACATTTATTCATAGTCTTAATCCTATTATGTATGTTTTTACAGTATCCTTCATAGCATTAATTTAAGCTGCATCTATGTCAGCATCTTCAGGCATGTTGATAGTAGGTCTTTTTCAAGTTGTTATGTGTAGATCAGTCTTCTCCTGCTGGATGGCCTATGCCTCACTGACAAATTGTATGATGATTAGGGTGTTTATATTTTGGTTGAGCAATCCAGAGAGCTCTTTGACCTGTTTGATACCTACCAATTTTTTTTTATATTTGACACTTTTTTGTGGTCTGTCATAAATAAATAATAGAGGATGAATTTTCCCCTCTGTTGCTATTCTAAACCCAAGCTTAAATAATTTTATTCCTGAAGTTATATTTGAACATGTTAAATGTATGCTCCATTCTGAAGGAGCTAGAAAATGTTGATTAATATATTGCATGGTGCCCTTCAGCAATGAAAAAGACAGTGGGCAAAAGCTCACAGTCAAGCATTTCCAATTTTCATTAGCATCCTATTTTGACACATTATCCTCTTCTGAAGATTGACAAAAGGGGACAAACAATCCTCTAGCTTTTTTGTCTTAATTATATGCATGAAATCATGGCCAGGGGCAGAACCATATGAGGTATGTAGAGGAAGAATGAAGGAAGAATTCGAGGCCAGATAGAGAGGGCATTTCTATCAGTATTATAAAGAGGTGCTATAGTTTTTGATGAATAGCCCTTCCCATTTAGCCTCATCCATGGGCATCACCGTGACTGGAGTTGTCCTGATATATTCACAGCCCAATTTCAGTCTCCTCTTAGTTTTAATAAGGTCATCAACTTGGTTGAAAAATGCATCCAGAATCTGAGGCACTGTCTACAGAACAAGGTTCAGAATCATCCTTGCCTCATCATCAGCCAGCTCCACTTTCGTCAGTCTCCCTCAGTCATTTTTATTTCAATTAGCCACCTCTGATTACAGCACATTATTCTGATTATGTATACAGCACATAGCCCACATTTACCCTGATTTCTTTGTGATCATGACAGTGACCTGTGGCCAAGTAATGTGAAATAAATGGCAAGTCATCAAAGTTCAAGAAGACATGCACCTGTGCAGTATGTGTGGTGAAAGACCATTGTATAATGTACACACTTAGCCATTTAGACAGCTTTGTCCTTCTTGCTAAGCCTTGGGGTTCATGTGAGTGATTCATGCTAGTATTTGGCCTTTTCATACCCTGCCCTAGATCTTATCACAATCTGCCAGACTAATTTTGCATTCAGGAGGATGCACAGCCTGAGAGATAGCTCATTTCAACTTATTGAAATGCGTTGAGTGCTATGTTGTCAGTTGTAAAATTGTGTGAAACCAAGACAAAAGCATAGAGGAAATGCTGGCCCATAAATCATTGTGCAGTGTTCTTTTGACACATCCTAACTCAATGTCCTACTATTACCAAATATCAATGTGCATATAGTCAGCTATTGTGCTAAATACATGAACCTTTCAAACAACACATAATGCTTTGTGCAGATATATTAGTGATTATGAATACAGACACCAGCATGCCGTTCTGGACATTCAATGATGATATGATGCACCAACTTTCATTTCAGTTCGTTCAAAAAGGAGTATCTTACTACCTATAGGTGCTATGTCCACTAAACACCATGTTACTTTTGTTGATCACTGCTGCAGTGTTGGCTGTTTAAGTAGTTCCGTCAATCACTGACATCCTGACAGAATCCCCTTTGCAAGCATTTTTTTTTTCTCAACTAAGTGCCTGAATTTACGATCTAGAGTTACATGTTTTCTCATGCCAATTACAACAGTGTCGAGACAATGTTTCTGGATTTTGGAATAAAATGAGGACTCTAGTTCTCACAATTTGTCTACTGTTTCTTGCTTGAACAAGGATGATGTATGTATCTTAATCTCATTTGATAGCTGTGCCTAGACAGCGTAATCTCTCCCAACATTATGTGCAGCATGAAGCTTATCTCTTTAAATAGGATGCTTTTTCTTGTTTTACCATGAAACTGCTTCTCAACGACAGAGCTTCAAAGGGCTTCTTTGTTTCATAATATGCATGCAGCTCATTCATGGACTTGATCTTCCTCTTATTTCCTCTCTCTACTCTCTCCTTTTCTGTCTCTTGTGTCCCTCTCCCTATCTTTTTCCTCTTTTTTTTCTTCTCTTCATATTTGGAAACATGGAGAGACAGTGTTATACCCTAAATGCAGTGGTATTGCTGTAGGTGGAAAAGAGTTAGTTGAATAGCCTGTTACTCTAATTTCCCAAGAACATAAGTTTTCATCCACATCTGTTTTACTATATTTAACCTATCCTTAGTTAAAAATTATGATAATCACCCTTTTTTATTTAATCTCGGTTGATCTGGTCTTGCAGTGCAGTTCAAATGTTCCAATTTTATGTGCTGATGCTTCTCAAATTTTGACTGTCATCTGTTGTGTAACTGAAGCAAAAATTATGAACAATGCCTTACACATCACAGAAAGCCTGAAATCCATTTTTGAGGAAAAAATGTAATGAAGAGGTTGAAAAGGAAAACAAATCCATTCAAGAAATAGTTACAAGATGGGCTTTATTTGATTCAACCATATGATAAGAATGTTTTTCTTTTTCAGATTTTTCAAAATATTTGCAAGTAAACATTTCTTCTGATTGTTGCATTGTTTATACAATAAAGTTATTGTATAAAATACTTTTGAATTACAGTTACCCAACTGAAAAAAGTAGGGAACAGCGAACAGCCAGCAGCTTTGCTTAAGACATTTAATTTGCTTGTGACACTTGGCTGATTATGAGGAGAAATGTGAATGAGTAACCAAAGAAATTACCCCCATAATGGGTAAGGCTTTCATGCCTAATTTAGAATATTTTCTTATATAAGTAAAAAAAAATATGTTGCGTCACTGGAGAAATATGTACTTTTATTTGCTATTATTATGCAAAAAAATGACAAAAGATTCTGGGATTCCGTGCTTAGTTCGTATGTTCTTCCTTTGTCTGCATGGGTTCTGTTCCAGTTCCCCAGCTTCCTCTCAGCTCCAAAAACATGCACTTCAGGTGAATTGGTCAATTTCAGATTGTCCGTAGGTGTTAGTGTGTGCGTGAGTGGCTGTTCATCTTTCGTGTGGCTCTGTGACGCAGTTGTGGCGTGTCCAAAGCACCTCCACACCTCTTGCCCACAAGCTCGCTGAGATTGAGTTCAGCAACCCCTGTAACCCATGAAAATGGAAGAAGCATTTTAGAAAATGAATGAATCAATGCATAAATGCATGGATGCCATTTTATTAGTACTCTCTTAAATCATTCCTAGGTAAAATTGTGCACTTGCAAAACAGAATAATTATGACTCATCATGTCATCTTGTCTTTGCAGAGTGTTAGCGAGTTTGGTTTGGACATCATTGAGACTCCTGAGGGTGACAAGTGGCCACAGCTTATCGTCCAGCAAAACCTGGATCGTGAGCAGAAAGACACTTTTGTCATGAAGATAAAGGTGGAGGATGGAGGCAACCCCCCAAAATCCAGCACTGCAATTCTTCAAGTCACCATCTCTGATGTTAATGATAATCGTCCCATCTTCAAAGACAGTGAGCTAGAAGTAATGGTCCCAGAGAATGCCCCCATGGGATCATCAGTTGCTCAGCTTCATGCCACGGATGCAGACCTAGGTTCCAATGCACAGATACACTTCGCGTTCAGCAACCAGATCTCTGCCTCAACTAAACGCCATTTTGCCATTGACAGCTCTACAGGATTGATCACTGTGAAGCAGCCGCTGGACAGGGAGGTAACTCCTGTTCATAAACTCATCGTGCTTGCCAGTGATGGCAGCTCTACCCCCTCCAGAGCAACAGTGATTGTTAATGTAACAGACATTAATGACAATGTTCCCACCATAGACACCCGCTACATTATCAACTTGGTTAATGGGACTGTTCTACTGTCTGAGAATGCACCTCTCAACACCAAAATAGCACTAATTACTGTTACTGACAAGGATGCAGATCTTTACGGCAAAGTCGCTTGCTACACTGACCATGATGTTCCTTTTCGGTTGAAGCCTGTTTTTAATGATCAATTCTTACTAGAGACAGCTGCCCCCCTCGATTATGAGACGACTCGGGAATATGCAATTAAGATAGTGGCCTCGGATAGGGGGACGCCTCCTTTGAACACTTCAGCTATGGTTTTAATTAAAATCAAGGATGAGAACGATAATGCACCCATCTTTCCCCAGCCGGAAATCCAACTTTCTATACCGGAGAACAATGACCCTTCTACACAGTTAATAAAAATCAGTGCCACTGATTCAGACAGTGGACATAATGCTGAAATTATTTATACTCTTGGCCCTGATGCACCTGATGGGTTTAACATAGACAGACGATCAGGAATCCTCTCTGTTGGAAAACGACTGGACAGGGAGAAACAGGAAAGATACTCATTCACTGTCATAGCAAGGGACAATGGCTCCACTTCCCTGCAGAGCAATGTCACTGTCAGGCTAATCGTCCAGGACCTTAATGACAACAGCCCAGCTTTCACACACCCTGAGTACAACTTCTATGTGCCTGAGAACCTGCCTCTCTACGGAACTGTTGGGTTGATCACAGTGACAGATGCAGATGCTGGAGATAATGCTGTTGTTACTCTGTCCATTTTGAATGGAAAGGATAATTTCATCATTGACCCTCAAACCGGTGTGATCAAACCAAATATCACCTTCGACAGAGAGCAGCAAAGTTCTTATACATTTATGGTCAAGGCAGTTGATGCAGGCCAACCGTCAAGCTCCTCCTACGCCAAGGTCACTATCAATGTAGTTGACGTGAATGACAATCGCCCTGTGTTTGTCATCCCATCCTCCAATTACTCATATGACCTAGTGCGGACCACTACCACCCCTGGCGCAGTGGTCACCAAAGTGTTTGCCATTGACAATGACACAGGTATGAATGCTGAGCTGCAGTACAGTATTATCAGCAACATCATCATAACATCTAGGGTGTCTCCTCGAGGTCTGTTCACCATCGACAAATCAACGGGTAACATAACACTACAGGAGAAAATAGTGGCAGCTGATCAGGGGCTTCATCGGCTGGTGGTCAAGGTTAAAGACCTTGGCCAGCCTGAGTCATTACATGCTATTGCACTTATTCACTTGTTTGTCAATGACACTGTGTCAAATGCTACTTTCATCCAAGAGCAACTGCGAAAAAGTATGGAGACACCACTGGACCGTAACATAGAGGACAGTGAGGTATCTCCTCAAACCAATGGATATGTGATCGTTGTCATAGCTATCATAGCAGGTACCATGACTGTCATTTTGGTGATATTTGTTACTGCCTTGGTGCGGTGCCGACAAACGCCCAGACATAAAGTGGTACAGAAGGGCAAGCAGAGTGGTGAGTGGGTGTCACCCAACCAAGAAAACCGTCAGATCAAAAAGAAGAAGAAAAGAAAGAAGCGATCGCCTAAGAGCCTTCTCTTGAACTTTGTGACCATTGATGAATCCAAGCCTGATGACCCTACCCATGAGCATGTTAATGGCACACTTGATCTCCCTGTGGAGTTAGAGGAGCAAACTATGGGGAAGTACAATTGGGCTACCACGCCCACCACATTCAAACCTGACAGCCCAGATTTAGCCAAGCATTACAAGTCAGCGTCCCCTCAACCTACATTTCAAATCAAACCGGAGACTCCAGTTGCCCCAAAGAAACACCACGTGATCCAGGAGCTCCCATTGGACAACACATTCGTGGTGGGCTGTGACTCACTCTCTAAGTGCTCATCGACTAGCTCCGACCCATACAGTGTCTCAGAGTGCAGCTGTCAGGGGGGATTCAAGACTGCAGGGCAAATCACCACCCGACAGGTAATTCATAACTTCCTTTTTAAACCCACCCACACTAGTCCCCACTCACATTCCCCTTGCTATTCCATGATAGGAGATGTAGAACTGGGAAGAATGTGGCAGGTAGGGGGCAGGGGATTTTCCCACACAGACAAACATGTCCATATGAATGTCATTTACAGCTAAAAATTGGTACTCAAGATTTGCAATTAACAAATGAGTAAAATGTAATATGCTGCAATTATCAACCCTTCTTCATAAGTACCTGTAATTGCAAAAATATATCCACTGCTTAATTTCTATTCATATTATTAGATAATGGCAGCAGTGCAATGATAGAAAGCTATTGTAAACTTTAATGGGAATGAAAGTGTTTATACAATCTAATAAAGAAGAGCCTGAGATAGGCTAACATGTTCTAACTCAACTGGACAAATTCAGCAGCCATAAAAGTCCCAAACTCACAATTTGTAGTTACCCCTCAGTTTTGCACATGAACAAAAATCTCAATGCTGTTTAATACATGTATTGTTAGACTTTCAAAATCAATCTTACTAAAATTTCACATATTGCATAATGACATTTTATGACGTTTTTTATATGTAGGCTCAAGAACTGCTGAGTTAGGTGTAGGAAAAGATGAAATAAATTCAGAAGTTTTGTGACTTTGTTAAAAAGACTGCATATTTTTATAGAGCATGATATCAGTTAGTGACATAACTTCTATTGTGCATGTCATTATGAGATGACCTCCAAACTTTTCAGACTATCAATGCTGCCACAGAAAGAGGCCTCTCTGGTAATAACACTATAGCAGACTAATTTATGATGCCATACTCGCATGTAAAAGGCCCCTGACCACGCTCTGCTCTTGACGGATTGGGAGTAAAAACAGACTAAAAGAGGCAACAATGATATACCTACTAGTGTATTCTAGATCAAGGTTCAATGTTGCTATTTGCTAATGTATTTTACTGACAAATTTATACACAAAAAATACATTTTGAGTCTATCTCATGCAGTAGATAATCAAAACTTATGAAGGTAAAAAGTCTTGACATTCTAAAACTAGGTGATAAATAAATAATCTCACCTCATCTCTCATCTGTTCTGAGTTTTTTCCGTAGAATATAAAATGCTCTTCTAACCACACCAGTGAGGCTTTGTGGGAGAGAGGTTCATTTGAATGCCAAGGTGCAGCAAAGGGCTTATGACTCCGTATGAGATATGTGCCAAATGCGAAGGGCCACGATAAATAAAAGCCAGTGAGGGAAATAAATGTAAATCAGAGCTAAGGAGCAATGGCCTTGCTCAGTGTGGACAACCAAAACTGAAACCTGTAGGGAAGACTGAGTGCTATTTGGGGCAGGGGAGGGGGGTCACAGGGATCAAGGTGACGTTGGCTTTGGACCAATATACTTAACATCAAGGGAGTAGTGGTCCATAAAAATGCCTGCCAGGGTGATGTTGCATTTTGTCCATGAATGTTCTTCTTTAATGACCTCAATAATGGTTATAAATTACGTACAGAAATTCTTTTCATTCTTCAAATGAGCTCACGTAGTAGAGGGTGTAATGACATCACAACAAAGGTTAGCTGCTGTAATATATCATAGATTATACTAAAGAGGACACTGAAAATGTTTTTTTTTTTTTTTACTTCCACAATACGTTACAGAGCATGTACATGTTTTTATTTGACTTACTATCATTAGGACATTGGAAACAGTCCTGGCTGACTACTGAGCAAGGAATAGCAATTTGCAGATAGTGCCAATGTGTTCATCCTTTGTTTTCATTATCACACATCCAGTCAAATGTTCTGCCTTTTCTACTTTTTTCTTTTGCTTTTTTAGTTGGTTCCTTTAAAAATGCGTAAAAGGTTTGATTATTTCTTCGTTGCACTGGCATTCTTTTTTTTTTACTGTTTTGATGATAATTATCATGACTGCCATTCATCCAGTTTTGGGCAAATTTCATCATTTTGCATTAATAATTGATTTTCTTTGATGAGGTGCTTGCTTTTGTGGATGTCTGCCCTCACATTCTACACAGTTTTCAGATCTTTGGTTCATTTGCTTCTTTTTGCTCCCAGTATGCTTCTGTGTGACATCTAGCATGCATTAAAATTCCTTGTGGCATAGTTTTGGTAAATGACTGTTGATCCCAGTATCCCAGTAGGTATTGTGCTTGTAATTCATGAAGACACCCACGCGATTTGATAGTCATTCGCATCAACTTATTTAAAACCCTGGTTAAAAGCTATGATGTGCCATGGTATATTATATATGTAAGCCAACTACATGCCCTCCGTACCAATGATTTAATTCAGAATGTGTTTATACACACACTGACGAGTTGTCAGGATAATTTCCTTATTTCATTAGTGGTGACAACCCTGAAATATGCAGAAATAGTCTGACTGTGTTCCAAATTTCAGAATTATTTTCCGTCATGATTTTTATGCATCATGGGCATAAATTGATTTTCATTTTTGTTATGATAAGAATGACTTTTCTCCGTTTTTCCATCAAAATAATTTAAAATCAATGAATAAGTGATTACTAAACATACTTTCAAATATTCAGACTCTGATTGTGTTGCATCATTACAAAAGTGTATGTATTAATTTTCTCAAAGAAAGGTCGACTTTAGTATGTGTGAGCTTCATATTTTGTGATGCAGATTCAAGAAAAATCTGTCGTCAATGGTTATAATCACCAATCATTTTTTCATTGATGTTAAGCTGTTAATACATCAATATTTTTCTGTCCCCTTGAGCAATTGACAAGTGATGCCTCCTACTTTAGACACTGGATTTCCCACTTGTTTTAAGTGTGCTTATTTAAAGCTTCTTTCATGAAAAAAAAAAAAAAAAGCAAAAAGCATTGCCTGATGAGAATCGAGAGCTTCAAAGGTTAATTAAATGCACCAAAGGGTTAATCACTTATAATACAGTATGATTAAAATCATTGTAATTAGGTTTCGAATGGGGACGATAAGAAACAGGAAAAAGGCAGCTATCCCGTAATATGATCAGTGATGCCACATTCTATCCATGGATGAGAATGTCCTCAGGATTTCTTGTGGTGGGACAATAGATGACCAGTAATATTTGTTGATGAATTATTATAATTTCTCTATCAATATGTCATCTAATATTTGTCATTTTGTATGAAAATTAACAGTATTTTTTTAAAAAAACAATGTTCTTTCATATAGTGTTGCTTTCATCAGAGAAGGGAAAATAATATTTTTGCACTCAATAATTTAAAGAGATAATCTCAAGCATGCCTATTAAAATAAGCCGAGTTTTGTCTGTCATTGCTAGCTGTGCAGTCCCTCTGGAGCCTAAACCTAACAGCAGAATTTCAAAAGTTGAAGATCACAGGCAGGTTGTCATGTTTTCCTTTCTGGTCATCAATGTGACAGATGGTGTTTCACAGTGATCTGTTGTTGTCCTCTCACCCAACACCTAAAGCAGCTAAAAATAAGACAAGACAAAAAGCCCACCCATAGGATAACAACAGGAAGGATACAGAAGAGGAGGTGATTATGGTTTAAGGTCACTATGATGTTTTCACAGACTTTACAGATGTAGCTGATAAAGAGACAAGATTGTAAAAATACTTCAGAGACCACAGATTTGTGCCACCATATGGCTTCATTATAGAGCAAGACTATTTGTAAAAGCTTCCTCCCCTCCCTTTTCAGTTTTTATGCATCTCATCATTTTCTTTTAACCCCTAACCATGATTTTAGAGGTCAATGTGCCTCCAGTGATGATGAGCTCTTGTGAGAGTGTCTGCTTTAGTGGATGCAGATCAAATGAGTACCACCCTGCTTGAGCAATCTCAGACATCATTCCAAATATGAAGGGAATAAAAAGGCTAATACATTCTTTTGTTTTCCCATAATACTGGAGCACCAGAGCATGTAGTGTCAATGCTTAACAAAATCAACATCCAGTGATTCTATTAGAATTTGCTTGTAATGCATTTGTAGTATCAGATCTTGATTAAATATCCCTTAGATTATATTTTTTAAAAACTATATATTTTATGTAATTAATGCAAAAAAATGCTTTCATTGGGGGGTGAAGGTTACAGGCAACTAGGAATGTACATGTGAGGTGGGTGTGGGTGATGGTAACGACCTTTCTGTCTTCCTTTAGCTCTGATGTTATTTAACTTGTGCTTAAGTACATAACTCGGCTTGTTAATCAAATACCATGGCAGTATGAAATACTACTGACACATTATTGCATTTGGTTTTTTATTGTTTTTTGTTTTTTTTCTGTTAAGTCTCAAGCCTTTGCCTTGCTAAGGTAAAACTATCAACTCATTCTTGAAGCAAATGTTGCTTTCCTCCATAGGAACATCAAGATGTCATATTCTGTACATATCAGAGGACCCACTGGCAAGGGTCCAAAATAAAGAGTGGGCCTAAATTGATCCAAATGGCTTTTTTTAGGGGAAGTAAAGAGTGCTGCACTAGTGTGGTGGGAGACATAAAGACAAGTTTGGAATGGTGATTGGATACAATTGCATGCTCTGATAAGTACAGGAAAAATGCACTAGTTTGAGAGAATTGCAACATTCTTCAAGGAAATCTGACAAGATAATATGACTTGATTGCCAGCTGTGCCTTGAAGAATGTTTTTTATCCTCTATACAGATTTTTTTTATTCAGCGCTCAGGGTAGCCTCACACTAATAAGGCTGCAGCATAGGGTGCTCAGAGCTTGATGATATTGTAACTACAATCTCCCTATATCTGTTTGTCTATCTGTATTTCAGGAGACGGCACTGAAACCACCACACTATGGCACACTCTGTGGCACAGGTACAGCTCGCTCCCACAGGATTAAAATCAATCTCTAGCTCTTGCTACTACCTAAAGAGAGAGAGAGAGAAAAAAGAGAGGAAACAGAGAGAGAAAGAGAAAGGCAAAGGGAGGAAAGAGAGAAAGCAAGGACCGAAGAGGTGAAACAAGTACTTTACTATTGCTACAGCCTCAAACCACAACCTCTTCAAAAAAAATCCTGAGAAAAGATGAACATGGGGGGAGGGGGGTTCTCAGAAAAAGACAGACACTTCATGTTGCCTGACTGAATCTTGACAAAGCTCCTCCTGTGAGTGTTGGAAGTTTGAAATGTTCTATTTGAGTATATTCTATTACTTACTTCAGTAAGTCAGTAAGTATATTGTATACCCTGAAACTGCCTTGAAAAATGTCCCACTCCATCACAAACTCTGTAAAATAGGTGTCAAGTACAGTCAATAGATCTGTAAAGTATGTTTATATGTATGTATGTATATCTATACAGAGTTGATCGTGTTTATATTTATGGGTTCTATTCCTTTTCCTTGTTTTTAAACTACCTGGTGGCCATTTTATTTTCTTACGCTATAATTTTTGTATTGTTTGGCATTGATCTAAGTGGGCTTGCTCATGGAAGTATTGATCTCTAATGTATTTGTGCTGCAAGGTCAACAATACATTGAATTAGATTAGTAATGGCAACACACTGTACCTTTACTGTCAACATTCTCTTTTTTTCCGTCCCACCTTTAACGCCAGTGATTTCTAGTGACAGTTGGTTAATATTACAGAAATATGCATGAACCCACAATACACACTCCTGATCGCCATATAGTTACTACAAAGGGAGAAATGGTAAGACAAGTTTAATATGTTGAGCTAAACCACAATCACAGGGGACTAACTGCTGACGTTATAAACGCTGTTTATGTAGGGCAGATTTGAAAAGCATTAAGTCTAACCTTTTATGGGCTGTTTCAAATTTGGAAGTTTGGGTTAGATAATACAAAATAATAATAAAAATAATCCTCAGTCTGTCTTTAATATGACTTAAGCAAAAAAATTACTTCACTTTGTGCCCTTACATACAGCATCTCTATACAAAAGACAGACATTTTCTGATGATAAGAACATTGAACACCAAAATAATTAAGGTCACAAGGTCAAACAGCAATAAGTTAGCATTCGACAGAAAATCCACTGCAGTGCACTCATTTTGCTTTCATCTTTTCTATGGCTATGCGTCCTGACTAGAGTAATTCCTACAGTATTCACCAGTGGCTTGATGAATTAGCAGCATTGTTGTTCAATAGTAATGTTAAATGGTGAGCTCAAGAATACTTTGATAAGTAAAGTTTAAAAGTACCTACAGTACCTGCATATAAACATAGGTTTAGAGTCAAAAAAATTGTAATAGACTGTCAAAAAAATTGGGAAATTAAAAATAGAACAGAGATTGTTAGATCTCTCTCTATACACACACACACATACACACACACACACACACACACACACACACACACACACACACACACACACACACACACACACACACACACACATATATATAGTCTATCATCAATGGGCTTTTGAAAAAGCATTTGATTTAGCCCCAGTCTTAATATGTAATGATTCTACATACTGTGTCTATTTTAGAGCTTTTAATTTTATGTTGCCTATTTGTGAGACAGGTTGTTTTTATTGAAGGATACATTTTCATGTAATTATGATATCAAATGTATTCACTACTGCGTAGGAGCCCCAGTATGAAATATACATAGTATTCTAGCACTGTGTAATGATTAGATTTGCCTGTTCTATGGCAGAAAAGACGAACTCGTACATGGGGAAAGCTTTTTCATGTAAGGATGACAAACAACCTCACTTTAATTTACTGTGAAGTACAATATGCACCTTACATGATTTTTGTAATTGACTTTGATTTGCCAGTGTGGAGACAACTGTAAATGTTTTGTTTATGTATGTGTGCGCTTCTGAAATTTATTAAAGTCTTTTGCATTGTATTTCATACTTTGATGACTCTTCTTATTTTCAGTATGAGTATACATCACTCAGTTTGGTCTCTTTTCTGCACTTCACCGTATCCAATTTAAGAGAACAGTACAAATAAAAAAAGGTGTTGGTTTGGACAGGAATGATTGCCCTATCTCACAAAAATGACTGAAACTTAGATTTTGCATAATATTGCATTTTCCTAGGAATAGGAAAGGCAGCAGTTTGGAAATACACTGTATATCATCCATTAAAAAGACAATATAGTTAAAAAGATATGGAAATGTACTGGTAGAGCATCCTTTGAAGTGATAACTTCAGAAGTAACACAGTAAAACAAAGGCTTTTCTTGGAACAACACAGATATTTTTTCTCTTTTTTTTCCTCATGAAAGTCGATAATGATGATTTGATAATGATAACCCTGCTATTATGATCTACAGCAGTGCACAAACACAGTTTTACACATCTGAGATGAAGATTGAGGCTAGAGGGTAAATAATAACCACTTTACCATTGTGTTATGCAGTGTTTATGAGGATTTGATCCAAAAATACTGACTTGAAAGGCAACAAAACAAAGCCGCAGTGGAGACAACAGAAAATATTTAATTTCTTATCAAAGTTATTTCACATTTTAAACCTGAGAAAAAGATAATCAGTTCCCTTGGGGAAAGTGCCCTCTGTGATTTGAGAAAATGCGGTATGCTGAAGTAGAACATTTTCATATAGAGAGACCATAAATGTCAGCTTTCTATTAATAAATCAATGTAAATCAACTAAATGCCTTATTCTCACTTAGAAAAAAAATAGATGGATCAAAAGGAATCTGTATTACTTTGAGCTTTAAGAAAAATTGGAGGTGTATTTTTTGTCATGCATAATTATTACGTATTTCAATAATGCACTCTGTGTGTGTGTGTGTGTGTGTGTGTGTGTGTGTGTGTGTGTGTGTGTGTGTGTGTGTGTGTGTGTGTGTGTGTGTGTGTGTGTGTGTGTGTGTGTGTGTGTGTGTGTGTGTGTGTGTGTGTGTGTGTGTGTGTGAAAACCAAGGAAAGTGCAGCAACAATGCGTCCACAGTCAGCAATAAATTACTTTGTGGATGACAAAGTTAAAACAAAGACAGGATGGGAGGAAAGGAGGAACAGTTAGTGTAAGCATGAGTTACTGGTCTGGTTCATATCAAGAACTGTCTGTGGTACAATGTGTCCTTGGACCACTTTGTTGTTACTCTGCAGTTCACATTGAAATGTTTTTTGGGTCTTTTTTTATTCCCTTGTGAGTTTTGGTCAACTCACATTACTGTATTTGTGTTTCTTTAGATTTTTTTTTTTTTTTTTTGGCCTATGTATTTCAAATTAGCCCCATGCTTGTATCATAATGTATCACTGAGCAAAGTTCTTTGCTGTGATATCGATTCATGATTTATGAGGAAGCAGTATTTGGTTTATCCTGAGATTCCAGTAAGCTATTTATAAGTAGCAAGTTTCATTACATATAATTCAATGATACTGTCTGCAGATGGAACAAAGTCTACAGAGCTGCACACAGTAGCTCACAAAGACCGCCATCCAGCAGTTCAATTTTTTTAGCGAAACAACAAAAATTGTCTTCAACAACTGACAATTCACTTCATTACAATTTTAAAAAAATGATTATTACTTATCATTATTAGCCTTGTGGTTATTAGAATTCTTCAGTAAAGCTTGGATTGACATCCTGTAATGCCATTTAAAGTAAAGTGGATAAAATATAGCACCGCATGTTTATTTAATACGTTTTCAGGTAAATCACACATGTTATGTATTTGTATACATGATCAGACCATTGAATTTCCACAACCTTGAGAGTGCAATCCATATCTCACCGATTATCAGTTCTTGCTGAAAAATGTAACATAAACTTTGTACATGTTCATTATTTCATATGGGTAACATTGGAAAAGAGCTATCAAGATGGCAAAACCCATTCTTATGTTCACATTACATTGATTTCAAAAGTCATTCACATTCTCCACTGAGATAACAGTCATCTACAGACAGTATAGAATGACTACACAAGACTGCAGATTGTAAAAGATCTCTACAGTTGCTGTCTCAGCTAATTCCCTTGAAGCAATGTGCAAGAACTCATTTGAAAACCCCCAATGTGAATTTATAGTCTTCTTCTATGTGTATGGAAAAAAGCCCTTGAAAGCACACACACACACACACACACACACACACACACACACACACACACACACACACACACGTATATATATATATATATATATATATATATATATATTTAAATTTTTTTTTTTTACCTTTGTCTTAACTTTGACACCTGAAACGTCTTTTAGTGGGAATACCAGATATGCAAATATGCCACAGACACAGGCTTGTCATATTCTTACACGCAACTTAAAAAACCCATCTCATTTAAATGTTCATATATTCATGCTGTAGACATTTCATGTTTGTCATTAAGCATCTATGGGGGAGGTGTAGGTCAATTATCCCAGCAGTGAGCTTGTTGTGGGTATGATGTAAAGGTTTTTTGAAGTGATACTGACTTACTGTCAAAGCAGGGCCCATTTATGCATATGCTGTGCAGTGGTGCAGGAAACAAGAAGATGATGTCTTTCTGTTGCACTCTACTCAAGGCAACACTCCACACAATTGCTGCCAAATCTCTGCCAAACTGAATAATTCAATCATCTCCCATAGCTGCGGTGGTCTTGCTACCTTTGTGTGCGCAACAATCAAATCAGTGTGGAAACCCGGCAAGCGGCTCTTTCTGAGACACTGAGTAGCTCTACAGCCCGGAGATTGTTTTCATTGAAAACAATTCTGTTGATTAAACGAGGTGTGACTGTAGAGCGGGGATCTGAGGAACATCGATTGCTTGTACAATTGTTTGTTCCTTGTTAAAAGTGTGATCTAAAACAGTAGTTGCTGATAGTGTGCAACAAGCATTTGTTTTGCTGGTGTGTCGGTGAGACAGTAAGTGTCTCTGCCTACCCTGAAATACCTAAGGTAGAAAAATCCACTATGATCGTTTGTGTCTGATTAACAATGCTCAAGCAGTTAATGCTCATGCAAATATTGTGTATGTACTGGGGGAGGGGGTTCATGGTTATATGTGAGCCGTTTCTCTTGATTTTTAACATTTTTCAGCTGTAGCAGTAGGGATAAGTTAATGTTTTGAGCGTAAACACCCACTCTATCCATCTCACCCCACCCATATTTGAAGTAATCAGGAGGTTACAACCTTAGTTTTACTTAAGTAGATGTAATACTAATTCCTTTGAACACAAAGACAAGAAAAGCCAAAAAGTAGGCGACGTTATTCATAATTTTAACTACTATGTCACTGGTGCTTCTTTACAGCTGCAACCAAACTACCATCACAAAGAGGTTTTTCACAGTGAAATGTGTTCCTCATTTAATTCTCTTGCAGCGTGCAATGGGGGATCTGTCCAGTAATCTATCATGTTGTTGCTTCTAATAAATGCGATTTTCAATGCTAGTCATGCCCCGCTGTGGGTCATTGTTCAACACTATGTGATGTTGTCAGCGTTGCCGAGGCTCATCTGGGAAGTGCAACAGATCCATGTCTAGATTCTTCAGTGTCCGACATATCACTTAATTTTAACACTGTAGTGCTGTTATTGCACAGTGTGTCAACATGTCAGTGATATATACTTTACTAAAAGTATTTATGAGATCTTTTAACTCAGAAAAATAATGTTAATGTCGAAATCAAAGTCGCAACAGGATGCAGTAATAATATGTTTGCAAGCTAAAGGTAGCCAGGCTTGAAAGCAACAACGTAAGACATTGTCCAACAAGGGCCAAGTTTTTGTCGTCCCTAATCCTGATAATCCTCATTCTGAATTCTTGATTTGCTTTTGCAAAAGAGATTGAGAGACGATAAGATGCTTGTCCGCCTCCTTAGAATAGCTGATAATCTGGTTTGAACAGAGGACTCAAGGGGTATTTAGCCTGCCTTAACATTTGCCAAAGCAGATGGCAGTGATGGGGGAAGGCACAACCTTAGACTCCAACCCCCTCCCTCCTTGCATGCTCCAATTTGGAATAAAAGAACAGTGGGATGATAATCAGTGTTGTTTATTTTGCTACTTGACTCTTTAAGTACTTTTAGACAGCTTATAGGCTTTTGCAGGGGATAATCGGGAAACCACAGACAGTTGCCTTTTTCCATTCTGACCCCCCCCCACACACACACACACAATGTAAAATGTGTAAAGAAGATAATTTAAAGTAGATTTCATTGTTAACATTTCTAATATGTCCCATTGCAAACCTTGTTGAAATTAACAAGAATGCATTAATTTTAGCATTTTACTATCCACAGTTCTGGAATACAAAATTTACCATATCATGCAGTGAGAAGACATTAAAGATGTGACATAAATTCCTGTAGCAATTATGTTAAAAATTACCTGTTCTTCAGTATGACAACAAAAACTTCGTGAAGTCTCCAGGATGGCTGAAACACTGTGGCTGGTCAGTGAGTACACTGACCTCCTTTTTACACAAGAAAAACAATCTCCTGCTCTTAATTTAGTCATACTGCATTTTAAACCACAACAGCTGTTTAGACAACTAGACTGCCATAGGCAGGATTTTACTGTATACTCTTGTACTGTAAGTATGAGATGAGGCATCTTTAATATTCATAACAATTCAATTCATCTGATCACACTGTATTAGTATGACTAGTCATTAAGTCATCTAACTTTACGCCTCTGGCAATTTTCTCATCATGGACTGGACACCTGCAATAAAAGCATTTCTCTAATGAGATTATCCCATTAACTAATTAGAGCTCCATTTGACACAAGTAGGACAACTGTGAAAAGGTTTGCTTGTTTGAAAAGACCTTTTGAAAAAAAACCCCCAAAATACTTCATTCCTCATCTGTGCAGTTGTATTCTGTAACAGGATATTTGACATAGCTGTCAGGCTTAATCTGAGGCAGGACACAAAAGAATAGCACAGACGGCAAATGCATCCCGCCCAAAATTGTACACAGTTCAAACTTAATCTGCACATACACAACAACATGCTGAATTTCTTACTATGTTTTCATTTCATTCAGTGAAAGCACTCAAAGTGAAAGATTGAAAAATACAATACAAAAAGATTTGGAAGGAAACATTTCATTACATTTGGAGCAGTTTGTAGAAGAGATTCAAACATTAAAATAGATACTGTAATTGGAATCTTGCAGTTTGACGTCTGTGTCACGTGTTTTATACTTACAGCAGTCATCTTATTTTTTAGTTGTAAGCTATCAAAGTACTTAATCGTATGAGCAATACACTGCACTGATGTTCAGTTATGAGTGAAAACTGGTTCCATGTCAGCAAAGCAGCATCCATAGTGCCATTAGTAGGAAATAATTGTGGTGAACCACATATGTCAATTCCAGTCAGACATCACATTTTTAAAACTCATTCAAATGTTTCCAATTCTTGTATGTATCAGTTAGCCCATCATTGGCTCTGTTGGTCAAAAACCACTGAATCAACTTCTATATCAAATGAAACCTCTGAGCTTTTAACAAAATTTTAACCTAATAAATTTTGTCCATTAGGAGCTGTGCAGCTTTGTTTAAAAGGCACAGTGAGAGATATAGATACAGATATATTCATATATAGATATAGATGTAGATATAGATATAGATATAGATAGAAAGTCAGGAATATTTTGACGAAACTTTTTAAGTAATGTATGGGATATTCATTGATGGCCGTAAGAATTTATGTGCATCACCAACACAAGCAGCAACTCCTAAGATCAGTCAGCCAGATTATTACAAGTGACTTTGACAGTTTCTTTTTCCTTTGGTGCAGAAGTATTTGACAGGTCAGACAGTCATTATAAATTGAAACAGCTCCCAGTCATGGGGCATCATGCATTTTGAGAAAAACTGGCAACAAACCCCTTCAAAAGTCCCTTTTATTAAACACCTCTGTAACTGTTTCGTCTTGGTTATAAATATACTTATGAACTTATTAATACTTTAATAAATATAAATATGCATTTACATTTCTTTCCAGACAAGGTTTTACACTTCATTTTCCACTACCTTTTACAGGTAAAAGATAGAGGACTTTAATATTGGCTTCTGTCCACAATAAAATAATATAGCCCAAACAAAATGATTTAAAATACTTCTGATGATTAGAATACCCCAGACCCAGTTACCAATAACCACGCACTTTTTTCCTTTTTTTCTGTCTTACTACTAAGTTACACAAACCCATCCTTAGAAAGTCTACTGGATGTTGTTTGCCTATTTTTTCTGTGATTGAAGTTACATCCAGTATTTTTGACTAAAGAAGAAAGAACCAAGCATTCGGGGAAGATACATGTGTATTACAAGGGATGTCCAAAGGTAACGGACAGCACTTTAGTTAATTGTGCCGACCTCATTGTATTGTGTAGATGATTGTGCTATGCTCGCTCAGATAATGACTGTGCCCTACTTTGACTTTGAGGCAGTGACCTGAAATAAGGCACACAAGTGAAATCTGAGCCTGGATGAACCTGGAAGTGATTAAGGTCACCCAGACACACCACATTTGTTTGAATGACCCCAGTGACTCACATCGACCAATGTTTGCAAATCCTTTGGGAGTCTTTTGTGTGAGTCTACCTCAATGCAAAGTTTAATGTCTAATCATTGATAGATGATTAGAAGATTGAAGATGATTAAATACAACTATGAGAAGAGTCTGTGCTTTTATACCACTACTACAGTTATTCAAGGTGCAAGAAAATGTTTTTATGTGATATAAAGTAGTAATGATACTTTCACTTACCAGAAATTTGTTTTGTGCAACCCGGTATTTATTCCAACAAATAATTTCTCAAATACTGCTTGAAAATATGAGACATTCTTCAGTTTGTCTGAAATCATGTAATCAATGAGTGGTGGGCAGCATGTTGCTCATGAGTCCACGATTGCTCTCTGTACTCCCTATGAATGCTGACTGCACAGAGCATTACTGAGGTCATAAATAGTCCAAAGGGAGGTATCAATGCAAGCTCACAGCAAATCTGTGCAGGGTCAGTGAGCCAGTGCACTAGGATAAGTAAAAAATTATGCACTTGTCTTAGGGGATATGCAAATGCAACAATATCTATGCATCAAATACAGGGGAAAAAACACCTAGTGAATGATGCTGAGTGCATCAGAAATGATGATGCGACATGGAATCTTAGATTGCTCTCAAATTGTGCTCCATTCATCTCCATGATACATTATTTAACATGACAGCAGAAAAGGCTGTGTTTCCTAGTCCTGGTCTCAATGACATGATGCATACATGTCTTAATGCTTTGGGGGGAACATGGATAACTTGAGATCATGTCTGCCCCTTGAGGTTTATATGCACTGAATGGATCTCTGTCTTGTTTTGTATCTTCCTGAGAAGCAGCACATTGTTCCCTCAGCCATAATGCCCAGAAAAAATGCTCTTCCTCCAGTGTGCATGTAAATCAGTATTAGGCTATATAATGAAATAACGAAGTGTGCCTGTGCTTATTCCAAGAGATTCCATTGGGAGCCACTGGTTTTAGACACAACAAAGAGATTGTTAGGGGTTTCCAGTCTCTTTGGTTAAGTTATGGAATTTTATCTACTTGTCCAATTTACAGTCTCCTGTTGGGCTGAGTGACACACTGGAATGGAGTGAACTGGAAGATAGAGTCTCCCTCTATGTAATATCAATTAAGCTTCTGCGGGATGTACTGGTTGGATGCATCAAAGTGTGGCCAGAGTGTTTCGACAATAATTAATGTGGGAAATTCCCAATGGATCAAGACATTTGATTTAAAGCTATAGTGTGCCCTCGCGCATTTGCACATCAACGCTCGCAACTTCACCTCATTGCAGATTTTTAGTTGGCAGTCATGGGATACCGTATGCACATTCTATTGGCTGATGGCATCCCGAAGTGCACTCGGTTCCATGAGAGTGTGGGAAAAGGTAAAACGGATAGAAGGTGGTTTAATATCAGAATGGAGAGGGTCATACATGTTTAAATTACCGTAAATGATAAGATAAATAGTTTGTCGCTTCATCACGAAATTCGTTAATCGTGTGTGGTCCGTGGAAAGCATTAACCGCAAAGAACAAGGGCGCACTGTATATACAGCACTGATCCACTGACCACATGCATGGCAACTCAGATGATAGAAAAATGGCCATCCCTGTCAGCAGGAAATGCTTTATCATATAGACGTATGTAGCAGATGAATACACAGCATGGTCTCAGGGTATTTGTCATGTGGTGTTCTCTTTCTAATGGGTTTACCACTGATGATCCAGGTCAGAGAAGGACACAGTGCTCCACATTAAAAGTTAAGAACACATTCTCCAGAGGGATCATGCAACTAATTCTGACCTATGCACATTCATGATTTCATAATCCAATCTAAATGATAATTTTGTTGTCAGTATACATTTAACCTGTACTCCAAACAAACCATGTTCCTTTCATTCGTTATTCTTTTTTTGGATTGTCATTTGCTTCCAGCAAGTGGCCGTCAGGTTTCATGGAGTCTGAAGGGAATTACAATCAAATTAAACAATATTGCAAATAAATGCGGGAAAAATGCTGCATATAAATTTATAAGTAACATTACCGATGTTACAATTTGTGCTATGAGCCTATTGTTTAGGTCCATGAAAATTGAATGGTGTAAGTTATCTACAAAACCAAAACCAAAAGTGGACCCAGGGCATTCCGCTATGGAATTACTTCAGCTACTATACTGAAAAATGTTAGCCATGTTCTGCCAAAGAGAAAAGAAATGACTATTAAAAATACATAAATTTAACAACTAAAACCCATTTTTTATTGACATCAAAGGCTACTTTAAAATTTATGGTTCAACTACTGTAGTTTCCTAAAATCTATATGCTTCCAGTTGTGCATGCTGTTTTATGAACATACTGAACTTTAGTAATTAATTTCTTCAACAATAAAACTTAAATTAAGAGATATCTTCTCTAATTTGAGTAATGTAGCCACAAGAGGACTCTAATTCTTCTCTAATTTGAGTGACACAAAGGCGGGTGAAGGCATCATTGGTGCTGCTTGCTTGTTTGCAAAGTGATTATGAGGAGCTATCTAACCTGGAACAAGTGTTTTGAAGTTTGTCCTCAATGTCAAAACGCCTGCCAATGCTATCCAATCCACTGCTTTTGTACTATAGTAGTGTCCTTGCTCTTTTTGGGCCATTTGGTAGATGTTAGCTTCCCTCAGATCATTGATTGATTGATTGATTCACTCCTTGCATAAAGTGTTTCTATCCCACAGAACATGTTACTTTCGGCCAAGCACAAATGCTCTCAAGCTTGACTCTTGTTACCATTGTTGTAGTGCTACGTGAAGTGCAAGTCCTGCTTGTTCTCTTATTAATTCCTAAGTTAATTACCTCATCAACTGCCAGAGAGTCTTCGTAAATCCAATGCTTCAGTTCAAATTAAGTTACCAGTAATTCTATTTATTTCACTCCATCAATTTGTTTGTCAAAACAAACTTAGCTTTATGGCTTTGCCTTGGGGAAATTAAGCCATTTTTGGTCCAAGACAAAGTGCCAATCCTTACAGCGGAGCACCTCAAATATTCAGTTATTTACTTAGTGTGCCTGACAAACTTCAGACCTGTAAATCATTAAAATAGCCAAAAAATGTGTCACTGCATCACACTTCCAATGATAATTTAATGAACACAGCTCTGAAATGTAAATACAAATGTAATCATGCAGGTTGTGCTATTAACACCCTGGTAATTTCACCCCAGTTGTGTTTGTGTTATTCTTTCAAAGTTCCTCCAAGGTTGCTACTGTCCACATTCTAGGTTGTCACTTTTATCACTGAGGACGTTTCATCCATCAATTTATTCGGCTGAAACTATGTAAGAGATGTGTGTCCATAATTTATTGTAACACCGTTATCTCTCGTATTCTCAATGCCACATTTGACCTTGAAAAAGTGAATTTGCAGATGCAGCGAAAACGGATCTTTGCAAAGACACATTCTGGAATCCTTGGCTAAAGGGGGAGGAGGAGGGAGTGCTGCTGCTGCCATGTTTGCTTTTTTGAGATAACACCTTAGAGGTCACTTGAACGACTTGGTGTAATGTGGGTCATATCATTTTATAACATCAAATACACCAAGCAACCCACCTGGTATATGAACTATTTCCTCCGTAATGTGTTTTCATAAAATAACTGATTGATTTTTATTTATTTTATTTTTTTTAATGTACAATACTCCACAATAACTCTACAGAGTACTAGCAGAATACAAGTTCACAAATATGGGATGAGTGATAACATAACAGTCAAACTATAGACATCTGTATGGTTACTTGTAAATTATTTCAACATATGCCAATCTTTGTAGGATTTTTTTTTATATGATAGACATGTGTTGAAGAAATGGAAAACCATAAATGTATCCTCAATATTCAGGATTACAATGCCTCCAAAACTAACTGTCCTTGAATATATTAAATGAAGAGTATGAAAGGCAGTGCATGTCAAGATACACATTCCTCTGCAGAATGAAAATTCCATCCTGTTATCTGTTTGATTTTGCACTTAGGGATTTTATTCTTCATCTTTTCTCTTCAGACATCAACTACCAAAGTCATTTACATCTGCTGGGGGCAACCAGAGTTGAAACACAGACATACAACTTACTACAGTCTAGAGGCAGTGTCTGATGAAAAGAAGGATCTTGTTAAGTGTAGGTAAAATAAGAAAGCAGTGAAGGTTAAAATAAAGGGAAAGAGAAGGGAGAACAGGAATGAGAATAGTGAGGGATGAGTTTAATGAAACTTGCTACACAGAACTGGGGATTGACCCGACCACCAAAAAAAATCATAAATTCTTAAAAAATGAGGTAGCAGTAGAAAGCGGGTAGCATAATACATACAGTTTTAGAGTGATCTATGCATGTTTAATCACAAAAAAATGAAGCTATTGGTTTACTTTAAATCAAAAGCAGAAGGGTTCCCACAGAGAAATCTGATCCCACATGTAGTTAATTTAAGACTGATTTGCACTCCTATTGAGCTGGCAGGCAAACTGAAACCAGGGTAGCAGGATATTTGAGCTTCATAATATTGTCTAATTTAAGTTTGGAAACAACTTAAGTTTTACACAATTAAGTAATTAAAAAAAAAAAACATGGTATGCCAAAGTTCTCTCTTCCATTATGTAAGGGAGGTACCTGAACATCTACTCAGTGGAATATGGCAATAGGAAACATATGGAGCCAGCTGTCATTCGTACTTCCCAAACTATGCAAATAACAAGAATAGCCAGTGTTTGACTTTCATCCATCCACAATGTAAATAAGTAATTTATCAATTGTGCTTTAAAATGCATACAATAGGCAGAACAGCAAACATTGTGCTGCTGAGATAATCCCTTATAAGATTTATCCTGACTTTGCCTTGAGGGGAATAGTGGGAGCAAGTAGCAGATCATATTCTTTCCTTCTTAGTCTATCTCTGTCTTTCTCTGAATGCAAAGACACTATCACAGCTGCTGATCAGCCTTGTTTTGTTATAAGCATTGTGTCCTTTGATATTCCAGTTAATCCGTCAAGTGAAGAGATTAAATCCAAGATTACAGTGATTCTGTGGACTTTTGATAACATACTACTTGTGTTTGTATCTTTAAGGCATTTTTGATGCCTTAAATGCATTTGTATGTGTGCATTTGTGTGTGTTAAGAAAGGTGGCTGTCTTCATCTCTCATGTCGAAAACATTGATTGTTGTGCAATATCAGGAGTGTCACTATCAATGGTGTGGCAGCTTCCACAGCTTCCCTTGAGCTACCATGGAGTACTGTAGGCAGTTTGCAGTCTAAACATGAATGAAACAGAAAATATATTATTGAGAAGAGCTTGATCTTGGTTATTTCTCTTTTAATTTTTTATCAAAGAGTCTTGAATGTAGTAGAGTTTTAAAAGTGCAGTTTCAGACTGGAGCCAAATTGCTTCCAAAACTTGTCAATTGATTAGTCTTTCAGTTGGTGGTACTTAGTAACTTCATCAGTAGGCAGAAATCAAACAAAAAAGAGAATAAAATGTGGTTATTTGAAGTGTTGAAAATAAACCTTGGTCAATCAAAATTTATTTGGCGAATTTCCCATTCAAAAATCTCCAGCAGTGTAGTTGGATTTTTCTACGTTCTGGGGTTCTTTCAAGAGCTTAACACTATGTCATATACCTGAAGGTATTAAAAAAGTGAAATGAAGGACCATGTCTAATAACAATTTTTTTTTATTCGTCTAGGAGTTAATTTTGGATTGCATGGTTCCAAAATTGTGGACTCTTTATGCTTGAATTTAATTGTATTTTCTGTTCAGTGAATTTTTCTGATGTTGTCAAATCAATGAGTAAAGTGGTGAGGATAGCTGTTTCAGTGCTCTGCTGTATTTTCTGGCAAAATATGTTCATCAACCAAAAGAATCAGTAAGACCTGTGTGTCAAAGCTAGAATACGCTGTTAGCCAGTTATCTCAATGGCTTTGTTTATACTTATATTTTTACACACATATCACAAATACTGAGGAGAACTCCAAACAGATATTTAGGGTAAAATTTCATGGAAACCAGGATCAATAAAACAATCATTGGCCATGTTTTATAATTTTATAATGTTACTATGATACGCGGCATACTTTTTAGGAGCGTTCACCTGCAGATCCATGAAGTAATCTGGATATAACTTACAAAATAGGTTTGTGACACAGGTGCCTCAATCAAACTTTAATGGGTTGATGCTTTTCACATGGTATATTTAATTATTGTAACGTGTCAAGTTTTGTTAACTTGTGCAATCAAAATGTTGCCCTTTGTATAAATAGAATATATTCTGAAATTACATTAATTTTTTTCAAGTTTTAAAATTAATAATCTTCATCCCGTTTTTGTTGTCATTTCCTTGTTCTATATTTACTTCTATCTCGTTCCCTTTACGCTTCCTTGCTTCCTTATTGTCAAGGTGAATCTTTGCTCAATTCACTCTATTGTGGAAGTTTATTACCTGCTACAACACCTACTATTAATGGAATGCTATTGATATGGGAATTCTTACTAAGCAAGAGAAATGGCTTCATCAATATCGTACTGACACAGCCTAACACAAAAAAAAGACTAAGGCATTGTCGACGAAACAGAGGTAAAGAGATCTAAATAATTTTATTTTTGTTTTAAAGTAGGTGTTTCTCATGTAACACACATGCACAAAAGCTTTTCTCTCACTGTCGGACTACCTAAGCCTGTCATAAAAATTGACCATGTGTTTTAACCAAAAGTGAGCTGGGTTACCTGGCAACAAAGCAAAAACAGCCAACATGGATTTGTATAACATGTTTTCATTTCATTAAATTTGTGTGTAGGCTTGTTCTGCATATGCAGTTGCTTGAACCAATCTCAAACAAAAGCTTTCTCAATCTGGCTCCATGAATGCTGTCACTAGTTATTACTCTGCATGCTATTTAGCAAAAGTGCATTTGCAGCTTGAAGAGCATCCCAAGATATTAGTGGCATCTAATTGCATTACCTGAAGGAGACTGATGGCGCCACTTAAAATGGCTGGCTCATGTTCAGGCTGTGTTGAAGGCAAGTGCTTCTTTACAGGTCATATGTCATGTTTCTGACTGGAATCTTTTGTCAACTAAGTGATTTTCTGACAGTTTTAAGCCTCCACTCTGCTCACCAAATCCCCATATTCCCTAAGCAATCGTACATCTTAGCATTAATCTACTCTCTTCCATGTGAAAATAAAACAGTGACAGCATGAGAATGACAGTCAGTGTAGCCAAATTTTGAGCGTGCGAGATTCAATATCATTAAGTTGTTCTGAATTGATTCATGCATTGACATTTGTTTACTGACAATAATGCAAAATCCCCTAGAGTTCAATCCATGTTCACACGCACCAGCAATGAGGAACACTGTAGCAATCATCCATTTAAGCACTGAAAATGACCTTCTTTAGTTTCTAATTTTCGTCCTTTTATTGACTCTAAATTAGCACTACTCATAGCTTTACCTCCCTTTACTAACTCATTACATTGCTAATATTTTAATCAACAGAAATATTTATATCCCTTCATTTTGCCTATGAAACAAAATGGTACTTTAAAATGTGCAGTTTCCATAGAAATAAAAAAGTCATCTCATGGGTGGCTCAACATCATTTTCCAAAAGCCACAGGCAAATCTCAATGACTGAGAATACAATAAGGCAAAAACTGCCAAGTGACCCTCACAGGATATGTCTCTAACACCTTCTGTCTCCCACTTTTAGATTTAGGAGGTACTGGAGGGGTTTTTACCTCACAGTCCTCACGTAGTGCAATGGGACTCTCATCTAGGGAATAGCATGCCAGTTTTATTGAGCCGGGAGTGGCAGGGGAGAGAGACAAGGGCCCTCAGAGACAGTTGGATGTTTTTTCCATATTAAACTGAATGCAGAGAGGCTCAAGATCTCACTGGTGAAAAAATATTTCAGCTTCAAAATGACACTTAAAGTAGAATAATTACAGAAACTATTATATCTAACACTAATGCTGGTTTGAGATTTTAGCACTTGCTGTCCACTCACTTCTTAATTTCACTTCATAGTATTTCTCTCCTCCCTTTTCTTCCTGATTTTTCCCTTGCACCATTGCCCTTCTTACTAATTTCCCAGCTTTTAACTCCTCCTTTTTCTGCCTCACTTCCTACAGAGACTAAAATGTCTATGGGCATTTATAGCCACATTAATATGAGCGAAGGATGTGAGGTTGTAAATCACTTTGTTTCTCCCGGTGAGTCATAAGAAGTGGTAATAAAAACAAGTTTTCTGTTGTTGTGTGCTTTTGCCTTGAAAAGTGAATACAAAATCTCTGTTTGAAGTTCAGATTAGTCTTCAGGGAGTCCCACCTATTGGGACTGTTAACCTTTAGCCATTCAGCTATAAAGCAAGTGAGTTCCACTAAAATACATAATGCATGAAGTGCAGAGATTCCATGCCATTGATCAGCACTTGAATAAATTGAGGTGAAATCCTATTAACATAACCAGAATCAAATGAAGTGAGATAAATAAAACACAACTGAAAAACATAGCGACCATCAACCAGGGTTTTGTAATGACAGAAATGCCTTATGGTGGAGCAGTGGGTTGTGCTGTTGCCTTAGACCAAGAAGATTCTGGGTTTGAGTCCTTTCTGTGCAGGAGTTTGTTTGTTCTCCTTGCTTCTGTGTGGGTCCTCTCCCGGTTCATCCCACCACCAAAAACATGCAATTTGGGTGGATTGATATTATGAATGACTCTTAAAACGGAAAAGTGGCTGTAGACAAGACACTTACGGTTGTCTCGTCCACAGGAGAATGGTTGGTTGGTTGGTTGGTTGGTTGGATGGATGGATGGATGGATGCATGGATGGATGACTTGGCAACCTGAAGGCAATTTAGAAATAATATTATAGAATTAAAACTTCATTCATCCATTCATATCCTTCAATTATCTCTTCACTTGTAATTATTACTTTTTTTTTTGTCACAACAAACGCTATTAAACCTTTTAAGTGTGCCTTGTTAAATGACATTTATATTTCAAACACCCTTTAAAATCTTTTTAATTCTTAGGCCAAATGATCATAATAGTCTTCATAAAGGTAAAATAAACTGAAATGTGTCTTTTTTGTAGATTTTATTTGTGTTTGCATCATTAAGATAATATGTCATTTAAAAACGTGTTATGGGATATTATTATATTAAAAATAATTAGGGCAATTAAGTCCAGTGGGTACCCAGCAGGGTACGACATATGTGTTTTCAGATTGGGTGCCGAGGAGGATTTGTCACTCAACACCATACAGACTGGGGGATGACCCAAATTAGTGCTTGTTTCCTCCACACATATCTCTTCCCCTTCCTCCCCAGACGCCCCTCCCTCACAGCCCCATTCCCCAAAACTGTCATCCACTACACTCCTTCTGGTGCCATGCCAGACTCCCCACAAGAATGCCAGAGAACGGCTGCCAATGTTAGCAGCTCTGTAATGAAATAATAATTGTGACTGTGACATGCATGCATCAGTTGCTCCCCTGTACTGTCTTGTGGAGAGTTCCAACTCTCTATTTTCAATAATGCTCAGTCTTTCTTCTGTGCTTGTAGTTTGTTTTCACTTCAGCTTCATGTTCATTATAATTGCTGTTGTTCAATGTGTTCAAGTGTGATGTAAAATTTTCCACACCTGTCACACAGTATAATCATGTTATAGTTACACCCAATGTTTAAATTGCAGTGCTTTGAATATTGTAAACTTATAGAGTGAGGGGTTGTTGTTTTTTTCTATGTGTAGTGATGGTAAAAGCTGTTTAGTGAAGCATAAGAGTGGGGAATATTTAGGATCAATATATCATTTATTTCCCTGTGAGTCCATAATGGACCCGCAATCCTATGGTCCATTACTGGACCTAAGGGCCTAGACTGCTGACCGATCCTATCTAATGAAAACAAATGTACTTGTAGGCAAAGAAAAGAAATACACTTTACTGTGGTTCATGTTCTAGGACCATTTGCTATGAGGACTGTGGCCCCGATCTATGCAAAACAGCAGCCTGAACAAGTCAAGTGTGATATTATGTGCAGAGGAGAGGGATAAACAAAATGAGTCATGAAACAACGCTTCTACTTGTTATAGCATTAAAAATTCTGAATATCATGTAAAAGTGTTTCAGTGATTGTGTCTTTTATTGGTCTTTCATCAGACTACAATAGATCAGCCCTATTATTTCTAAAGTACCCATACTGATCTAACATCAGTTTTAGCTTTAGATTATGCAGAAATTGGATCAAAAACAAGAACATCCTTAGTAATCCCAGACCAGCACACCTCATCAGAGAAGAGTTTGATGAGCATCTCTCCAGATTATATTGGAGGTCTGCACTGAAGAATGTAATCCATCATCTTGGAAGGAACTGAAGTTTATGACAATTTAGTTTCTGCTCTTCTGTCATAAACCCTTAACTTTTACTTTTTAGAATTGCGTAAGTACAAACAGAACAAAGACGTACAAATGAAGGCTCACAAGGCAGCGTGTTTTATACAACTTGATGGATTTTGATGTGCGGCCATCGCAGAGTTTGAAAATGCATCATCATTCTACACTGACAGTACCTTTCTTCTATATCTTGCTTTCTTTTCTTTTGTTTCACTTTTTGCCATTCTACCTCAGGGAAAAACAAAATGTGTGCCGGTTCCATTTCATCAGCAATACTCAGAGATAAGTCATGTATAAAACTTGATGTTTGTGAATGTCTCACAACAGTTTGTGAAACGACAACTTCTTTGAACCTGATTATTCCCACCATGGTGCAGCTACTGTGTTAGCCAGCGAAGTAAGACGTCTGACTGGGTACCGAGGGAATGAGCTGATCATCTTCTCAACACAAATCTTTTGTTTTTGTAATCCACGTCAAGTATGGCAGGTGATCAAGCTGAAATAATGAGGCCATGTTTCATGATAGGTAGTAAAACTCTTTAGATTTCCTGTGATGATAACTGTTTCTTTTGCCAGACAGTTGCTTATTGTCCCTATATGATTACAAACTGTTTTCTTTTTGTGTTTACGTATCCAATGCACAATAAACCATAACTTGCTAAAAAATATTGAGAAGCAGTAAACATTGCATTGAACAGAGGTTAGACAATGTTTTTGGTAGTTCAACAACATTCAAATTTGAATAGTGGCTCAGTGGAAGAATTCCATTTTTACACTCAATCATTCAAAATGTTGTGGCAGTAAAATTAAAAGAATGATGCTGAGCATGGTTAGTACCGTTGCCTGACAACAAACATTTCCTGGCTTGATTTTTAGCTGAGGTAGAGCCTTTTTGTCCTGTATTGGCTTCCCTGTATATTGAGGTAATTGCATGGTCAGTGTTGTTGCTTAAATCTGGAGCTGGTCCCTGCATGCTATTCAGTAAACACCGCACTGCTCCTCAGGGATGAGTTAAATGTTGTTAAGTCAATGACAGTAGGATTCAGTATGTTGTACTAATATAATTGTATGGGACAAATAACGATTCTTCTCCAATGTGTCTGCCGACTATAGTCTAGTTTTTGAAGGATGGACATTGTATTGCTTCTCTTCATGAATAATAGACTATTTTAATGTCTTTTTTTCCCCAGAGGCAGGGAATTTTTCAATTCAATTAAGAAGTTTGTTTTACAGACAAGATTTTTTCATGATGTACTTTTATATCACATTTGCCTTGTGAATTTTTGTTTATTTTTTCCATAGTTTGCTAAATTACTTTTCACGCTAGCACAAGGTTGAAATGCTGATTAAAAATGAGAAAAGCGTAAATTACCTTAAAACATGGTTATGCATAGTTAGATAAAACATGGTTATGCATATACGGTACTGTTGAAATGATAAATTCAGCGAACCGTTTTGAGATGTCTTAAAATACTTGTGGCAGACTCTGTTTGGTGACCTGATAGAGGGATGTGGTTGGAGAATCTGCGAAGGAGTATAAATGCTTTTTTTGGTTTGATACTTCCTAATTCTCAGGAAAAGTGGCATGAAATAATGTATAAAAATACAAGTATTTTAATACTGTCTTACTTTTCCCACATATACTGTGCATATTTACATACATGCATTATATGATTAATCAGATCATTCTCAGTTCTTCATATTCCATTGACCAGAATTACAATGCTGATAGAACAACACTGAAAAATCCTGGTTATGCTTGTCAAAAACATGCCACAAAGGAGTGCGATATGAACAGCCAAGCCACATATCCATTCAAGTGTTTCAAAAAATAAAGAGCAGGTTTGGGATGAACTCTTTGCATGCTGCCTGCACAGACAGCAGCTTGACAGTTGGTTTCAAAGAATGTCTCAACACCTGAAGGGGGGTGAGGAAAAAAGGAGAGGAAATCACAAAAGTGGCGCAGTTATGCACATCACAACATTCTTGTTTTTATTAATCCCTAGTGTACATCTCAGTAGAACTTAAAACAGACTAAAGACAGCACCCTGTAACAACATCACAGTCTTTGGTTTGTTGTGTCATCCTTAGAAATAGACATTTGCCCAAATAACTGGCAGTCATACTCTTCATGCAAATAGTTAAGCAGGAGTTTCCATTGTTCTCTGTGCAGAGCAGCACTACCTGTACACAAAATTACAGGTGGAGGAACAAAACATGCTCTTTGAGTGAGATTATTTCCAAAATTATTTTTCCATACATCATACTGACCAAAAAACAGAAATGTTATAGGTTTACTGTATAGTTATACAGTAGGTTATTCTTGGGTTGTGTTATAACCTGGGTTCTACTGCAACTAATTCAAAAAATATGATCAATACATTTTCTCTATACCTGAACGACACTGAATCAAAAGAACAATGTTGTTTTTGGGCATCTTCTCAACCATTCATGTTTGGATTCTGTAAGACACAACACTGAAAACTAAATGCATAATTACATGTGTCTCCTCCCATTTCAAGTACAATAGTAGATTTGAATCACATCCTTTCAGTTTGGTCACATTACAAGTTAATTAGCCTCCATCTACAATAATGGTGAGCGTGAGTCGAATGCCAATAGAGCACAGCAGGGAGAGGTTTGCGGCACGTAGCATGCTAAAATCACACAAATTTAAATAATTGACAGTATACATGCTGTGTTGAATAAATAATTAAATAAATAAATAAATAAATAGCACCTCTGGATCATAGCTTGGGTTTCTCATTAGAAGACAAGCTGTGCAACTCTATGCTCACGAAAGAAAGTCAAGTGAAGCAATTGCAATAATTACAGCAGCGAGAAGCCTGCACATTGGGAGGGGTGAGGGTTTTACAAAATACAATGAAGGGGGAGGTTCTGACTGTCTACAGGTGTCTCTGATTAGGGGTAATCTGGGCAGCCCTCCCCATTCTTATCTCAGCACAGAGACCTGCTGCCTCTGGATACCTTGAGCTCTATGGCCACTTCGTATAATGAGCTCCACAGCCACGCAGAGGATGCCCTGCAGGACCGTCTCTGCAGAGCCATAATGAGCACTCCAGTGTACCAATTCATGCTCCCCACCAAGGACCTCCAAAGGCTTCTTCCCCTTAGACATGGGGTGGGCACAAGTTGTCTGCCAAATCTCCCATGCTCCCTCCACTTCTGCTGCCTTTCTGAGGTAATGGCATCCCCTCTGCGTTCAGTGTGATGTCCCTGCATGTGTGGTAGGAGGGATGGCCCATAGCCCAGACTTGGCATCAATCAATTTACATTGAGAGTGAGGCCAAAAGGAGATGGAAAGAAAGGGATTGAATTGCAGAAAAGATAGAGGGGAGGCACAGGACACTTAGGATGGAGTGCTGGGTGAAGAAAGAAAACAGCTAAAGTTGCCAAGAAAGAAAAATGTAAAATACAGTATAGGAATGTAGACGGTGAGTGTTTGAGAAACAAGTCCAGATAAAGTGTACCATACAGAGGTGTGTAGAGAAAGAGAGAAGCATCTTGCTATAATAAGGTCTATGGAGGAGGGTAGGTAATAAGGGGGAAGGGAGGTAATGTTAGAGTTCAAGGTGAGGAGAGTTAGTAGTAGAAAAAGAAATGCGTGGAGATGGAGGGAGTATTTTGCTGGGCAGCTACCCCCATTTTCATCTTGGGGTGGATCTGTATCTTTAAAAAACTGTGCTGCTTTGCTTTTGCTCTCTTAAACAACCAGGAGGTGGGTGAGAGGATCGACCCGTCCGACTATGAAGCAGGGCTTTGAAGCTGCTTCACGCTGAGAGAAACTGTATTGGATTTTTAGACAAAAAGAAACAGAAAACAAAAATGGAAAATCAAATCGAAATAAATATGTAATATACTATGCAAAGCTTGTCATAACCCATATATGTGATGTTGCTCATCTCTCCTTGAAAGATTAACATGACAATTAACTTTTCCATGAGTCGGTTTCCAGATAGCAAGATGGCAATCATGCAAATGGTGTAGCATTCATTAGGATTATTCACCGACATTAATTGTGGTCATGAACATTTTTTACGGTCAGAAATAATTCCATCTGTTTCTCAAATTGCTTGACTTTTGCATTAGAAAGGAAAACACTGCGCAGCATGTCCTCAGATGTGTGTTTGCCTGTGATTTGCATATGTGGATACATTTCTCTGTGCGAACACCTGCGCATGGGTTTGTGTTGTTGAGACTCCAGAGAAGTTCAAGAGTAGAAAGTCACTCATTATCTTTTATCTGTGTTGCATTTATTCAACAGTAGCACTGCAGCAGATGTTGCAGCCATACTTTTGCCTTTTCCCCAAAAAATGCTGTAAACTTGGTGCTGAAACTAAAATCTTGTGCTTCTACACTGGCAGGTAAAATAACTTAGTGGTGTGTGAAAAAAGACCATAAAAACCATTTTCTGTGGAAATGCTTGGGAATAATGTAGCATTGTAGAAATAATAAAAAATGGATGCAACAAAGACAAGGAAACAAAAAAAAGTACTACAATAGCTACATCTGTATTAGAAGGATTAGCATGATGCGGAGGATAGTGTAGTGTGCCTCACTTTAATTGGGATGCATTTTAAATAACTTCCCACTGCATTTTTGCTCAAATAGAACCTTTCATTGAGCTCTGAAGATGGTTCTATCTGGAAAAAAAGAAGTCATTATTATTATTATTATTATTATTATTATTATTTTTATTTTTATTTTTATTTTTATTTTTATTATTATTATTATTATTATTATTACTATCATCATCATCATCTCATCAGGGATTAAGGAATTATCTCAACCGGTGAGTTACCCAGAAAAAAATACAAGGTAATGACAATATAGTGTTAAAAAAACTTCTGAGATTCTGAAAAACAAAAATGGATCCTGACAAGAAATTTTCACTCTGAAGAAGGGCATTGAGCCTCTTTTAGTTGTCTGAGTATAGTATTTGATATTTAAGCCTTAAAATAAGGTCCAGTAGCAGAATGCAACTCTTGTTCCAGGCACAACTTTGTAAAGGTTAACCAGATAGATTTTTTTTTTACAATATGAACACCTTTTTCACAGATGACTGAAGAAA
This sequence comes from Antennarius striatus, assembly GCF_040054535.1. NCBI lineage: Eukaryota > Metazoa > Chordata > Actinopteri > Lophiiformes > Antennariidae > Antennarius > Antennarius striatus. Next base: position 9,711,099 of record NC_090785.1, read on the forward strand.
ATTAAGGAAATATTTTTATTTTAAGTATCATATTTTTTTTTAAAACTCTTTCTTATTCTATACTTTTATCACTATGCACATGTGATAAGAGGCCTATGGATACATACAGATAGACAGATAGATAGATAGATGGATGGATGGATGGATGGATGGATGGATGGATGGATGATAGATAGATACATAGATACATAGATACATAGATAGATATAGAGTAATTACATTTACTCGTGTCTGTTATACATTACAGTTACAACGATTTTCTAAAATATACACAAAATTGGTATCACTGCTTGTTTTCACATCTGTGTCTTGGCATTACTGCCGTATAAACAGAGGGGACACCATGACAAAGCTCTGCCCACAGCCACAATCGACCTTCGGGGTTCTGATCCCTTAATATGTGTCTCTGTGTTGATGCTGATAAAGCCTTCCTTCGCCTCTGTCCAAATTTATAAGCTCTTTCCAAAGATTCTGGTAATGCGGAGTGAGAGACACAAATATTTGTCCCCATCTGTGGTCATGACCTCTCTCTTTGTCTTTGATAACTCTAATAAGTGTTTTGAGGAATGACAGATCTGTTTGGCATTCAAACAAAATGACCTGGTTCATGCTCTCTTAGAAAGAGAGCATGTATTCAAAGCTTGTAATTTTGATAATGATATATTTTTGAAGTGTTGGATGAAGTATGGAGTGTGTCCTCTGTGGGGTTACATTCCTATTAATACGGAAGCACAATAAGAGACAGATCAATGTTTAACACAGTATTTCATTCTTACTAATGGTACATTGGCTTTACTTTTCCAATTAAAAAATCCTAGCATGCCCTTGTGCAACACAAGGAGATATAATAGTTGTGCTACCATAATCAAATATCAAAGTTCAACAAAGGTATAGTTGAACCTTTTTTTTTTTTTAAAGAAATATTTTCAGAATTTGAAAATCGCCATTGTAGTGCTCTTTAATGTGGCAACATCAGTATTGAACAGTATTCAGAGAGTGTTTGTTTCTGTCAAGGATAAATGATGCCCAAAAATATTTTAACCGCCATTATCTGCATGTATGTATTTAGATATCTGTGTACACTTGAGTTGCATGGTGCATTTTCTAAATGTAAATTATGCACTTTGAATGAGTCAGTAAATATTTATGAAGACTTAAATCAAATTTGTTATTTTCTGCTGAGTTTTGAAGGCTGGTATGAGCCATCCACTTTTAAATACTAATGTGATGAGTAAAATAATTTTACTCTCATTTAAACAATTGAGGGTCATATTAGATTAGGATTAGACGTGTGTAATCATAAAAGAAGATACTTTACCCTTGATAAAAGTTCATAAAGAGGCAATGATTACCGGAATCAAAGAGGTTATTTCTCACAACCCCTTTTGTTTGCCTGTTGACAGTAGAATTACAGTACATAAAAACAACTCTGCCCCTTTTTATTAAACTTACTGGATGGGTAACATGAGCCAAGACAGAATCCTTTGCATTTTCAAATAGATTCAAATTACAGAGCAAATGCGAAACATATTCATCTTAAGCAATGAATAGGATTTAATGGCAGGTTGGCCTCTTGTCTCCAGCTTGAAAAAGTAATGGGGGAGCATTCTGAAAAGTGACTGAATTGAGGGAACTGCAGTAATGACAAGAAAGGCAACAAATCAAAGAACTGAAATATTATTTTCAGATTTGATCATGAAGGCTCATGAAGGCACACCTCAAAATACTGCAAATACCACATGCTGGATATTTTGTGTGAAAAAGGAGACATGAAACAGACCTGAATCACTTTAAAAAAGAGCAGGGCAGAGCTACACAGAAAACACTGGTCCCTATGTTTTATGTCTACATTTGGATGTCACACAGTGTGCACTTTTACAATCCCACTACTCAAAGTTGTATATGCAGAGCAAACCACAAAATAATAACAAGAGCAAAATACAACAGGGTCTCTGCAGGAATAATATGCCTTATGGTTCAAAAGTAATGATTTAGCTATGCCCAGCATGTTAGGATTTTTTTTACCTTTAGAGAAATATCCACACTCATAATGACTGCAGACTTGCTTAGTGCTCTTGTATAAAATAATATATACTGAATAAGGGCCAGATAACTTAAGTTTGTCAGAACAAAGGATGACTGATTTAGTAGAATGTCCTGAGCAAAATAAATACAAATTAATTTCAGTTATTTACGACCATTCCATCTACCTAACACAGGTAACTTGTCTTAAACATGAATTAATTGCTTTCTTTTACTCAGGAGGTGCATTGGGAATCTTAAACTGATTTAATTGCATTCCTTTTCTCAGAAGGTGCAATGGGATTCCTAAATTACTTACATATTGGCTCACCCCCTGGCTTTGACATCAGGTTTCAGACCATAAAAAAATTTCCACTGGGGTTTTACGAAAACCAATGAGATTATTTCTGCTTGCATTGCAGCTCTGTCTGTGATTTTTTTTTTTTTTTTTGGTATAGTGAAACCATGTTCTACCTCCATGTTCTTGTTCTTGTGTGGCAGCAACTCCCCAGAATATGGGGGTTGGTTCAGGCCCCTCTGCCTTCTAATAGTATAGAACACACATCTGACAACCAATACCATGGAGGAATGGTTCAGAACTGTGTTGATTGAGCTCTGGCCTTTCACACACATCTCTCGGCCATCAGTACTTAGTCACAGCCACACGCACGTTAACTGTGGCCATAGAAAGAAACCTGATTCTAGATTCATTCACAATCAAATACTGAATCACACTGCAGACCAAAGGTTGGTGTTGTTTTGTTAGATGGGTCAAAAGAGAGAGCTTGAGCTAGGAACCCACCAAGCTACTTCATGTCTCAGTTCTCATGCAAAACAATGAAGGGGTCTATTTTCAGAGAGCTAATGGGTGGGTGCAGAATAATGGGTGATCATCAATGCGCTAAAGATAAATATATCCTGTGCAATTGCATTAGCTATGCATAGTTTAATCCTAGACACGGTTGCAAAAGACTGCAACTAAATACATAAAGGTCTAAAAGGTCAGTGATCAGTGCTTTGCTGAGAAGGGAGTAGACAAACAGATCATCTCATCATCTTTTCACACATTTTAGAAATATACTTTCAAAGGTTAAACTGTTTAATTTTTTTTAAAAGCACTGATTTGTATCACCTAAATTATAGCTGGTCTGAAGCTTATCATATATCACCTCTCAAAAAGGCAGTGAAATGAAAATGCACACACAGTTTATAATTTGCCTGAATCAGATTTTTTTTTTAATATTCATCTAAATAAATCACTGTGAGATTTGGTCAATAACAATGTGCAGCTTGTGTAATGTTGAGTACACATAATGCCATGACTCATCTAATAGAACTGTAGCAGTAAATTGGTTGACAGTTGCTGATGCTTAACTGCATAGTAGCATCCAAGCATTTGGATGAGGGTATTAACAGTTCTGTAAAGCAGGAATAATGAAGTGACAATGAAAATATGTTGTGGCCTCTTGTTCATGAGCAGAGCCACAGCCAATGAAGGAAAATAGTGACTCTGAAAACAAATCACTGGAGAGGTAGCAGGTCATCTGAACATGGGACATGCTACGATTGTGAACTAAAAAAGGGGGTGAAAAGGCTCAGAGTCATTTCAAGATAATTATGCCTTTATATGAAAAAGCTGCTTCACACAATCTTGTGCAGTCACACAAGGATATATTCAATCATGCACAATCACTCACACATGAATGTAAACACACACACATGGATGTCTCTTAATCTCTCTGACATACACACATGCGTGATTGTGAGCTCTTGCACACAAAACACACAAACAAGCACAAATGCAGTGCACAAACACAAAGCAAATGTCCTCACAAAGTAGATGAGCTCCATTCTGTGTCGAATTGAAAGCAGTTTCAAAGCCGGTTCCTCTCGGCCGTGGAGACGTGCATCAGCCGGCAGAAGCGCCTGCTTGGTGTCCCAGAGTGGCTCGCGTAACACTTGGCCTGCTCCCTCGCCACTGCCTGGATCAGAGAGGCCCACTGCTATCATCTAGTCGCTGGCAGCAGTGAAGCTAGGCTTAGAATGACAAATTGGTTAGAGGGAGAGAGTGACGAGAGCAGGCCAAGAAACACACTTTGATGAGAGAAATGCATTCGGGGTTGTGACAAGCTTGCCACATTGTATGGTCAAGTATATGAGTCTGACTCCCGCCATGTGGATTCATCCAGATCCCAAAGACACTTAAATAAGGCAAGGCTCACTCATCGAGACGATGCCAAAGTATTTATCTCAAAAAGTCATCCAACATAATACTAGATTAGAGAGCTTGTGGCCTTTGCATCACTCTGCCCCTCCTCTCCAATGTAACTGGGCAACACTGGTTTTTGTGGTGTTTTCCTGTGAGCTCATGTTTTGAACTATGTCATTACTGCACTAATCACATATTTCACACATGCACATGTACAGCACATGCAATTATAAATCACCTAATTTTCTCCTTATTAAATAGGAAATAACACATTTGAGGCAATTACAGAAATATTAAATAAATAATAATCAGAAATAATAAATTAATAAAAATGATCAGGGCAAAATTATTTCTAGTCATTAATTATTGATACAGAATTTTTTTCATTGTCATGCGCATGATAAAGGCAAGATCTGGACCACTGGTCAAACTGTCAGCGTTGAAATTTTGTTCTCTTGTATTACGGATCTGCATAAAAAAAAATAAACAAAAACACTGAAAATGAAACACGGTTGACTCAAATATAATATAAAATAAGAGTTTAAACTTCCACTAAATGAAGACTGCAGAATTATGACTGATTCTAGTAGAATAGAATTTCTGTGGCTGTATTAATCGGGGGGAACTGGAAAGAGGACAGTGTAAGTAATGTTAAAAAGTATATTCTATAATTAGGCGTTGCTATAATATGAAGGAGGCTTCCACTGGAGCCGAGACACTGGTGATGGTGAGGAGAAGCACTTAATGTAAGGAACTCACAATGGGAAGATTTGGTTGGAGGTGGTAGTGCGGATGAGGTAGTGCAGATCTTGCTGTACTGAAATGACAGTTTAAGGGCAGAGAATGTTTTAAAGGGACAGTAAAGTCAAAATGAAACAGGTCTGTATTTGAAGTATATAAGTGAAAAAAAGGCTTGGTGGCATTTTTATTTTTTTATGAGCAATGGGGACTTAGAAAAAACAAAATGTATCGTAAGTTATGGAACGCGCCATGACAGCGAAAGTGACGCAATCGTAGACATCTGGGTGAATCCATATCAATGCAGATAAAGCAAGAGACAACATAACAGGCCAACATTTTCACTATTATTTATCAGGATATCGCCTTAAATCATGTCATCATCATCAGATACTGATGATGAGTTTGGACATCTTTGACTCATCCCAGGTGGCTCAGTTTACATCACATTCTGACAGAGATATCCAACTAGTTATAATGTCCCGTTTTGGTTTACTGTGTGTATGAAAAAGTTAATCGCGCTACCGATGCTAATGCGCTAGCCCATCAATGGGATTTTCCACATTATGTTTGCACTGAGCTAGCCATCATTCGTTACTGGTGGACTGTGTGGAATTAATATCAACTCTAGTTTATATTAATATGTCTTGTATTTACGAATGTATAAGGATCAGGGCCTGAAAGGCTGTTTTTGTATGTTTTATTTCAGTGTCATAGATCTTCTCAGTAAAATGATCGTGTTTATCACTTTTGATATCGTTTACTTTTTGTGAGTGTCATAATCGCACGATAATCTATTCATAAAAACATTTATACAATACTTCCACTAGCTCCAGGCATTAATTAATTTTACACTAAACCTTTGGAATTCAGAATAAATACTATGGGTTGTCCGATAATGATCTTACTTAAAATATTTTTGGAAATCCTCTGAGGTCAAGTGCTCATGACAGATCCTTGGTCATTTTGACCCGGTTTATTGGTGCTCTCCATTTCCTTCCTAGCTTCCCAGAAGGTGTTCTAAAGAAGTATAGGTCATTGTCTTTGTGTTTTCGTCCTGTTGTGTCGGCACAACCGTTCACCTCGCTGGAAACCATGATATTTACCAGGTTTATCGCTTCGTTGATCATATTGTGTTCTATGGCTTCCAAGCTAAGTATGTCGCCATTGAGGTATGACGCCCATGTGACCACTGGATGCGAAAGCTGCTGCAGCGCAGATTTAAAGGTTTTCTGACCAAAGGGATGATGCTACACGAATAAAATTTATGTTTTCTTCTATTTTGCGTAATGATGAATAACATATACAGGTATGTCACTTAAAATTGAGTTTACTGTCCCTTTAAGCTTGATTCTAGTTGTAGGTTTCAAGGGGAATGCCCAGTCACTACATGTTGATTGTTCAATTGTTTCAAAAATGTTTTAAAAGTTTCTTTCCTGCCGTTTCCAGTTATAATCAAACTGTAAAAAATATTGTTGAATTGCAAAAAAAAAAAAAAGAAAAAAAAAAAAAAGGTCATGTCCATTTTAGAGACACCTATTTACTTGTATGTGCTCCTGTTGTACTATGAGGAAGTTTATTCCAAACACAGCAGCTTTGTAAGTTGTAATTGGAATGTTTTACTGCAGGGTTGTTGGCACCTTGGTCAAAGGCAAACTCCTCAATGCCTCAAGGACTCCCTCTCATGTAAATTAAGCACTTGTTCCTTGCCAAACCAATCATGACATTGCACTGGTGCAATTCTAGGTCTGCAAATAAGCCATGTCAGAAGAACACACATAAGACATTGAATATAACCCTCTTCAATTCCCACACAGAGCACCACTGTACCAGTCTCCCGTATTTGGTTTGAAATAGTATCGTATTTTACTTTTCTTGTCAAATTGTTTTGCAAATGAGGCCCGCCCTGGCACTATTTCAAAGAGCTTGTACTATATGTGCAGCTTCCTCAAGGCATTAGTTTTTGAACCTTCATCATTTTGTATGCATGCACGCAGTACTGCACTAAGCTCACATGGAGGACTAGATAAACATGCCAAGCTGGGAATAAGATGGAAGGCAGCATGCTTACGTCTTGTCAGCCTGTCTGCATGTTGTTTTTGTGTATTCGTCAGCTTGACTGACATGGTCTATTTAATAAGATGGCAGGTAGGCAGTATGAAAACCTTGTAGGTTTTTACCCATTAAAATGATATTCAATCATTCCTGATAGGCTCTTTTACCCTAAACCATGCCTTATAATGATTCAGGATTCAAGTGCCATTCACGTTCACATGTTGTGTTGCTTGACGCCTGTTCAAAATAATTGTTTTTATATGTCCTGTGTTTTTTTCTTGGCAAATACATTAATCGGGGTGACTGCACAGTTGGGATAGAGAATATTTTTGAGGCTTGTTGACAAAATTTGAGCCACAGATCCCCTGGCTCACAGTTACAGAGTTTTATTCTGGGCATCATGCAAAAGACATTGCTTTGCGATGCAAGTGTGCCACATATTGCATATCCCTTTGATTGCATATCCAAGTCAGTCGCCAAATAATAATAAAGCAGCTGATAGACTATAAAGTTGCCCAGGGTTCAGAAATTGCTAATGAACAGCAGCGGGGTGCAGTTTGGGGGTCAAGGCATTCTCAGTCTCTACACTCCGTTTACAAAGACAAATCATATATGGTCACTTTACATATTGTAAAGGATAAAAGTATAGTATATAGCATAGTATAGAGAAAGTAAAGTATATTATCTGTCTATGTTGATATTTCTATGAAAATAGCATAAATATGTGTCTTATTCTTACTTTGTTATGAAACTAGAATGAGATTTATCATGAAGGCAGTTTTATCTTTCACAGTACTTGTGTTTTACATTTGTTACTTTCTAGTTAAGCTGCCTGTCAAGAGGTCCTCTCACACTGCAGAAATGCATCAAGCAAAGAGAAATCCATGGAGAGCGATAGAGACAGAAAGCATGAAAAAGAGAATATATTTGGTTCTATGTGCTGCAGCTCAAAACATGGCAGTCACATGATCAAAGGCATTCGATAATCCTTGAACTACATTGCTCCTTTAATCCTAGTGAGAGAAGAACATTTTTATTCGGGGGAGGGGGGAACAATGGGGGGGGGGGGCAAACAAGTGAGAAAGCAGTAACTGGCTACTGGAAATGCATTTCACTAAATGCAGCGTGGTGAGTTAGCTGGTGAAGAAGACAGCATAAAGCCTCCTTGTGTACATTGGAGCATGGGGGGTGAGCTGATGGGACTGGAACACAAATGTGCCAAAAGTCTCTGTCCAATCAGCGTTGAATAGTGCTCTTCCTTTTTCATGAGGCCTGGGGAATTTGGCTTGCTGAATGTGACCAGACTACTATGACTGGAACATACAAATAGAGCAAGTTATGCAAGCAAGACAGCTTGAAATGCTGCTTGGTTTATGATATTTTGCACTGTCGAATCATTTATGTATATGTAGTATGCATTACATGAATGAGACTTTGTGACATTGTGTTGGATTGGTTTAAAACTGAGTCTAAAAATTATATTGAAAACAAACCCATTACATAACATATAAGATCCATACTGGATCAGAAAGAAAAATCAGAAAGAAAATACAGCATAATAACTCTTGCCTCTCTTATCTTGAATTTCCCGAGAAAATAAATTCTATTATATGTCATAGCAGTGAGTTTGCTCGGCCATATCAAATTACAATAAGCACCCAGAGCAATAAGACAAAAGCATCAATATATGGTGTAATCCAATGCCCCCTGTTCCAAACCTTGTCAATAGTATTTCCCTATCAAATACATAATGTGCCAGACCAAAGATTAATTGATAAAATATTGTTTTCCCCCATTCATATTTTATTATTTATAATTCCTCACCTTATTACATGATCATCATTACATTTGCATTTCTTCTAAAGGCATGGAATATGAATTATTGCTCACAAAGCTGCATTTCCCTGTTGATGAAATAGCTATGATTAATAATTACATTTCACACGTGTGGGTTGTACGCTGAAGAGTGACAAAGGAACATGATGCAAATGTGATATTTTATTTTGTGCTGCTCAAATAAATAGTGAAATTGAAATGAAAAAAACAATGGCAATAACTTTTAGATATGCTGTTTAAAACAACAGTGATTAGAGCCTGAGGAAATGTGTGCATGTGTGTCCAACAAAAGGACAGGGATTTACATTATCTATGGTCATTATCAAGCTTATCTGTGGAACAGCTAATATAAGAAAGCCAGTTGGCAACATGTTATAAATATATTTATGAACACATCAGTTTTTTGTTTTTTTTTTCCTTTTTTTGTTTAAATTCAAATTTAAGTGGCCATAGGTGACCGGGCTTTGGATTAAGTGATCGAAGATGTATGTACGTAGGTATGTATGTATGTATGGATGGATGGATGGAATGATGGATGGATGATGGATGGATGATATTTAAATGGATTTTCACTTTTGTTCATGAAATAAAATTAATATAATAATCTCCCGAAAATAATCAGTCTCATAGAGAACTTGGAACTTTTGGATTTTTCATTAGCATCTCTAACTATGTACCACATTTGCAAGTTATCAAGATGAGTTCAGCTAAAATGGAAATTTGATGGTATTTTTTAAGCTTTGTATTTTTCATTGCTCTTGAATAGCCAAGTACAGTACAGGGCAGAATGTTTTAAAATCTGAAGCTCATAATAGAATTCTTTTAATTCTCCTTTGTTTTCATCCAGTGCTGTATTTTTTGCAATTAATAATATGCAGTATAAATCTCAATTGAAACCATTACTTCAAGTCTAGGTCATTGTGTCAGGAAGGGCATCCGACGTAAACCCTTTGCCAATTCAAATATGCAAATCAAATCTATGACTTCCATACTGGATTGGTCAAGGCCCCAGTTAACAACAACCTTCATCGGTGCTGTTCACCTACAGGGTGCCGGTGGAAACGGAACTACTGTTGGTCGAAGAAGGAGAGGAGGAAAGTGTCTTTCTAAGTAGACAGAAGAGGAATGCCAAGAGTATAGGACTGAGAGTAGGGACGTTGAATGCTGGAACTATGACAGGATAAGGTGGAAAGTTGGTTGACATGATGCAAAGAAGGAAGGTAGACAAACTATGTGTCCAGGAGACCAGGTGGAAAAGTAGCAAGGTTAGAAGATTAGGAGCAGAGTGTAGATAAGAAGAGAAAGTAGGAGTAGGAGTTATCTTGAAGGGGGACTTTGTTACGAATGTCATGGAGGTAAAAACAGTGTTAGATAGAGTGATGAGTCTTAAGCTAGAAGTTGAAGGTGTGATATTCAATGTTGTTAGTGATTATGCTCCACAAGTAGGATGTGAGCTGGAGGAGAAGGAGAAATTCTGGCTGGACTTTGATGAAGTGATGCAAAGCATACATAGAAGTGAGAGAGTTGTCATCGGTGCAGACTTCAATGGACATGTTAGTGCAAGAAACTGAGGTGATTAGGAGGTGATGGGAAGGTTTAGTATCTAGGAGAGGAATGCAGAAGTACAAATGGTGGCTGACTTTGCAAAAATGATGGAAAAGGCTATAGTCAATATTTTCTTCCAGAAGAGGCAGGAACATAGGGTGACCTATAAGAGGGGAGGTAGGAGCACACGGGTAGAATACATCTTGTGTAGACGGTGCAATCTGAAGGAGATCAGTGACTGCAAAGTAGTGGTAGGCAAGAGTGTAGCCAAACAGGATGGTGGTGTGTAGGATGACTCTGGTGGTGAGAAAGATGAAGAGGGCAAAGGCAGAGCCAAAGACGAAATGGTGGAAGCTGGAAAAGGAAGAGTGTTGCATGACTTTTAGGAAGGGGTTAAGACAGGCTCTGGGTGGTCAGGAGACGCTTCCAGATGACTGGACAACTAAAGCTAATGTGATCAGGGAGATGGGTAGGAGAGTACTTAGTGTGTAATCTGGAAGGAAAATAAGGTAAGGAGACGTGGTGATGGAAAGAGAAGGTACAGTAGTGTTTAAAGAGAAAGAGGTTAGCTAAGAAGAAGTGAGACACTGAGAGGACTGAGGAGAGTAGACAGGAGTACAGGGAGATGCAGCGTAAGGTGAAATAGAGGTAGAAAAGGCCAAACAAGGGGCTTATGATGACTTGTATGCTCGGTTGGATAATAAGGAGGGAGAGAATTATCTATACAGGTTGGCAAGACAAAGAGACAGAGATGGGAAGAATGTGCAGCAGGTTAGGGTGATTAAGGATAGGGATGGAAGTGTATTGACAGGTGCCGGAAGTGGGATGGGAAGATAGAAAGAGTACTTTGAAGAGTTGATGAACGAGGAAAATGAGAGAGAACAAAGACTAGAGGAGCTGGCTGTTGTGGACTAGGAAGTAGCAAAGATTAGTCGGGATGAAGTGAGGAGGGCATTGAAGAAGATGAAGAGTGGAAAGGCACTCGGTCATGATGATATACCTGTGGAGGTATGGAAGTATCTAGGAGAGGTGGCAGTAGAGTTTCTGACTGGGTTGTTCAACAGGATCTTAGGTAGTGAGAAGATGCCTGAGGAATGGAGAAGTGTGCTGGTGCCCATTTTTAAGAACAAGGGAGATGTTCAGATTTGTACCAACTACAGAGGAATACAGCTGATGAGCCATACAATGAAGTTATGGGAAAAAGTATTTGAAGCTAGACTAAGGGCAAAAGTGAGCATTTGTGAGCAGTGCTATGGTTCCATGCCAAAAATGAGTAATACAGATGCAGTATTTGCTTTGAGGATGTTGATAGAGAAGTACAGAAAAGGCCAGAGGAAGCTGCATTTTGTTTTTGTAGATCTGGAGAAAGCTTATGACAGGGTGCCCAGAGAGGAACTGTGGTATTGTATGAGGAAGTCTGGAATGGCAGAGAAGTATGTCAGAGTGGTGTAGGACATGTATGATGACTGTAAGACAGTGGTGAGATGTGCCATAGGTGTGACAGAGGAGTTCAAGGTGGAGGTGGGACCGCATCAGGGATCAGCTCTGAGCTCATTCTTGTTCGCTATGTTGATGGACAGGCTGACAGACGAGGTTAGACAGGAATCTCCATGGACTATGATGTTTGCAGAGGACATTGTGATCTGTAGTGACACCAGGGAACAGGTGGAGGACAAGTGAGAGAGGTGGAAGTTTGTCCTGGAAAGGAGAGGAATGAAGGTTAGCCTTAATAAGACAGAGTACATGTGTGTGAATGAGAGGAACCCAAGTGGAAGAGTGAAGTTACAGGGAGAAGAGATCAAGAAGGTGGAGGATTTTAAGTACTTAGGGTCAACAGTCCAAAGCAATGTAGGGTGTGGAAAAGAGGTGAAGAAGCGTGTACAGGCAGGCTGGAGCGGTAGGAGAATAGTGTCAGGTGTGTTTCAGCTAAAATGAAAGGAAAGGTGTACAAAACTGTGGTGAGACCAGCGACGTTGTTTGGTCTAGAGACACTGTCACTGAGGAAAAGACAGGAGACAGAGCTGGACGTAGCAGGGATGAAGATGCTGAGGTTCTCATTTGGAGTGACCAGGATGGATAGGTTCAGGAATGAGTACATCAGAGGGACAGCACATGTTAGAGGATTTAGAGATAAAATTAGAGAGGCCAGACTGAGATGGTTTGGACATGTCTAGAGGAGAGATAATGAAGATACTGGTAGAAGGATACTGAGTTTCAAACTGCCAGGCAGGAGGCCTAGAGGAAGACCGAAGAGGAGGTTTATGAATGTAGTGAAAGAGGACATGACGGTGGTTAGTGTGAAAGAGGATGCAGTGTGAAAGAGGATGCAGAAGACAGAGATGGATGGAGGCAACTGCTTCGCTGTGGAGACACCTGAAGGGACAAGCCGAAAGGAGAAGAAGAAGACTCAAAATTTAGGTCATTCTATAATCCCCAAAAGATAGCATAAGATGCACAGCATTGAAAGTCTCAAAAACAATTAAAAATGCATGTTTATTTGGTCCATCAATTACGATATCATGGGTATATACTGTAGCCTTCTCTGTGGGGTATATTTTGTCTACTAATTCCATCGTCCCAGCAAGGCCCATTTATTCATTTATATTTCATGATATGGTGTTAATGTAGTGAAAGCCTTGCTTTTTTTCTCTCCCTTGGTTGCCTTGGCCAGTGAGCTGTATGTCTTCGGTGCAATGAAATATAGATGTTAAGAGTTTTGAGAATTCAGTGTCTCATCTGTCCCAGTGATGGCATAAAGCAGCCATTAATAGTGTCAGGGAGCATCAGGCATACCACAGACACATAATTGGATATGAGGGTAAAAATGAAAGCACCTGCTTGAAAATCAACAGTCATCCCAGGCTGTAAGCTCTTGGTAGATTCCCAAAGAAGTTAGCAGAGCCGAACCACCTCCCTGCTGGGTTTGTCTCACCCATTGCTATTCCCGTTTCTCACTAAGGTCAGCTCCTTATTTTCCATTTTCATGACAGCATTGTGAGTATGCAAATTCTTTGGATCTTTGCATAATCACAAGCAGTGGGACCATCTGTTGTTGGCTTGTTGACTTACCTTCCGCCTGCTTTTAATGGTGTTTTCTTGTATCTGAGGGATGTACTATTGTATTAATAATGTGATAATCATTTAACATAAGAAAAATCCATCCAGGCATATGCAAAAGTCTGAACATATGTTCAGTAAAATCTTTTGACAAAGAAGGATTTATAATCTTTTAGGAGGAAAGGAAACAAGGGGAAAGTAGAAAAACAACACAACATGCATTCTTACACAGATAAACATGATAACATGAGTAGATATTATCAAGATTAAGATTTAAAAAATGAGTTTGAAGCAAAGCTTAACTCCCCTAAACTAAATGGCAGGAATGCTGATGGCTATGGTCCAGGAAAGCAAGAGTGCAGAGATGCTGGGAGAAGCACTAAACTCAAAACATGTTTCTGATAATGTGTTTTTCTTGTAGAACCTGAACCAGTCAGCAAAGACATCACTTAACTCACCAGTCCCCATTTGTCCTCATAAGGTAAGGTCCAGCTATTATTTGTAAGTTTCAGATAATTAGCATTCCTGTTTTCCATTGGGCATGTGTGCGTGTGTGTGTGTGTGTGTGTGTGTGTGTGTGTGTGTGAACTAACTTATATTACCTTAGGGTGATTTCAGACCTGGATTAGACCAACGTTGTGGGGCCCAAAGACCTTAGGCACCCCAAAATGGTGGGCCCCACAAGGTTTTTCATTGCAAAAGGCTCAGGGGACACTCCTGATATGCCCCCTGCCTTTTTTTTGACATGTCCCATAAGGTAGCAAAAGTTGGGTACAGGTGTGTGTGCATCTTCACCCTGGTGGTAGAAAATGGTACTGCATCGCACACACACTCCAGGAAGTGTGTATCCCAACTTCCTGCCAGAGCAGGAAAAGCAGGAAGTGCTGCTGAGCTGCATATATGGACATATTTTTTCAATGCCATTGTGTTTAATCCAACTCTACAGCAAATGTTAATGTTAGATAATGTTAGCTAATGCCAACATTAATGCTAGCGCTAGCTAACGAGCGTTAGCTAGCGTTAGCGTTAAATAGCGTTAGCTAGCGTTAGCGTTAGCTAGCGTTAGCGTTAGCTAGAAATAGCTAACATTAGTATTAGCTTTTATTGCTAACTGCTGGTCATAATGATGATAGTTAAATGACATAAAAATAAACAGATGGATGGATGGACATTTCAATAGAACGCTCATGCAAATGTTTTAACCACAATACATGGATCTCTTGTTTATGCTTTATGTTAGCTAGCTACAAGCTAGTGTTAGCACTCTATTGTTAACTGCTGGTCTTGATGATCATTGGATGGATGGATGAATGGATGGATGGATTGATAGATGGATGGATGATAGATAAACAGAAGATGGATGAATGGATGGATGACATTTGTACATTGATAGTTTTTCTATGCCATTGTGTTTAATCCAACTCTGAAGCAAATGTTAATGTTAGCTAATGTTAACTAACGTTAGCTAGCGTTAGCATTAGCTTGTATTGCTAACTGCTGGTCATGCTGATGATTGTTAAATGACAATGATAGACAGATAGACAGATGGATGGATGGATATTTCAATAAACCTCTGCAGCACATGTTTAACCACAACTTCAAATGGATCTATTGCCTGTGCTTCAGAGCTTTTTAGCTAGCTACAAGCTAAGGTTGGCTCGCTTTCTTTTGTTAACTGCCGGGCATGATGATCATGATTTTTAAAACACATACATGGATGGATGAATGGATTATAGGTAAATGGGCAGATGATAGATAGATGGGTGGATAGCTGGTTGAATGTTTCATTAGAACTCTCATGCAAAGGTTTTCATTTTAATTAAAAAAAAAAAGTTTTTATTAAGTGTATTAATCCCCAAAGGGAAATTAAGACTCCACTCTACACACAGGTTAGTATTTACATGCATCTAAATAGTGTGTACAGGCCTGTAACACACACAAGGGGCCTTTGGGCATGCAGGTGAGAGGGAGGTAGAGTGGCGGCCAGCTCCGTCGGGGTGCGCATCCAATGCGCAACTTCTAAGATGATGGCGCCTTGCTCAAAGGCACCTCGGCAGTGCTCCAGACGTGAGCTAACACCTCCTACCATCAGCTCACACTTTGGGTGTTTTTGGGCACGAGCGGGAATCTGAACCCCCATCTCAGAACATTGGACGACCCGCTCTACCGCCTGCTTTACCACTGAGCAACTGCCGCCCCAAAACCACAATACATGGATCTCTTGCTTATGCTTTAGAGCAGCGGTCCCCAACCTTTTTTGCGCCACTGACCGGTTTCATCTAAGACAATATTTTCACAGACCGGTCTTCATTTGCTCGATAATTGTTAATGTTGCCAGGACAACTGTTGTCTAATAATAAATCCTCCGCAGTGGTTTTATGTAAAATGCAGACAATGTTGAAACAGACACAGACCAATGGATGGATAGATGGATGGATAGATGATAAATAAACAAAAATGTTGAAATGCTAGTTTCACCGAGCCTTTGTATGCTATTGAGGGTCATTAGCATGAGACACATCACCTGGGTTAATCTGCTGAGACAATCTTTTGGAGTTTCGAAAGGACCTGATTATAAATAGGTGCACAGCCTATCTGTGAACCGCGCGCAGCCTATCTGTCTCCCTAAAGTGGTGTTACAGAAAGTCAGTCGGGTAACGCGAGAGGGGACATGGGGAGACAGACAAACGCTGCAGGTACATTAATGGTTAGAAGTTATAATTTTTCTGTTTCAATATTTAAAACTTTCTTAACTTGTTAAACTAGTGTCAACTTATAAGAGCTCACAACCAGCGCCAGAAAATGAAAGTTATTAAAGGACAGTAAAGTTAATTTTAAATGACATATATGCTATTCATCATAATGAAAAATAGAAGAAAAAATAAATTTTAAATGTGTAGCATCATCAGTTTGGTCAAAAAAGCTTAAAATCTGCACTGCAGCAGCTTCCGCATTCAGTGGTCACGTGGGCGTCACTGGGGCCGAACATAGCTTAGCGGCCATAAGAAACAATACAATCCACGTCGCGGTTAACTCCAAAAATATCATGATTACCTGCGCAGTGAACAGTTGTGTCAACAGAACAGCAAAAAGACGCAAAGACAAGGACCTGTCGTTCTTTAGAATACCTTCTGGGAAGGTATCGCGCTAAAAATGCTAATGCGCTAGCCCGTCAATGGGATTGTACATATTATGATAGCATTGAGCTAACTGCATTTATTACTATTGGACTGTGTGGAATGAATAACAACTCTAGTTGTTATTCATTCCACAGTGAATTTATTCGAAAGTCGCGTCTGTTGTGTCAAGTCTGTTGACACAACCATTCACCATGCAGGTAACCATGATATTTTTTGAGTTAATCGCGATGTGGATTGCATTGTTTCTTATGGCTGCTAAGCTATGTTTGGCCCCAGTGACGTATGACGCCCACGTGACCACTGAATGCGGAAGCTGCTGCAGTGCAGATTTTAAGCTTTTTTTGACCAAACGGATGATGATACAGATATAAAAAATGTTCTTCTATTTTTCATAATGATGAATAACATATATGTCACTTAAAATTAACTTTACTGTCCCTTTAAGTGATGGGAATTCCAGCTCTTTTTTTTGTTGCTTTTCATCAATATATTATACCAATAATATAAAATTATAATGTAAAATTATGTACAAATGAATTAATAATGTAAAAATCTCATTATACTTTTTATTTATATATGTTTATTATATAAGTATGCCTTTATTTTTTCACTCTACAGTGCACTTTAAATGAATTTAAACTTAAAACTTATTTTATATAAAACAAATCGACAGTCAAACAACACAGAATCCCTTAAAAACTCGCAACACAACAAAATATAAATGAAAATATGTAAAACAAAAGAAAAAGATCAGCATCCAAATAATGTGTTTAGTAAAGATTGGCATTCAGAAACACCATGTGTGTCCGCTTTGAGGGACTGATTCGGCTTCTTCTGTCAGTCATGATCTGCCCGGTTTTGGAGAAAATTCTCTGGGAGGGAAATGACGTTGCACCAATGCACAGTCTCCATGTCATCACGTGTGTGAGGTGTGGGCAAAGTGAAGCCTTGTTTTCCCACCAGTTTAGTGGATCTGCACGTAACTGGCAAAGGGGCTCCTCAAGGTAGGGTCTCACTTCCAGTATTGCATCTGCTGAAGGCTTCCTTCTTGTAGTGTCTTCACTTGCTCTTTCTTCAAAGAATCTCCAAACAGCAGATGCTTGTGGCCCCTCTTGCTCATCCTCTGCTCCATCTTGGCCCCCTGGAAGTGGAGTTGGCTGGTTGAACCTTGCTGCTGCTGCAGTTATTCTCTGAATAGCTTCATCAACTGCTTTAGTGTCATTGAAGGTCAGCTTCTTGAATCTTGGATAAAGAATGTTGGTTTCTGACAGAACAGTGTTATATTCCATTCTATGGAACTTTCTGTCCATGGACGCACAGGGAGCCTCTACTAGCTCTTTCACATGCTGTGGTTACGCTGGTCTGGTTCTGAGCTGTCACTCTCTGCAGAACCCTGCGCAGGATTAACATTTTGGAGGCTGTAGCATAGCTGAAAAAGAATAAACAATGGGTGTTAATATTACGCTTTGTTTTATGTGCAGGTGTATTAAAATTATTTCATGTCTACTCAGCCTTTTATTCCAGTAATGCAACAACAATTACTACTACTAGTAATAATACTAATAATAATGTAACAACATTTGTATACTGCACCTGTCTGCACTGATCTCCACAGCGACCTCCTCAAATTGCTCCAGAACAGTGCATGCCTCCTGCAGTACCTCCCATTCCTCTTGGCTCGGAGGATCGACCGGTACATTGATAACAGCTAGGTTAGAGATGACTGCATCCTTGGACTCCAGAATCCGTTTTATCATATGAAAGGTGGAGTTCCACCTTATCACACAATCTTCTCTGAGCTTCAGCTCAGGCATGTCCATCTGTCGTTGTGTTATTTTGAGCCTGTGTGTGGCTGTTGTGCTCCTGTGGAAATATTCCACTATTGACTTTCTCCACAGCAGGCTTCATCACCTTCAGAGCATCTCTCACAATCAGGTTAATTGTGTGTGCAAGACATTTCATAATTGTGCTGGGTTCATTTCAGGGTTTTAACTGCTTTGGTTATGTTCGCTGCATTGTCAATAACACAACCACCTACTTTGTTTATAACATTCCACTCTTTTGCCACTCTGAGCAGTTCCTCTGCTAAGTTCTCAGATGTGTGTCTGTCACTGAACTCAAAACAATTCAGAAGGCAGGACACCATTTTATCGTCTTCAATAAAATGACAGGTAACTGACGAGAAGGATGTGGGGGTTCAGGATGTCCAGCTGTTGGTTGTTAGAGAGGGCTTTATTAACCCTCTCTTGCAGGGATGATTTTTTTGAGAGAGGGTTTTCATGCTTGGAATGTTGTACACGTGATCTCTTCTTGGTGTATTCTATTGATTAGTCATGCGCTACAATTTTGTAATGTCCTAGAATTCAAATTCTTTATTTGGGGGCCTTTAGCAGGCATGAGATTAAATGTGATTTATTAGATTAATTACAAATCCTGGTATTAATGAGATTATTTTTGTAATTGCCTGACAGCACTACTTTTTACCGTGTTTAGGAATATCCTTGTCCCTCCCTGTTGCTCCTCTGTCTGGCCTCCCCTGACTCTGCTGTCCTGACCTGCTGTGTGGAGCTGCCGCCGCCCCTCCCCCACCCCCGCTCCCCCCCCTCCGCTGTGAGAGACTGGCGGTCACTTCTGAGTGTGAGCTGACAGCGGGAGATGTCACTGAATGCAGGAAGGCCCCTTGTGTGTCTCTGAGTGTTACGGGCCTGTATGCATAACACCAGAACTAATAGTGGGGTCTATACTGTGCTACTAATAATTTTCCTACAGGGATTAATAAAGTATATAAATTTACTTTATTAATCCTGGGCAGAAATTATCTACTATCTGCTGTCATACAATCACAGAATTTACAATATTACACAGACCACAAGACCGCGTTTAATTTGTGAGCATACATTCAGAGGTCATGTAGCTGTTGGGCTACCAGACCTGGTTTCCCTCCTGAACTCCTTCATGTATTCAAGGCGTCAGTGTGGCTGCAGGGAGCCAGTCCGCTGTCACGTGATCAGTGTGGCTGCAGGGAGCCGGTCCGCTGTCACGTGATCAGTGTGGCTGCAGGGAGCCAGTCCGCTGTCACGTGATCAGTGTGGCTGCAGGGAGCCAGTCCGCTGTCACGTGACAGGCACGTGACGCTCAGACGCGCGCGACTGCCGGCGCTGCCAGTCAACTCATCAGACGTCCGCATCTCATTAGAGTCACGGAGAGAAGTTGGATGAAGAGCAGCGGACACGGAAGTTCTGTTTCTGTTGTGGCTGAAAGCACATTCCTGTGGTGAAATCCGAGGTAAGTGTGTTAATACGTCACGAATCTAACATGGCTTTAACAGAAAGTTGTCAGACAGGCGATGCGTCACTGCACGGTTTTTGACAGCAAGAATAATAACCAGTACTGATGCTAGTTTTTGTGCGCGATGAGTGTATGTACCCGTGTGCGTAAATCACGTTTTAAAAGTTTTTGTGTGTGGTATTTGGTCGGATATGTGTGTAATTACACATTATTTTTGACTGATAGCCAGAATAATACAAATATTAATGCTACTTTTATATATTTAACCTGCGTGCACGTGTCGTGCACGTATATGCTAGCATGCATGTAACGCTCGTTTTGGAAGGCGTGTCAACGTAGCTCACACTCATCCAGAGTCTGAGGCTGATGTTCAGGTGACTGATCCTACTGGATACATCTGTAGTTTCTTGGAGATATGCAGAAAGTGATTGTAGAAATTTAATTTACTGACTTGAGGCCGTATGCAATGTTAGTGATGCATTCAGGGTGTTTGGATACTGTCCATTTGTGTGTGATACAGCCCATCATACAAACTGCAGAAATGTAAATTTGAGTTTGTGGTGATTTGAGAATGGTTGATTCAGCGACCCTTCTACATGCATGTTTTTACCCCAAAGGAGCACTTCTCAACTTACGAATGCTTTTTGAATGACATCATTTGATTATATATATAGCTGATTTTTCTCTAACTGTACTTTGAGTTACAGTGCAGTTTTGGAAAAAAAGGAGAAAATATTCATTTTGCTTTAAATTGTGGTTTTGGGTGAATACAGATGCTCTGGTGACAACAATAGAATTTGTAGATGATGTGGCATTTTGCTTGTGAGAAGCATTGAGGTGGAAATTCCTATAAATGTATATTGATCTTTGCTTGACAAAATGGATATGAGCAATCAACAAGAACATGTATTGCCTTCTCTTTTGGGGGATAAGTAGAAATGTTTATCAGGGAATGTACTATATCTGGTTATGGGTTGAGTGAATCCAGTTCTGAATATTGATCTATTGAAGCTGGAATGTGTTTACATTTGTGTCTCCCTATGTCTGCACCTTGACAAAACAGATATTTAACCATTATAAAGGACAGTGCCTGTAAAGTTCTTTTGATGAGGGCCAGGTATACTTTGGTATACCTGTAACATAATAAAAATTGGGACAAACTGAAAAAAATGTAATACATAACTGGCCTAGCAGCATCAAATGTTCAGGGTGTGCCATGGGGAGCAAACAAATGTTTGGTGAGGTGCTGACCATGTGGAGCAACCTACTGAAATAATTAGGACTTAAATTGGATGTTGTAGTGTACGCATTGTAATACAAGGTCATGTTGATATAAAAAATGTTCAAATGAATTAGAATACACTAAACTAATAGTAATGAATGTAGGAGATTGGAAAAAATTGTGGTAAGGACAGGCTGGCTCTATCACAGTGCCTTAAAATTTGTGCAACTTCCAAGTATACATCAACATGACTATTCCAGATGATTATGAACTATGATTATGAATATGTCTTTGAAATCAGTTATTAGTTTGGAAGGATGTTGTTTGTGTTGTTGGATACATTTGAAACAATTTAACAATATTTTCACAGAGGCCTAATGTCAACAAGGAGAACCAGGATACGGCCTGCAGATGATGCAAAATCATACATTCTGTCTGCGAGGGACAAACCAGCATTTATTGAATGACATATTGACGCCAATAAAGGTACAGGGCATTATTTGGGTGCACAATACACTGTTATTAAGTTGATATTTAGGATGCATAGCACAAACATATCTTTGGGAACAAACTTCATTTCAACTGCTAATTATTCAATGTAAAATAATTAAGTTCTTTACCTTACAGTCATATTTCTAGTTCTGTCTACATTCACCTCTATGCATTTACACACTCGTGTGTCCCTGGTCTTGTCCTTGTGGGGTCTTGAAATCCTGGACACACAGTTTTCTCTTTTGTTGCAGCCAGTTAACTTTACACACTCCGTTTCTAGTCTTATCCTTGTGGGGCCCTTCCGTCTGTAACTTATAATATATTACTTTATAAACAATTGGTAACACCTGTCAACAACCAAGTGAAGTCATTACTGTCATAAAATAGCACTTTATTAAGTATTAGAGGTTTGACATGGCTATGTTGAATGTAACCCATGTTACTCTTTCATTTGTTGTCTTATTTCCTTGTTCCTCTAGTATAGACTGAACAATGCTGTTATTTTTGAGTTCACATGTCATTTCAGAAGCTGCTTTCACTTGAACTAGTGCTTTTAACACAGAAATATCTACAAATAGCAGGTTTTATCTTTACCAGCTTGCAAACGATTGTTTTGATCTGAATTCACAGGTGATAAACAAGCAGCCTCCCATTCCAACATCTGCACCAGAGATGGTACCCTTGGATCTACAATCTCAGACTGATTACATCAGCGCCTGTGACAGCATACAGGTAAAGTAGCAATGCTGAAGCCATCATTCTCAGTTATTTTAACTTGTACATTAACCAGAATAAGAAGGGCTAGTGCTGCTTGTGTTTCACTAATGGCTACTGCCTGGATTTGTGTCCTATTTGAAGTAGCAGACTTGACCTTAGTCATATTTCTAGTTCTGTCTACATTCACTTCTATGCATTTACACACTCATGTGTCCCTGATCTTGTCCTTGTGGGGTCTTGAAATCCTGGACACACAGTTTTCTCCTTTGTTGCAGCCAGTTAACTTTACACACTCCGTTTCTAGTCTTATCCTTGTGGGGCCCTTCCGTCTGTAACTGATAATATATTACTTTATAAACAATTGGCAACACCTGTCAACAACCAAGTGAAGTCATTACTGTCATAAAATAGCACTTTATTAAGTATTAGAGGTTTGACATGGCTATGTTGAATGTAACCCATGTTACTCTTTCATTTGTTGTCTTATTTCCTTGTTCCTCTAGTATAGACTGAACAATGCTGTTATTTTTGAGTTCACATGTCATTTCAGAAGCTGCTTTCACTTGAACTAGTGCTTTTAACACAGAAATATCTACAAATAGCAGGTTTTATCTTTACCAGCTTGCAAACGATTGTTTTGATCTGAATTCACAGGTGATAAACAAGCAGCCTCCCATTCCAACATCTGCACCAGAGATGGTACCCTTGGATCTACAATCTCAGACTGATTACATCAGCGCCTGTGACAGCATACAGGTAAAGTAGCAATGCTAAAGCCATCATTCTCAGTTATTTTAACTTGTACATTAACCAGAATAAGAAGGGCTAGTGCTGCTTGTGTTTCACTAATGGCTACTGCCTGGATTTGTGTCCTATTTGAAGTAGCAGACTTGACCTTAGTCATATTTCTAGTTCTGTCTACATTCACTTCTATGCATTTACACACTCATGTGTCCCTGGTCTTGTCCTTGTGGGGTCTTGAAATCCTGGACACACAGTTTTCTCCTTTGTTGCAGCCAGTTAACTTTACACACTCCGTTTCTAGTCTTATCCTTGTGGGGCCCTTCCGTCTGTAACTGATAATATATTACTTTATAAACAATTGGCAACACCTGTCAACAACCAAGTGAAGTCATTTCTGTCATAAAATAGCACTTTATTAAGTATTAGAGGTTTGACATGGCTATGTTGAATGTAACCCATGTTACTCTTTCATTTGTTGTCTTATTTCCTTGTTCCTCTAGTATAGACTGAACAATGCTGTTATTTTTGAGTTCACATGTCGTTTCAGAAGCTGCTTTCACTTGAACTAGTGCTTTTAACACAGAAATATCTACAAATAGCAGGTTTTATCTTTACCAGCTTGCAAATGATTGTTTTGATCTGAATTCACAGGTGATAAACAAGCAGCCTCCCATTCCAACATCCGCACCAGAGATGGTACCCTTGGATCTACAATCTCAGACTGATTACATCAGCGCCTGTGACAGCATACAGGTAAAGTAGCAATGCTGAAGCCATCATTCTCAGTTATTTTAACTTGTACATTAACCAGAATAAGAAGGGCTAGTGCTGCTTGTGTTTCACTAATGGCTACTGCCTGGATTTGTGTCCTATTTGAAGTAGCAGACTTGACCTTACAGTCATATTTCTAGTTCTGTTTACATTCACTTCTATGCATTTACACACTCATGTGTCCCTGGTCTTGTCCTTGTGGGGTCTTGAAATCCTGGACACACAGTTTTCTCCTTTGTTGCAGCCAGTTAACTTTACACACTCCGTTTCTAGTCTTATCCTTGTGGGGCCCTTCCGTCTGTAACTGATAATATATTACTTTATAAACAATTGGCAACACCTGTCAACAACCAAGTGAAGTCATTACTGTCATAAAATAGCACTTTATTAAGTATTAGAGGTTTGACATGGCTATGTTGAATGTAACCCATGTTACTCTTTCATTTGTTGTCTTATTTCCTTGTTCCTCTAGTATAGACTGAACAATGCTGTTATTTTTGAGTTCACATGTCGTTTCAGAAGCTGCTTTCACTTGAACTAGTGCTTTTAACACAGAAATATCTACAAATAGCAGGTTTTATCTTTACCAGCTTGCAAATGATTGTTTTGATCTGAATTCACAGGTGATAAACAAGCAGCCTCCCATTCCAACATCTGCACCAGAGATGGTACCCTTGGATCTACAATCTCAGACTGATTACATCAGCGCCTGTGACAGCATACAGGTAAAGTAGCAATGCTGAAACCATCATTCTCAGTTATTTTAACTTGTACATTAACCAGAATAAGAAGGTCTAGTGCTGCTTGTGTTTCACTAATGGCTACTGCCTGGATTTGTGTCCTATTTGAAGTAGCAGACTTGACCTTAGTCATATTTCTAGTTCTGTCTACATTCACTTCTATGCATTTACACACTCATGTGTCCCCGGTCTTGTCCTTGTGGGGTCTTGAAATCCTGGACACACAGTTTTCTCCTTTGTTGCAGCCAGTTAACTTTACACACTCCGTTTCTAGTCTTATCCTTGTGGGGCCCTTCCGTCTGTAACTGATAATATATTACTTTATAAACAATTGGCAACACCTGTCAACAACCAAGTGAAGTCATTACTGTCATAAAATAGCACTTTATTAAGTATTAGAGGTTTGACATGGCTATGTTGAATGTAACCCATGTTACTCTTTCATTTGTTGTCTTATTTCCTTGTTCCTCTAGTATAGACTGAACAATGCTGTTATTTTTGAGTTCACATGTCATTTCAGAAGCTGCTTTCACTTGAACTAGTGCTTTTAACACAGAAATATCTACAAATAGCAGGTTTTATCTTTACCAGCTTGCAAATGATTGTTTTGACCTGAATTCACAGGTGATAAACAAGCAGCCTCCCATTCCAACATCCGCACCTGAGATGGTAACCTTGGATCTACAATCTCAGACTGATTACATCAGCGCCTGTGACAGCATACAGGTAAAGTAGCAATGCTGAAGCCATCATTCTCAGTTATTTTAACTTGTACGTTAACCAGAATAAGAAGGTCTAGTGCTGCTTGTGTTTCACTAATGGCTACTGCCTGGATTTGTGTCCTATTTGAAGTAACAGACTTGACCTTAGTCATATTTCTAGTTCTGTCTACATTCACTTCTATGCATTTACACACTCATGTGTCCCCGGTCTTGTCCTTGTGGGGTCTTGAAATCCTGGACACACAGTTTTCTCCTTTGTTGCAGCCAGTTAACTTTACACACTCCGTTTCTAGTCTTATCCTTGTGGGGCCCTTCCGTCTGTAACTTATAATATATTACTTTATAAACAATTGGCAACACCTGTCAACAACCAAGTGAAGTCATTACTGTCATAAAATAGCACTTTATTAAGTATTAGAGGTTTGACATGGCTATGTTGAATGTAACCCATGTTACTCTTTCATTTGTTGTCTTATTTCCTTGTTCCTCTAGTATAGACTGAACAATGCTGTTATTTTTGAGTTCACATGTCATTTCAGAAGCTGCTTTCACTTGAACTAGTGCTTTTAACACAGAAATATCTACAAATAGCAGGTTTTATCTTTACCAGCTTGCAAACGATTGTTTTGATCTGAATTCACAGGTGATAAACAAGCAGCCTCCCATTCCACCAGCCGCACCTGAAATTGGTACCCTTGGATCTACAATCTCAGACTGATTACATCAGCGCCTGTGACAGCAAACAGGTAAAGTAGCAATGCAGAAGCCATCATTCCCAGTTATTTTAACTTGTACATTAACCAGAATAAGAAGGGCTAGTGCTGCTTGTGTTTCACTAATGGTTACTGCCTGGATTTGTGTCCTATTTGAAGTAACAGACTTGACCTTAGTCATATTTCTAGTTCTGTCTACATTCACCTCTATGCATTTACACACTCATGTGTCCCTGGTCTTGTCCTTGTGGGGTCTTGAAATCCTGGACACACAGTTTTCTCTTTTGTTGCAGCCAGTTAACTTTACACACTCCGTTTCTAGTCTTATCCTTGTGGGGCCCTTCCGTCTGTAACTTATAATATATTACTTTATAAACAATTGGCAACACCTGTCAACAACCAAGTGAAGTCATTACTGTCATAAAATAGCACTTTATTAAGTATTAGAGGTTTGACATGGCTATGTTGAATGTAACCCATGTTACTCTTTCATTTGTTGTCTTATTTCCTTGTTCCTCTAGTATAGACTGAACAATGCTGTTATTTTTGAGTTCACATGTCATTTCAGAAGCTGCTTTCACTTGAACTAGTGCTTTTAACACAGAAATATCTAAAAATAGCAGATTTTATCTTTACCAGCTTGCAAATGATTGTTTTGATCTGAATTCATAGGTGATAAACAAGCAGCCTCCCACTCCAACAGCCGCAGTGTCCCCCGCCTTACGCCCTACGCCAGCATGGGATAGGCTCCAGCACCCTGTGACCCGCCACGGTGGACCCAGTGGCAGAAAATGGATGGATGGAGATGTGGCCCACTTTATTTTCAGTTTTTTCTTTTATAAAGTTATCTTTCTTTAAGGTTTTTTTTTTTTTTAAATTGAACTAAGGCTAAAAGAAGGCCTCAGGGTAGAAAGTTTTTGTTTTATGTTTTTCACTGCCTGTTTTTGATTTTATATTTTTGAAATGAGGCCCACTTGTTTTTTCTTTTATAAAGTTATGGCTCAAAAGAAGGCCTTTTTGGAAAAAAAACCCAGTGGAGAGCAAGGCAGTAAGGTTTTGTTTGTTTTTGTCACTGCCTGTTTTTTATTTTGCATTTTGTTGTAATGAGGCCATATTTATTCAAGTTTTTTCTTGTTTGTTGATAAAGTTGGGTTAATGTAAAGCATTCATGTCTTTGTCACATGTCTTGTACCACGCTATGATATAAAAGCTAGAAATGTGTGTGCAGGTGTGTAAAAAAGGACGTCTAAGGTAGTAAATGCTAGAAATTGGGCCTCACAATGCAGCAAAAAACTTACTTGGAGACAAAAGTTTGGAAATATGTTAAACTCAAGTGATATTTGTGAAATAGATTTTTTTTCCAGCTTGCCTGATTTTTTACAAAGTTGTAGCACCAGTGGAAAGGGTGGACCCCACAAAGTAGCAAAGATGAGTGAGACCCGGTAAGGTAGTATAAGTGAGTATGTGTGTGTGTGTGTGTGTGTGTGTGTGTGTGTGTGTGTGTGTGTGTGTGTGTGTGTGTGTGTGCGTGTGTGTGTGCGGATGGGGACATGCATGCGTATGTAAGAATTTTACATTTTTACATTAGCTTTACATTTTTTGACGCATCCCTCTTGTTCTTGCTATTTCTTTGTGTAAAAACCCTGTTATTAAACATGTATTTAAAATGAGGTGAGAAGAAAAGATTTATTCAATGCTAATTGCTTTTGTGCATGCACAGTCAAAGTCTTCTTCGCACACTGACAGAAGCAACTTTCCCCATCACTTCCTGCTCCCTCTGCGTGCCTGTTGTAAATGTGATAATGTGCAATGTGGTGAAATTCACACAATTTCAGTTCAGTTAGCACAAAATGTGTCAAAAATGGCAGTGTCCTCTTCAGGATGAATCAATGCTCTGAAAATGACTATCAAAATCTAAAGGATTTTGGTGTCAGACAGAAGATTTCAGTTCATTTTAAGACAGTGGTAATCATAAAATGATATTCCGATGTAAGTCTAAAAAGCTGTGTCCTTTGAATATAACTTACATGTTTTAATTGATTTAATGTTTAACAGTATAGTAAAAGATAAGGTGTTAAAATAGCTTTAATAAAGAATTATGTCTATGGTTCTTCACATATCATCTGTCCACGTTCCTTGATGTTATTGTCATTCTTTTCCTGCCATGCATTCTTTGCATTTTTACACAGTGGATCAGGGCTATTATAATAGGGAAGCACTATTGGTCTGGAGATAGTTAAATCCACTTTTAGCTGTTAGCAGCAGAATATAATCTCCCTCCAGTCAGCTCACATTAGTCTTCACGATCAGCACCATCCCAATATGTGGAGTGAATGCATTGCGCCAGCTGGACTAATTTAGTATGTCAGTCAGCTAAGGAGGCTGGAAATTCAGTCAATGATTTTAACTGAAAGAGTATTTAGATTATATGAGCTGAATGAACACAATACCCTCTGTCTTTTACACTTTATCTTCATTTCATCTGAATTGTTTGCATCCCCCAGTTATATTGTGAAATGTCAAGGCTTTTAAAGTCAGTGTTCTATGATTGTAAAATAAGGAGATGAGGAAAGTGTGTTCGTAAAAAGAGAGAAGAGATGAACACCAAGAGTATAGGACTGAGAGGAGGGACGTTGAATGTTGGAACTATGAAAAGTTAGACAGTTGGTTGACATGATGAAGAGGAGGAAGATAGACATACTGTGCATCCAGGAGACCAGGTGGAAAGGTAGCAAGGTTAGAAGTTTAGGAGCAGAGTTCAAGTTGTTCTATCATGGTGTAGACAGGAAGAGAAATGTAGTAGGAGTTATCTTGAAGGAGGAGTTTGTTAAGAATTTCCTAGAGGTAAAAATAGTGTTAGATAGAGTGATGAGTCTGAAGCTAGAACTCGAAGGTGTGATGTTTGATGTTTTTATTGGATATGCTCCACAGGTAGGATTTGAGCTGGGGGAGAAGGAGAAATTCTGATTCGACCTTGTTGAAGTGATACAGAGCATACCTAGAAGAGAGGCAGGAGCATAGGGTAACCAAGAAGAGTGGAGGTAGGAGCAAACAGGTAGACTATATCTTGTGTAGATGGTGTAATCTGAAGGAGATCAGTGACTGTAAAGTAGTGGTTGGCGAGAGTGTAGCCAAACAGCATAGGATGGTGGTGTGTACGATGACTCTGGTGGTGAGGAAGATGAAGAAGGCAAAGGCAGAGCAGAGGACAAAATGACGAAGTACAGGGAGATGCAGCGTAATGTGAAAGTAGAGGTAGCAAAGGCCAAATAAGGGGCTTATGATGACTTGTATGCTAAGTTGGACAGTAAGAAGGGAGAGAATGATATATACAGGTTGGCAAGACAAAGGGACAGAGATGGTAAAAACGTGCAGCAGAGTAGGGTGATAAAAGATAGGGATGGAAGTCTATTGACAGGTGCCAGTAGAGTGATGGGGAGATGTAAAGAGTACTTTGTAGAGTTGTTGAATTAGAAAAATGAGAGTGAACAATGACCAGAGGAGGTGGCTGTTGTGGACCAGGAAGTAGCAAGATTAGTTAGGATGAAGTGAGGAGGGCATTGAAGAGGATGAAGAGTGGAAAGGTATTCGGTCATGATGATATACCTATGGAGTCATGGAAGTGTCTAGGAGAGGTGGCAGCATAGTTTCTGACTGGGTTGTTCAACAGGATCTTAGATAGTGAGAAGATGCCTGAGGAATGCAGGGGAAACGTGCCGGTGCCCATTTTTCAAAAACAAGGGAGATGTGCAGATTTGTGGCAACTGCAGAGGAATAAAGCTGATGAGCCATACAATGAAGTTATGGGAAATGGTATTTGAAGCTAGACTAAGGGCAAAAGTGAGCATTTGTGGCAGCAGTCTGGTTTTATGCCAAAAATGAGTACTACAGATGCAGTTTTTCCTTTGAGGATGTTGATAGAGAAGTACAGAAAAGGCCAGAGGGAGCTGCATTGTGTTTTTGTAGATCTGGAGAAATCTTATGACAGTGTGCCCAGAGAGGAACTGTGGGAATGTATGAGGAAGTCTGGAGTGGCAGAGAAGTGTGTGAGAGCAGTGCAGGGCATGTATGAGGACTGTAAGACAGTGGTGAGGTGTGCTGTAGGTGTGACAGAGGAGTTGAAGGTGGAGGTGGGACTGCATCAGGGATCAGCTCTGAGCTCATTCTTATTCACCATGGTGATGGACAGGCCGACAGACAAGGTTAGACAGGAATCTCCATGGTCTATGATGTTTGCAGATGACATTGTGATCTGTAGTGACACCAGGGAACAGGTGGAGGACAAGTGAGAGAGGTGGAGGTTTGTCCTGGAAAGGAGAGGAATGAAGGTTAGCCACAGTAAGACAGAGTGCATGTGTGGGAAGGAGAGGGACCCAAGTGGAAGAGTGAAGTTACAGGGAGAAGAGATCAAATAGGTGGAGGATTTTAAGTACTTAAGGTCAACAGTCCAGAGCAATGGAGAGTGTGGAAAAGAGGTGAAGAACAGTGTACAGGCAGGATAGAACGGGTGGAAAAAAGTGTCAGGTGTCGTGCGTGATAGAAGATTTTCAGCTAAAATGAAAGGAAAGGTGTACAAAACTGTGGTGAGACCAGCAATGTTGTCTGGTCTAGAGGCAGAGCTGAAGTAGCAGAGATGAATATGCTGAGGTTCTCTTTGGGAGTGACGAGGATGGATTGGACCAAGAATGAGTACATCAAAGGGACAGCACATGTTAGAGGTTTTGGAGATAAAGTCAGAGAGGCCAGACTGAGATGGTTTGGACATGTCTAGTGGAGAGATAGTGAATATATTGGTGAAAGGATGCTGAGGTTTGAACTGCCAGGCAGGAGGCCTAGAGCAGTGGTCCCCAACCTTTTTTGCACCACAGACCGGTTTCATCTAAGACTATATTTTCACGGACCAGCTTTCATTTGCTCGATAATCGTTAATGACGCCAGGACAGTTTTAGTCTAATCAAAAATCCTCAGCAGTGGATTTATGTAAAATGCAGACAAAAATAATAATAAACAACCTTTAAAAAAAAACAAAAAACATCTTTGTCAACGAAATAATTGTAAAATAATTATATTAAAAACTTGATTGATGTGACTACACTGGTGAGGTTTATTTTGAAATATAGCGACTTACGATCAGTGCATTCAACATAGGAGAAATACCGATCATTTCCAATAAAAGGGTGCACAAGACAAATAAAAAATAATTACAATAATGAGGATTGGTGGTTGGGGACTGCTGGTCTAGGGGTAACGGCAGACAATGACATCTGAAGTATGTTCCGGACGTCCAGTCTACTCCGTAGTTTGGTTTTCTTTAACGGTCACTGCAGAAAATCCCGCTTCACAAGAACAGGAGGCTGGAAATGGAAGCAGGGTTTTTGATACTTTTTGGGCGATCTCAGGATTATCTGCCTTCACTTTAATCCAGAATTGTTGTTGTGGGCACTTAATTGTGGGCGCTTAATTTAGGGGTAACCTGTCACGTGACCGAGACCTGTCAAGCAGGACAGACGCATGCATTCGTCTGTGCGTCACTTTTCAGAATAAAACATCTCTAGTCTGGTAATCAATAAAAAAAGAAAGTCAAACTTTCTGTGCGGCCCGGTACCAAATGACACACGGACCGGTACCAGTCTGCGGCCCGGGGGTTGGGGACCAATGGCCTAGAGGACGACCAAAAAAGAGGTTTATGGATGTAGTGAAAGAGTACACGGTAGCTGGTGTGAGAGAAGAGGATGCAGAAGACAGGGTTAAATGGAGGCAACTGATTCGCTGTGGCAATCCCTGAAGGGAAAAGCTTAAAGGAGAAGAAGAAGTTCTATGATAGTATTAAGACAGTAAGAGAGCAACAGCGCAGAAAGATAAGGGAGGAAGGTGATCGGTGGCTTGAGCATTAAGTATTTGAAAATTGCTTCTTGACACATTGGCAACATACTGCAGTGCCAAGATCTGAGTGAAGATGATTAACGGCTGTCCGAGTGGGTGGGCACTGCAGGTCGTTCAGGGTCCTTGGTTTCCATAGCGATCCTAGTATGAAGGCCATATATTGCATACTGAAAATCCCAGAGGTCTGCACATTGTTTAACTACAATTATAACTCACACCGAGACCATTGTCTGTCCACCACAAGCTTTGTATTCATTTGCAAGCAGCTTGCTGCTTCTTTTTTTATATTTTTTTTTCCATTGAAAAACTTGCATTCTGCAAATAATTGATGAGTGGGCTCACCTCCAAGCATCGTTGCAGTCCAGCATTCAGGGTAAGAGGTGAGAGTAAGATCATATTTCTTAAACTGGACTTCAGGCAATAGAAAATTGTGTCAGTTTTTCACAAGGTTTTCTTTTGAACGTACATCATGAATAATGTTTTTTTTATTCTCATTTTTGCACAACAGAATAGAAATAAAATGAGAGCAGGGATGAGATTACATCTATATTTCTCTACATAAATAGTTGTAGCACAGGTGCAAGCAGATACCTTCAAAATCTCTGTTATGAGCATATGTGTCTTTGTGTTTGACAAAGTATTTAATAATTTTATTATTCCACAATATTAGTTTGAGTTCTTTTCTTGCTAATATGATTGTGCTTGTTTGTGTGTAAGAACACTTGTGTGTGCATGCATAACTAACCGTGTGTATGTTTGAACAGTGCAGTCTAGTTAGGTGACAGATGGAGAGGGCAGCGATGGGGGTGGGTATCAAGCACCTCTGACTGTACAGGCTCTGCACTGAACCTTTTTCCTGCCATCTCTGATTTGACTTAGGTAGACTGCAGTCATGTGGCTCCAAGATGTTTAACAATTTAAACATCATCGCAGAATAAGAAAAAGTTGACACAACCCATTGCACACAGACAACCTGCTTTATGTAGCTCACCTTAGAAGACGAAGTAGGTCCAGCGCTGCCTTGGAGTCGACCTGGATACAAATGTAAAAACCTTGATAGGTTCAGATGAAATGGTTTTAACATTGTGGATGCAACACCATTTATAAGCAAGGAAAGGGCACAGAAAAAGAACATATTAATGATGATTCATGTTGTATATTAAAAGAAAATCCCTTTGGCATCCAAACAAGAGGCTGCAGTCATGCAGCAATTAAGTTGTTGAAAAGCATTTAACAGACTATGGCTTGTTATAGGGAAGGGCCTTCCTAATATACAGCACATCCACATGGATGTTTTTGCACAGAAAAGCACACAGGACTACACATTTACTCACTCAAACCCTCTCACGTTCACACACACACAATTCAATTGAGGAAAGCGTTATCTCAGAAGACAAGCTACAACATGCTATTGCTCCATCAGGGTGCCTGGGGTTGCATTGGTGGCCAACGTCAAACAAATAATTCTTTGTGACTTAAAAAACAGACAATCCAAAAGGTCATTTGTGACCTCTGGGACCACTGTTGTGCAGCATCTGTCACTAGTAAGCACCACATGTCTGTGTCAAATGGCAAAAGGTATGCGGTGCAGCCAGCCTGCTGTGTAATAAAGGTCTGCATGTACGTAGCATCACTGTCACAGTTGCATTAACAGGCCTTCCAGGTCTCCTGCTTTATCTGCAGAAGATACAATATGTCATGCTGTATACATTACTGGTCAGGTACTTTGAAGCACTGGTCATAGTATGGTTGTAATAGGTGCTTTAATTTTATATAGCTTTTTTATGTCCCCACAAAGAATAATTCAGAGATAGGTATAATTGTATACACATTTATTACATTGAAGAGAATACTGACCTAGGGTTGTACCTAACATAAAGAGGGGTGACAGAATATATTTTATAGTTATAATAAGTAACTGCAATAAGGATTCATTGTGTGTGCCCCCTATAAAGACAAAAATAGTTCACTCCATCAAGAGAATACCTCACAAACAGTTGCCTCTATATTTGATGTTATCGGTCTTGTCACAAAATTTCCACAACAAGGGTTAATCGCATCAAACATTTATGAGAAATTGATGAATGAATACATAATCAATGTCTCTCTCCCAACATGTGACCCTCGTGTGTCTATGTATCTGAGCCACACCATCCTGTGTGGAGCAAATTGATATAATTCTATTTCTAATAAAATTCCTCCTTTGGAATTATTAACTAAATCCAATCCCTTATGATATTCTGGATGTATGAAGAAAAAGAAACACAAAGAAGGCATAGATGGTTCTGTAAATTATGTAGGTATATAAAGGTAGGTAGGTAGGTAGGCAGTCAGGCAGGCAGGCGGGGGGGGGGGGGGGGGCAGAAAGATGGATGTATGGATGGATGAATGGATGGATGGATGGATGATTAAATGGATGGATGGATGGATGGATGGATGGACGGATCGACGGACGAACAGATGAACAGATTGTATATTGTATTGTATATTTATCATAAGTATGCATGCCTTAATTTATTCAGAATTCTCTCAAAGTGCAAATGAATGCTGCAATATACCCCCTTTCTCTGTACCCCCTGTCTGCTATCCCCCACCTGCTGCAGCACATCTCCCTCCTACAGTCAGCTAAACCAATCAGGGATTTGAGGGCCTCACTTTCAATCAATTACCCCCCAAATCAGTGCAGAGGTCTCTGATATAGAATCATTTGTCAAATCAGTGCAGATGGCTGGGGGCAGGTACCCCTGTGCCACAGGCCACATCCACATGGAAATCTCTGCTCAAGGTGGGCTGTCCTCATGCTCCCAAACCTATTAATGGAGAGTCACTCTATGCTCCAGGATTCCAGCTCAACTGCCTAGTCTCCCAGATTGCTAATGTGTAATCATCTTAGCCCGACCAGTGGACAAGTCTTAGCTACCTTGAATTTTTTTTGTTTTCTTTCTAATAACTTATAAAAAGTAGTATTAATTTGTGATGTCAAGAAACGTAAATGTCATAAGTGAATACTGCTTTGTTTAGTTTGAAATTATTCCAATATAAGAGACATATTCCAAATTTTGTTTTTTACCTTTACCCTTAGTGTTTTTATAGCTTTGGATACATGAAAAATAACTAGCCTTACTTGTGTAGTTCAGCTCCTTTACTTCATAGTGCAGCACCGTATCCAGCTTTGTGATTATCTGTTGATGTAATGATGTGTCAGGTACAAGCTAATATTTTTTTCCTCATAAATTTATTATAGGTCATCATAATTCAATATTTATGTGCTTGCAATGAATGGATATATTTAACCAAGAACACATCTAGTGTCAGACAAGAATAGGTCTGTTGTTCTTTGCAAAAGACCACATAAAGGTCTTTATCTAATTGTGTAAATTTGTATGCTGGGCAACTTCATGAAACTTTGATTAGCATGCAGCAGTTCATTCACAACACCCAGCAAACGCTGTTTCAAAGTCATAACATTAGTGGACTGCAGACACGGGACTGAAGATAAAACAAGACTTTCTGTGATATCTGATGTCTATATTTTCCCCAGCTATATAAGGCTGAATGGAAATGACATGACTTAAAATTATTTGTTTGCAAAGGAATCAATCTTTTTTGTTGTTGAAGTTGTTGGTAGAAACTTCTATGTAAAGTCAAGGTCACGCACGCATAACAAATAAATAAATAAATAAAAAATTACAAATAATGCAACTTGTCCAGACCTGTTTCTGTAATTTCTTTTTGTGTAGGTTCATCTTTTTTTTCTTTTTGTTTCTTTGTTGGCCTTTTGGGGGTTGACATAGAAGGGACATGGTTAAATTGGAACAATGTAGAGTTTATTTATTTATTTAATAAATAGTCAAGTCAACAAAACATTTGGAATTCCCTCAGTTGAAACATAAAAAGTGGAACTATGTTAGATTCTCAGACATTAATTTTCCTGCCAGGTTGTTGTCATGTAATTGTTTGCTATTAGAAGAAAACGATGTAGTTAGATTTCCGTGTTTAATGACTTAAATAAAGCCTTTGAGGCTTCATTAGGTTGCATGGTGATGCAGATCAAACCAGATTGACTAAGAAGTAGATCTCAAAAGTTAAAGCAGACAAAACTTGTGTCCTCGGGTGATCTGGCTTGTCAAAAGAGAAATAAAATGAGTAGAAATAAAATCAAAAATATAAATGAAAATATTTCTAAAACATAACCATTTATTCGTAGATGAAGTTCTTATTATGACTATCTCCAAATTTGTGCATATGGTTAAAATTTATAAAAGCTTTTTTTGATGATTTTATTCATGAGCAAAGGATTTTTCACTGCCTTCATGTTTCAGTGTACTGGCCTCTAAATGTTTTCCTTCCTAGAAATATGAATCAGTGTGGAGTGACATGGACACCAGCCTTCAGTTCTCTGCAGAAATAAGTTCTCTGTAGTATTTGATTCATATTCCTTCACAATCTGTCTTCAGATGAACAAAGCACTCTATTTTCTGCCAGACAGAGGAGTGATTTACCACAATAAAAATGAAAAATAGATGTCAAATAAGCTGCTAAAGAACCAACAGCAAACATAATAAGTGAAACTTGTATCTCATTGTCTGCATATCCACTATACCTAAACCATAGTTAGATCGGCAATTAACATGGTTCTCAAAAAGCAACATTTGAAGATAGCTCATAGTGAGTCGTCTGTTTTTGACACTTACAACATTCAACAGCTTCTTAAGTTGCAATTGTAGTCCATGTCAATATGTAAAGTGTCCCACTGGAAACCGTTCTTACTGTTTTAGCAGCTTAAGCTTAAGCTTGAACTGTATCGATCATTCAGTAAATTAACTGTAAATATGTCTCTTATCATTAATATCTTGTTTTAATTTGATAGGTATCTGTGCATTGGTATTTTTAATTGTAGCTTGAACAGCGTCATGCCCATAAGTCTTCAGGGATAGATTCTAGCAACCCCTGTGACCTGCAGAGGCGGAGGAGGCAGTGAGTGAGTAAATTAATGAATGAATGAATAAATGAATGAACCTTGGACATTAACCTCAAATCAGTTTCATCCCGCAAATTACAAAGGACACACCTTTTTTGTGTTGTTGTTTTCTTCATGATTCAAATTTAATCATCCATCTTTCATGAAATGTCTAAGAATTTTGGCAGACAAGACAACCAAAGACTTAACAAAAAGAAAAGAAATCACAATTTAAAGATTATTACTATCATGGAAACTCTTCAGGAATAAATTTGCTGCATTGCCCGGGATATTTTTCTCACCCCTCTGCCTTTGAATATTTTACATTGGTGTAGTCTTTAGAGATGTAAGTCATACTGAGAGAGTTTGACTCTGCATGCTAAAAAGGCATAAATATGAGATGGGAAGAAAAAAAACACAACCAGCAGATGACCTTATTATGCACGGTATGTACCATGCAGCAGCAATATTGCCTTTATTTGTCATTATTACCACCCGCCATTACTGTGAGTGGGAGGAATATCAATTTGACAAAGAGGGCCTCTGACTAAATGTTAAGGACCCCCATGTCATGTGAGACACATCCCTACTGTTCTGAGAGGGCTGTGTTTTAATGCTTATGGATATTCAATAGAGGAGCCGTTCTTGCTGTAATAAGGCATTTACCAATGCAGAATACCACAGTGCACTGTGAGAACATATGTTAATGAATTTGGCTGTGGCTAGAGAAACAGCAAGAGAGGGGGAAAATACACTGGCCTCCTGGAGCACACATTTGCCTTATACAAAGATATTAATATGACTGGTGTTGAGAGGTGGAAGAAGAGGAAAATTACCCTGGTAGTGAGAATAAGTTTGTTTGGTGGTGATGATAGTCCCCAATCGAGTGAAGCAGACTTACAGAAACAGACAGTTCTGTACCCAGTAGCTTTTGTATTACATCAGTGGCACACTTTTAAATGACATTTCCACCAAGAAAATCTGACATAAACACACCAGAGGAGTATATGCATGGAGCAAATTGGGATATGAGTGTTTGCCGTATCTTGGTGCTTTATGATTTTTTTCTCAGGAATTGACACTTGCTGTACATAAAGTGATCATAGGGGAACAGAGAGGGAAAACTGATCCAGTATTTAATCTTCCTGACTTTTTATTCAAGACACTCAAACTTCCAATAATATGCAGATTTCAAAAGAAATGTAGACAATGATATTTTTAAACACCACTGACACATTTTCACTTAGTGGTGATGTCAGGACTGTCAAAAGGTAATTGTGAGGAGTGATGAAGTGAGTGAGAATTACAAGTGGTGATCACACAAACCGAGTCTTCATAGTGTAGTCTTTAATTTAAACATGAGCTGTTCGTCTCTGAACAACGTGTACTACATGTAGTCATGATAAAAAGGGATTTTTTTATCCACTATTATTAAGCTGGTGCATTTAAAAAAAATTCATCTGAAATATAGTAACATTATCAGGAGGCTGTGACTGACCTTATAGATTACAGGAATGATTGATTTTTATCTTGCAACCAGCCATAAGTGGTTGCTGTGTTTGTCAGATTTACAAGAATAATGTCTCTCTCTTGGATAAATTTGTTCTTTTGACATCAAATTTGATCTCTGTGTATTGATTAGATTACACATATCTTACAGCAATAAATGCATCCTGTTTAAGGAAGAACTATTCAAAAATGAGCTGAGGAAATGCTTGTTCTTGGATCCATTAATAAAATACAACCTCTTCTTGTTCTGGGGTAATCTTTGAAATCTATATATTAATAAAAAATTTTAAAAAAGGCCACACATGCACATGTCTCCTTACATAAAACTGTATGTTTGTGATAATCTGGGAAGAATGATAAAGCCATTTTGAAAACCGGATGGAATTAACATAATGACCTTTGCTTGTCAATTGTATTTTAGATTCCATGCCAGAAAAACGTCCCTGCTTTCAGGAGATAATTTTCATGAATGTCTGAGAAATCATTAATATGCATCATTATTGTGTTTGTCAGGGAATAATCACAACACACAACACTGACTCTTTATTTCAAACATGAGCCTGTTATTGAGTATGTCACTGCACATCACAATCTATGGACAACGTGTTTTTCCACTCTTGAAGAAAACTGTCAGTTTTTTTAAAGGGAGAGAGATCCAACAGATTAACAATTCCCACTAGCAAATCATGACAAGCTGAATATTTGACACATCAACTGCTTTAAGCGCTCTTTTTTAACCATAATTCGCTTTGGAAAGAACATGTAATGATAAATATTTACACATTCCTACTCATTAATTTGGCTCAATTCTTGAAGACACCGAGTCAAACCTTTCTGATTCAATATTTAGGTATATAGAATATACAAATATGGTTGAGGGGATTTAATTAATGTCTGTCAACTCCATTCATGTGTCATCAAAAGCTACAGTATATATTATATGGTTCATCCCAGTTGCTGCAGTGTTATATGAATATACTATGGCACATTTGGTAAGACCACTGGACCTTAAAATGGATGATATACCCAATGCCACATCATAGGCAGGTGGACATTTGAAGAATGGAGAAATCTTTACTTATCAAATTTACTATAGAATGCAGAGTATCCTGGCTGAGTTTATAATCCTTGGATTTATCCAATTGGTTGAGTTTACAGGGTTAATGTAATGGGTAATACCCATATGCCCTAGTTTTATTTATTATATTAAGCAAGCAATCAATCAATCAATCAATCATCGTCATTACCCACTTAGTCCGCT
This sequence comes from Antennarius striatus, assembly GCF_040054535.1. Lineage (NCBI taxonomy): Eukaryota > Metazoa > Chordata > Actinopteri > Lophiiformes > Antennariidae > Antennarius > Antennarius striatus. Next base: position 9,750,723 of record NC_090785.1, read on the forward strand.
ACCACGGGTCGAGGGGTGCTGGAGCATATCCCAGGCAACTGGGGGTCTGAGGCAGGGGACACTCCGGACATGATGCCAGCGCACCGCGGACCCACATATAGACAAACACGCACACACACACTCACACCTACGGGCAATTTGAAGCACGTCAATTCGCCCGAAGTGTATGTTTTTGTAGGTGGGAGGAAGCCGTAAAACCCAGAGAGAACCCTCACAGACACGCGGAGAACCTGCAAACTCCACACAGAGCAGAGTTTGTAGGTTCTCCCCTTTCTGTGTGGTGGCAGCGTTACCCACTGTGCCACCCTCTTATTATATTAATTAATTATTTTTTTAATTTATTTTAGTTTTAATGGTAGCAGATATGATTATTTCATATCAATAAAAGAGATTAAATAGAAGTCAAATTGTCTACAATGTAATTGAGCGCATTTAGATTTGCTAAGTCATGCATAGAAAGGATGTGTAGCTAAGTGTTGTGTTAGTAAACTGTAAGATTGTTATGATATTTAATGCACAAGGGCAGGGGTAAGCAGCTAAACTTGCTAGATTAAGTTCACTTCTCTGCATAGGTCTGAAACCAATAATGATAATAACAATAACAACAATAGTTATCCATCCATCCATCCATCCATCCATCCATCCATTTTCTACCACTTCATCTGCCGCAGCAGGTCACGGGGAGCTGGAGCGTATCTCAGCTGGCATAGGACGTGAGGCGGGGGACACTCCGGGCATGATGCCAGTGCGCCACGGAGCCACACACAAAGACAGATAACCATGCACACACACACACTCACTCCTACGTGCAATTTGGAACCGGCCAATCAACCTGAAGCACATGCTTTTGGAGGTGGGAGGAAGCCGGAAAACCCGGAGAGAACCCACGCAGACACGGGGAGAGCATGCAAACTCCACACAGAGTGGGACTCGAACCCCGACCCTCCGTGTTGTGAGGCGACAGCACTACCCACTGCGCCACCGTGCTGCCTTCAATAGTTATTATTATTATTATTATTATTATTATTATTGTTGTTGTTGTTGTTGTTGTTATTTTACCATTCTTGACACCACCATTCACAAGTTCATCCTGTCCACAATCTTTACTACTCTAAGTAAAACAAAAAGTAGCATCTTTTTTCATTGAGTACATTTCCTCTGGAACCATTCTGGTTGGCAGGCTTGTTTCTGCGAACTGATCATGTAGACACTGAAATAACTTTAAATGGACCTGTGTCTCTCCCTTCAGTAACAGAATAGGCATTTTCAGATCCTGCTGCCGTTTCTGCCATTTCATAGTAAACTACAGTAAGAAAATAATTTCCTCTATAGGGGATCGATAAAGTTCTTCATCGTCTTCTCTCTCTATGTCACATCTATATATTCCTCTCTTGAATCTGCTCTCTCTCTTCTCACAGTCTTGTCATTCACTTTCATTTTCGGGGTTTTTGCCATCAGCCAATAGAATACGCATACGGTATCACTTGACTGCCGACCAAAAATTCGTGATGAGGTGGAGTCGCAATCGTTGATGCCCAATCGCGCGAGGGCGCACTGTATTCCACAATCATATTTCACAAATGAAAATTATACAGTATCTTAAAACCTTTTTCTTTTATTTGTGATTTTCTTTAAAAGTAATGCGTGCCTTCGGTGCAATGTAAGTCGCAGTCTTAGTTGCATATAGATGTTGCACTTTGCTAACATTCCATTTTTCAGGGTAAAACAGGGCACACTTTTGAGGTCTGCTTCTTATAGTCTATGACATACCCATCCAGCTTGTGTAGAAAAAAGTATGGATTGTTCATGCCATTACTTTGAAAACTGATGAGTTTTTCGTATTTCTCTGCTCAACAAGAAATATATCATTGTGTTTATAGTGTATCGTAAGTGGGTATTGAGTGCCAGAAAGAATATAACCCCAGTTACTGACATCTACAGTTGATAACAATCCATCGATGTGATGATACATTAAAAGGGATGTGTCATTTGTGAAAATTATATATATATATATATATATATAAAATGGATGTGTCAAGAAGCTTGAGAACACAAAATCAGAATATTCCCAACAATACATTTGCTATTCTTACATGCTATGGTTGAAGGTGACATTTTTGCACATATACAAGACAAAACAATGCAAAATCTTAAAGGCCAATGTGCTAAAACCATAGAATAAACTGTATCTAAGGTGTGCTGCTGATAAGGACTTTGGTCGACTGCAGTTGTGGTAAAGTGCTCAACAAATAAAGTTTGGATTGGATTGGAGTTTGGAAGGACAGGCAATGTGTTCATTCTGCACCTCTACTCTCTTGATATTTCAGAAAACAAAGAAGAGCTTATCTGAAACAGAAAATTGCTTCATATCTGTCAGTGCTTGATATATTTGTATATTTTCTTATACATTTCATACATTTCTTACTTATAAAATTGTTGCTGACTTAATGCAAACCTTCAGAATGATAATGATCTTTTTATTTTCTCAAGATACGGTTCTGGGAATTACTCCTGTATACTTTACTGTAGTGTCCAGTGCACAAATTACAGTCTAATGAAACACATCTGGGATGAAGTGAAGTGAGGTGTTCACAGCATTCACACCACTGAGGAACTGCAACAAGTCAATGTTTCAAAAACCCAGATGGAACACGTCCTGTTGAATCTAAAATTTTCTCTGTAATGAGCTGTAATGTAAGAGTACACTACACAGTAATGCACAGGTTTGCCTATTAAGATGTCAATGAGGGTATTTATAATATTGCTGGTGGACTTTTTTTTACTGTTATTCTTTCCCTCCTGTTGCTTGTCATCCATTACATCCTGAATTCCAATGTGGCAAAGATTAGTGTAGCCCCTGGAAGATGGTGTCAGACTTAATCAGAGTAGCCTTCCTCTTCTCCCTTTTATAATCTGGAGCAAAAGGGACTGATAAGCAATAAAGATACTTTCATAGTGTCCGTCAACCTTAAAGGAGACTATGATGTGTCTTTAGCTGGTAAACTTCCTGTAGCCTTTTTCATGTCACTACTGAATCGGTTCATCCAGGTTTAGTTGGGATGTGAGGAGAACAAAAGTAAAAAGGAGCATCTCCAAAATCTCTACAGTAGTTTGTAGCTTTTCTCCTCTGTCTTCCATTTTGATCTTTTAACACATGAATGAGATTTGGAAAGAGATAATTATGAAGTTAAATGTCACAGCTTTATGAAGGATGTCCTTCAAGTTGTGCCTGATTTCAGGGGACAGCTTGACAAAACTCACTTTGAATTGGGTTGAAAGCGTGTCTAATTGAATTTTGATACATAATTAAATCAAGCAATGAATCAGTCCAGATCCCACTGCAACCGACAATTCAAGACTCCTGAGCACCAGGAGCTAATTATGATGAAGTTATTATCTCAGCCAAAGGGAATACTTTGAATGGCTCCTTCTGCATCATGTTGAATCTTTTCAACTAAAATGTACTCAACCTTGAGGAAAGGGCATCTCTCATATTAAGGATCCAAAAGATCCTATAAATGTCGCTTGCTTGCTTGGTAATGTAGCCATGTTGAAACATTGTCCTGTTTTAAAGCAGGTGATTACTCAAAGCAATCCTAATGAAATGCTTTTGACTCAATTGTTCGCATGAACACACTCATGCACTGAGCAAGACATTATCTGATGTCTTGTAAACCAGCAATTAAATCTGGTAGTAATTTCTTTCTATGATCCCTCAATATTAATATCGATTTGACATGGATTTAGGGCATCGTCTTCATCATTTGGTTCGGAGTCTCATATGACTGATCAATTAAATTCACGTGAGATGCAAACCTGCTTTAGCAGCCTTATACTACACGTGTAATCTCATTACATAAGGTAGCTAAATGAGGTCTGACTATAATTTTGGAATGATATGTCATATCTTTATTTAATACATGCACTTATAAGAAACATTTGTGTCAGTAAAGTCAGAAACAAAATTCAGAAGTTATGTATGTCAGCTACATGATCCCTGTAAAAAAAAATACACGAATTAATCAAAATGTTTTGATGAGCAACCTTGTCAATGCTAGTAAAGCTTTTTTCTAAAATAAAGAAATGGAGAAAAAAAAAACTTCCTCAAACTCCTAAGATAACCTTACTAGAACAAGCTGGTGAAGTTTTCATAAATGAATCCTCTCCAACAATTACTTAAGTAGCCTCCTTCTATATAATTTGATGAGCAAAGAGAACATTGATTTTTTTTTTTTAATTATTATATCACTAGGGATTGTGACTGAAGTCCTACAGAGGGGGAAGTGTCTACTGCTAAAACTGCCAGAGCTTTTTTCTTTTTCTTTTTTTTTTCCTCTTCCGAACCGCTGTTTTTTAATTCACCCAATTTGTCAGTCCAAATGAAACAGCAAAAGGTTAGAATGTGGAGTAATTAACAGCAGCCACCCTAATGAAATCAGGAGGGGCTGGTACAATGAGAGAATCAATACCTTTTTAAGAGTGAAGCAAACAGTAAGATTGTCCAGGGGAAACGCACATATATGGACCACTAAACAGCAATAAGCTGATGTAAAGGCAACATGTTGTCCACTTGTAAATCAAAATTGGTTCGAACACATCGTGACATTATTGCTGTCTCGTAATTGTGTTAAAGTGAAGATGCTCCTGATGCACAGTCAAGAAGTGTACAGGATTTACACCACCCTGTGTGGATTGCTGAGAAGGTCTCCATTTATTGAATGTCGATAAGTACATCAATGCACTTTGGACAACTGAACACCAATGCAGAGTGACATGGGTATTCTGTTTATCTAAGACTACACTTAAGTATATTGAAGACTTTATTAGCCCCTTTTGATGAGGAGGTGTTGTGTTTGCAACAGTTTTATCACGCTGTCTAAGACATGCTGCGTTCGCCAGAAATACAAGGGATGCAAACTTAACTGTACTTGCTGTTTCTTGCCTGAGTCATTGCTGTCTCTTGTGCTTACACACATGAGCAGATGGCATACTTGTCCAAATTTTCCGCTGTGAATATTTATATTATCCCTGCATATGTCTCCATGTGTTGAAATGTATTTTTATTGATGAATGTAGCAGTCTTACAAGAACTGCTACAAACTTTATTTTCATAGATTTCATATGGCGAGTGCTGCTGAACTGAGCAACAGCATTCTAAAGTGAGCTTCACCAATAGACCCCTGAATCAGAAGCAAAGCAAATATGCAAGGGTGAGTTTTTGCAGCTCAAGAGACTCTGGCAAGCTGGAATGGTCCTGTTCTCCTTGCCTTGCTCTCTATTTCTCCCCACCTTCAAAGGTATTTACACTATGAACTAAACTATAATCTTTGAAGAATATAGAGATGTGAGTAGCAGATCTCATTAGTGTTAAACCATAAGGAGCAGGGGGACCCCAGGGACAAAGGAGTTTAAAGACTTTCAGTGTCGCTTGAAATTTTCACATCATCCATGTTTTAAATTACTTTCACAAACAGGAACAAAGCCTCTTGTGGCACAATTTCCTTTAAAGTCTGACCGTATTGCCAGTGGAAACAAAACACCAAAAATTGCCCTTGCAATCCAGTCCTCATGCCAATGAACTTCAGAGATGAACCAGTTCAGTTTGCATATGCAAAATGGCTAAACGTCAGGGTTATCATAATGAGATAGTAGGTTATGAGGCTTCTTGATAATAACAAATACCACAATTAGAATTAATTTAGCCTGTGTTGCAGGATGAAGGCTGTGAAACTAAGCCTGTCTCCTGCTGACAAATTCAGTCCAAATCATCCTACACTTTTCCATACATTGGTTGCATTCCTGAACATTGCATTATGCAACGATTGTATTTACTGTAATTAAAATATAAAGGTAAATTTTGTCCATGCAAGACTGAACAGAGAAAACATGGATGTAGGTGTGTACTAATTTTTTCGTATCTGATTTGCAAACTGCCATGTCTCTGGCCATTGAACGCAGTTTCAAACTAATTTTTGATGACCAAAGACATGTCCACTTAGGCACATTAAGCACAAGCAGTTTAAGCATTGGAGAGCCAAAAGGCCGCATGTCCCTCAAACTGTCACTGGATCCCTTCTAACCTGTTTGTAAGAGGTTTGGGTGATGTCACGGTGCAGACCATGTTTTTTTATCCTCATCTGAGTGTTCAACAACTGAATTTATTTAATGTTTCATGTTGACCTAAGCTTTTCTTTTGTCATATGGTTCAAGCTAAACTAAACATTATACAGCTTAGCTGATCAGCTCTGACACATTCTCATATCATCTCATCAGATTCTATAGGTGCCATGTACTGGTGCATCTGTTCTAGAGAAAACACCCTTTGGCAACTGTTGCCATTGCAATATATCTTTTTTCTTTCCAGACACGGAAAAGCAGGGTACGCTTTGGTGTATGTTGCTAACATCAAAAGCCTTCCCTTCAGGATGTATAGAAAAAAGTGCTTTTTCAACCCTTCCTTTATGGGTGCATGAGACAAATTGATATTTTGTTTAAGCTTATCCAAAAGTGCAAGTTAGCTCCTGATTACATATCCCTGTAAGGGATTTTGCAATCAGCATTGTTGATCTTGCACCCGATACCCTTCCTGTCCCTCCCTATTTATCCAGATATAGGACTGGCACCTGTTACAGCACTTTATGGCTTTCGTTCATTCATTTTTCCATTGTCTACTACTTCTTCCGCTTATGGAGGGTCACAGGGGTTGCTGGAGCTTATCCCAGCTCACTTTCGGAAAAGAGGCGGGGGGCACTCCGAGCATGACGCCAGTGCACTGTAGAGACACATGAAAGACAAACAACCACTCACGCACACACCTATGGGCAGTTTGGACTGAGCGATTCACCTAAGGGGCCTGTTTTATGATGGGGAGAACATACAAACTCCAAACAGAGCGAGACTTGAACCCCGACCTGTCTACCTGTGAGGTGACAGCACTACCCACTGCACTGCTCTGCCATCCACTTTATAACATGTACACCAATTTTACTGATTTATGTTGCTACTTGGCTGCACGGTGGCGCAGTGGTTAGCGCTGGCGCCTCACAACACGGCAGACCCGGGTTCGAGTCCTGCTCTGTGCGGAGTTCACATGTCTGCGTGGGTTCTCTCCGGGTTCTCCGGCTTCCTCCCACCTCCAAAAGCATGCGCTTCAGGTTGATTGGCTGTTTCCAAATTGACCGTAGGCGTGAGTGTGTGTGTGAATGCTTGTTTGTTTCTATGTGGCTCCGCGGTGCACTGGCTTCGTGCCCGGAGTGTCCCCCGCCTCACGCCCTGAGACTGCCCGGTTAGGTGCCGGCTCCCCCGCGACCTGCGTTTGCGGATTAAGCGGGTTAGACGATGAATGAATGTTGCTACTTTATTTTCTTTATTGTTTTATCAAAATGATTTCATAACTCAAACAATTTATTGTTAAAGCATGACATGGTCTGTGTTCTGCCACATACATTGGGTTTTATAATCTTTCCTCTGTTATCTCTAAGCTGCATATTAAGTTTCTGTTGGCGATCACATAATAGAACCACATAGATCTCTTTTCTCCTTCTTACTTGTGCCAAAACTATCAAAACATTTGACCTTTCTGCAGACATTCTTTTTTTTTTTTAAATTTTCATTTAGTGAAACTCAAAAAGACTTTTCATTGTCACTTTGGATTGGTGTTGAACTTTGGACAACAATATTTCTGCCACTATAGTACCAAGAGTTCAGTGGCTTTTTCACCCACACTAGTTGGGTTAAGCATAAAAGTTGTGGCCAGGTTTTCTGAAAATATCAATAACAATCGTGATATCAAATGACTCTTAATCAAGTTAAATTTAATCTAGTTATGTTTATTAAAAATTTAGTGACCTGTGTTTGTGTTTAGTTGCAAAGGGCAAGGCAAAGCTTGTGGTGAGAATCACATAGCTCACAGAATTTTTGGATAAGGAAAGAAATACAATGGACACAGGCCAAAGCGAGAGCGTCATTGAATGATGGAGATTGATTAAACAAAAGCTTTGCATCACAGGTTTTACATTAGCTGAGATAGTACTCCAAAACTTTGTCATTCACTTACAGTAAATAGATTTGTCACCCCATCATCAGCTGTAAAAAAATATGTAACAATGGGCATCTTTTTGATTTTGTATGTTGGAACTGGAATGAAGTAAAAATTTACATCCATACATTCTGAAGGATATTTTAATAGCCTCGCAGATGTAAAAAATATTTTTCTTATTGCTATTCTTGCAATCATCGCTTCTACTTTGATGAGACATTGCCTTGCTCTCAGTTGAAAGTGCAATATTATTGTATGTACCCTGTATTTATCTATGTATAGCTGGAATGCTCTCTTACCTACCTCCTGCCTATGTCTTTTGATTATTACCCAGTCACTCTACCTTGGTGCCAGCCCGCTATGACAGAGCTTATTACAGCACTTCCACCTGTCTCGAGTTCATATTCTCATACAAAGCTGCACTGCAGTCAGCTGTATCAATTCATTTATTTGCATGCTATGCAGTTCTTCAACAAATGCAGTATCTTCCTCCATTCCTGCCTCCATTTGTTACTTATTCATTGTCAGCCTGCATCTAAAAATTGGGATACAGAAGCAGAGCACACTAAGCCCCGGTGTTTTTAATCAATTATTTATTCAATATTTTAATGATCAGAGTGCCTGGGGTGATCAAAGGCTCTGTTCTAACTCCACTGCCTTTGCTCACTAGGCATCCCTCTGTACTTTGATGTGGTTCACCAACAAATGCACTTACCTTAAGCGTAACTCTCTCCCAGGCTAGCATGTGGGTGCTTTGAAACTGCTAGTCTCAGAAGCATGCGTGCAAAGAGGGTCACTGACCAATCCAGGCTGAGGACAACATAATTCTCTCCAGCAATCACATATAAAACAACTATTTTGAATGTCATCTAAATATGATCTCTCATGTCCATGACCATATATTTAATTGGTTCGCAAGGTGTCTGACTCGAAGAAACTGTCACAAGATGTTGAATAAAACATTACTTGGAATGGAAACAACTGTGCAATGGCAGTTTCAAGTACAATCCTGCTTTAAATATCCATTCAATATATGCAAATGAGCAATTCCTCAACAGACATGACAAATGTTGGTGTGCTCAAGTATGCAAAAAACATTTATTATTCATATTTGATAAATTCATATTAATTTTACATTCCATACACTGTACCTTTCATTAATTTCCATGGATTTGCATCATATTGGGTCAAATAAGCAATCTGCTGATGTTGTCGCAGATGCTTATTATTAGTATGTATTAGTAATTGTAATTAATTTGTATTTATTATACTTTAAGGTTTATCAGTTTATGACCAGAATATCAGAAATTTTTGGACATAATCTTCCTACATTTTTAGAAGCATTTGTTCTAAATACATTTCAGTAGGGCCTACTTTTACACGTTATATCAATCAAGAAAGAGGTGAAATCTAAATTCTGATCTAAATAAGGAGCTACACTATATATGTCAATTCTTGTGCTCCTATTTAAAAATCTCAATAATCTTTCAAAATTCTCATGGTAATTGGGCTTTTTAGACTATATTGAGTATATACTGTATTCCTTACTATTAATTCTTTCTGTTTTCTGTTCTTCACCAATCGGGAATAATTTGTACTTCAGCTTTTAAATTACCCTGAAAATAATTAGACAGCAAGTCAATAGCTTTGGCAGCCATTAGGTACAGTTAAGAAGTGATTTTGACTTTGTTTTTGATAACAACAGATATCCAGAGCTGTTGTTAACCATTGGAACATTTCATTGCATAAAATAATAACCTGTCACCAAAATAACCATAATGACTAAAGTAATCCCATTCATATCAGATCTAATTTGATCCATTGTTGCAGAAACCTGGTAGTAGTTTAGGTTAACTCATATAATCAATTAATCAACTATAAGTGATGAATGAATAAATGAATGAGTTTCTTAAACTGGAAACAATGCTGAGCCATTGTACGTAAACTTAATTGACCGGATTTTATTGCTAGCATGGGAATTTTTTGTATGGTGGGTTCTGTTCATTCATATCACTTGTACTTTTCCACTGGATCGTTTTTGTACAAGGTGCCTTAGTTTTCTCCCTAGGGTAGCTTTGGTTTTCAACTCATTCCAGTGTGACACACTTGATAGCTTGCAAAGCTATGCTTTCATGGCAGCACCCTCAAAGCTTATTACAAACTGTGTGTTAAAAACAAAACAAAACAAAAAACAAAAAGATATTGCGGTTCCAATAAGCATGCATTTAGTTTCAGCAGCTATACTGTACTTTAAGGCAATAGGAATGATTTATTACCTGCATAAGTGTCTCAAATACTGAATGTAACCACTCAAACTTGACTCATTATAAGTAATATATACTAAACGTGTTAGACAGCATTGTGAGGGAAGTTTGGAGACCTTTAAAATCTAGTTTGTTGTCCACCATGAAGCCCCATCTTGTTTTTGATGATTAACTCAGGGTTTGCTGCTCCATTGCTCATTCAGGAGAAGCATCCCTTGGTGAACAATTATGGTGGGATAATCTGTTGACACAAACTTGTTTCCTGTTCATTGTTTCTGAATTCCACCCCAGCAGTCCTCAGTGCTTTTCTCCTGTCTAAGTACCTCCTCACTGTCAGATTTTTTCTATTTTCTTTGAAAATCAAGTCATGTACTCAGATTATTATACACAGTACAAAGAAAACAAAATTGGTGATTAAAAATTAAATACTCTTATCTCTCCGTGAGTTATCTGAGTCCCCAGAGAGAGGATGCTATTTTGCAAGCTTGCGGGTGTCTTTTGTTCCTAATTTAGAAACTTGTCACTGTTTATTGTTAATTTTTGATGCTTCATTTGATATTCCATTCACTTTCCTCCCTGACATGCAGAGAAAACATCTTTATCAAAGTGTCAGTTGTACGGCTTGGGTTGTCAGAATGTCAGGTTTGCCCTATTCTTTACATTTGTGAGGAGAGCTTGTGTCCTCTTCAACCCAGTATGTTGGCATGTAATGGACAGAAAAATATGTCTACATGAGAAATCAATATACATCCTTAATCTCAATTCCAGTTTAAAAGAAAAACCCTGTAAATTCCAAATATGTCATCATCCAGAGTTGGTTTCCTTTGTGTGCTCTAAATATCAATTTCCATTATACAGTATATTGTATGTATAGTAACAATCAGAAAGCACATGAATGTTCTTTTGTCTTTGCAGGAGGGGTGTCAACCTTGCAAGATAATCTCTGTAAATGTAAGTTTGACACTCTTTTCTAATATTCTCTGCTATTTCTTGCTTGTGTATCTATCAGCATGTTGAGAGCATGATGTGTTTTTTGTCAATATTAAAACAAATGATAACATTTTTTGCACAAATGACACCTTCATCATTAGATGGATAGATAGATAGATAGATAGATAGATAGATAGATAGATAGATAGATAGATAGATAGATAGATAGACAGACAGACAGACAGACAGATAGATAGATAGATAGATAGATAGATAGACAGACAGACAGACAGACAGACAGACAGACAGACAGACAGACAGACAGACAGACAGACAGACAGACAGACAGACAGACAGACAGACAGACAGACAGACAGACAGACAGACAGACAGACAGACAGACAGACAGACAGACAGACAGATAGATACATACATAGATACATAGATACATAGATAGATACATACTGTGATACATCCCATGGAGGACCTAGTCTTGTGAGATATTTCCACTTCTACATCACCTCCATCTGTCTTCTGTTGCCTGAGGCACTGAGCTCAAGGAACTGGATTTTGTGTGGAACCGTCTTTGTACTGTGACTCTTTCTGTCTTGATATAAGTGGGATCACCTCTTTATATAAAAGTTCTTAAGTGCCTTCATTTTTTAGGATTAGGTAATTTTATTAATATGTCATACCTTGTGTTTCATAGACAGTATTTTTCCAGATAGGTCAGAGGACATATGTTCATTAGATTCGTAGGAAACCACCCCATAATCTTACATCCCCACTTATCACAATCATTTGCTTGCATGTTCCCACTCAATCTTTTTTTTTTTTTTTTAACACACAGTGTGACCTCACATTTAATATGCAGTACTGGAACAGAATGTACGAAATGAAAGGGCATACCTCACAGTGAAGGAAGATGTTGCTCTATCTTGACATCAAGTCTAGACATGTGTGGTAAAGTTTTTTGGGATAAATTTGTTGCTATTGCTGTTCTTAGTTTATTTTTTCCTTCCACATAAGACATATGCTACATGACAAATCACTGTTTCTCCTGAGCAGATTTATGCAGGTCTAGGTGTGCCCGCAAGCTGATCCTTATCTGAAATGGCAGAGCCAATCTCCTCTGATTCACTCCTAAGTGGTCCCTGTTTATCACTCAAAGTGAGGTGGTTGTCAGCCAAGTCCTTCCCATGCTGTGCTGACTTCTCTTCTCTTTCTAGAGGAGGCTAGTGGGGGAAAAATTTGGAAACGAACAATAAAACTCAAAGAGATGTGGCCTGACAAAGTACAACTAGGCCTTTCCTCTATATTATATTGGATTTTTAATCCAGTAACCCATGAGTCCTGCCTATTGCCTGAGTGGTTACCAGAGGGAGGGGTTTGAATTGCCTGGCTTGTTATATGGTAGAACTTGGCATGCAGCTCTCCTGTTCATTTTATCTCTGTGTACATACTTCTCAAGGCAGTGTTTTATCTGGCTGGACGGCTTTTGTTTGGTCTTGATATCTCTTACCGCAGCTTGTCTTTGCTTTATGGATTGTTGGCAGCTTCTTCAAATAAGTGATAATGCTTAGCAAAACACTCACCTTGACTCCTCTGTGAATGTTTGTTTTTGTTTGTCATGTTTGTCATCCTACATTAATGTTTTATTCACATTGTTCATTACAACTGAGAGCTAAACTCTTATTTATTTAATACTCATTAATGGTATTTAATTGTAATTATTAGTGGAGCTCTGAACAACCTCATTGTGAATGCATCCTGAAATCAAATTAGCCTTTTCTTAACATCTGGCGGCAGCTAGAATTGGCTTGAATAAACAACAGCCTTAAAAATGAAGATAATGCTTCATGCCAAATAATTGTGTCCTAATTGTCATGGACAGCTGTTAGTTATAATAGATTTTGGATGTCATTGTTGGAGCAAGTTTTCAATAATTAGAGTCATGCAGAGAAGAAGTAGGCTTTTTGTAGAATTGCCAACCCTCCATAAGTGGGTTCTTTCTTCTGATGTAACCTGGACTACGCTTTTCTCTGCATCCTCCAGTAATTTGTGAAACAGCTGCCAACACTGTGTGAGAATAAGTAGATGGACTACCCAAAAACGTGGGCGGGGATCGTACATAGAACTATCGAACTTTCACAATAAGGTACTCATCGCCTCACTAAAGACGAATAAAGCAAAGCAAACAGAGAGAAAAAAATTCCTTCACGAGCAGAAGTTAAGAAATCACCTTCAACATTTGGTAACAGAGTGTGACACAAAACATGCATAACACAACATCTTAAGAAGTCAAATATCACACGTGTCTACGCATTTGATAAATGATTGCAGTGCATGTGAAAAAAGATATTTTCACAAACAGAAACAATTGCAAGAAAGAAAAAACTTTTGCATTTGTTTTTGGTTCATATACTTAATTCTTTTTTCTGTCTTATTTATTTGTATTTTTCATAGTAGCGTAGGCTCACATTTACTCACATACACTCAAGTACATTTGCACACAATGATCTGTGGCCTTGAGATCTAGATGAATCATGTAAATAGATTATTTAGCTTGCTGTTTCAACATCACAGCATTGAAAAACGCTCAGTTGAGTTTTCAGGGTGTTAATTGTGTGGATTTAGGTTAGTCAACCGTCTCTGATAGTTTTTAAATGAAGCATTTTGTGCACTTGTTTTTTTGTTTTTTTTGCAATTGTCCTTCATTAGTACCAGACTTTATTTCACTCCCCCGCTCTCTTGTTTCCCAAACAAGATTTAGTATTATCAAAGAACAATAAGTACTTTATCTACGCACTATAGAAGCAGAAGAAAAACATGTTCACACACAGAAATCCCCTCCAGAGCATGAACGAGCATCTATTAACGCTGTCTTTAATGCAGGGCTTGCACATTACTGTTATTACTTTATTGATAAAAAAAAAAAAAATCAAGATAGTCATAATCAAGATAGCAGGTATAACAATGAATAATAAGGAGAAGAAAATGAAATGCAAGAACATTAATAAAGTTGGACGGATGGATGGATGGATGGATGGATGGATGGATGGATTTTTTTTGCTCCAAAATTAATTAGAAGACAACTACAAACAGAACAGTTATAAATTCAGTCTGCTACCAAATGAATATAAACAGCTTGTAGTTTGCAATTAAAATTTCACCCAAAAGCTTGTGCCAACAGTTCTACTTTCTTTGCCTTTTCATTGACATACAGTTCTCGTTGAGTGTCTGGTACGATGTGAGGATCTGGCGAATGTTTTGAAGCCCATGGTCTTTAACAGTGCTGATGGCCTGCAGTGTCTGTCAGTCACTGAGTTGGTTAGTGTGGTTATTGTCGCTCCATTAACAGACTTTCTCCAACTGAACTCAACGACATTTGTTTCATGTTTTGTGAGTTGGTCCTGTTTCAATGTTAACATGTTTGTCCACTTCAGCAAGTAGTTTCTTTACGCCTGCGTTATTTCAGAAAAGGATCACCAAATAAGGGTCACAAAATAAACTTCTATATACCATTAGGAAAATCGGGGGGAAAAAAATCAAAAACTTGAATCAAAGACTATGTTTATCAAAAAATCTTAAACTTTTTTCGAGGACTCCTGCGACCCCCAAAATTTGACAAATCAAGTCTGACTTGAGTGAGAGGGTGAACCAGTACACAGCCCATCTGTGGTTGTGCTGAGGAGTCTCGATTGTAAATCTAGTCAATTTATTATTCAAAAAGTAATGTATTATGGAGTCGCTGGTTCAATTAGTACCTTGGGTCACAGGATGGGTTTTTTGCATATTTTCTATCTATAAACAGAAACAGATGATGATTGCACTGTGGGCCATCAAACAACAGCATTTGATACAATTAGATAAGGATGGTATCCCTTTCGAATAGAGTCCAACTAAGCCTTATTGTCACTTCCCATGCTGATATTAATAATCATTATATGTTAATGGTGGAATACCAACAATCTATGGCACCCAAGAGAATATGTGCTTGTAACACCAATATTTGTGAACCAGGGTGTATGGAAAAATATACTTCTTAAAAACATGCCTACACATGTTTTTTCATAATTTTTTCAGTAATGTTTCGGTAAATGTTGCAGTAACTGATGTAAAAGAACTGATTATTGGATTGGTTAAGAGGATGTTAAAGACTGAGAAAAATGGAGTTGGTTAAACATAATTGTCTTTCACAACTGGTTTCTCCGATGTCCGTCTCTGCAAAGCTGTAGATAAGAAATAATCAATGCAGAGACAGTTTTTCAATGAAAAGCTCCCACGTATATCGGGGTATTTTTATTAATTTGAAGTAAAAGCTGTCGTCAAAGAAGAGAAAACCTTCAATTGCAAGACCTTCACTTTTGAATCTTGATTTGATGGTAAAACAAAAATAAAATACACAAAGGCATTATTAAAAAAAAAAAATTCTTAATGTAATTTCTTTTTTCCCTAAAATGTTCATAAGGATTTGATTTACTTCTTGTCTCATTTATTATATAATATATATACTTTTTCTTTTTTTTTACAAAGGACACACACACCTTGTTTTTTTTTACTTTTCTAAAGGTAGTAGTGATTAATGTTGGCTGAATATGCTGAAATATCAGGGTACTTAAAATATAACCTACATGATGATTAATTAATTGTATTTGACTAAACCTGTTATTGTGCTTAAGAAATAAATTCGAGCAACATTAACAATTCAGGTTGAAAAACAGAAAATATACTACATACCTTCATCAAATATGCTGAACAGCTTCACAGATGAATGAACAGATGAGTCATTACTGTCCAGATGTTGTTTCACCACTGTGAAGCAAGTGAGCAAACAATTTATTTGTTTATTTCATATTTATCTGAAAAGCACTGCTGCACCTCTTTTTTTCTAATTGAATTTTTAAACATGTGTTTATTCATTTTGAACAGGGCAGATGAGTTTGAACAAAAGATGTCTGATTTGTTGTTCTGGTCCAGACCCAGCGTCGTGTAACATTCCATCTCCCAGATGGTTCCCATGAGAGCTACAATGACAGCGGGCTGGGAGACCCAGAGCCGACCAGTACATCAAGCACCACCCAGCCTCTTCCCCTCAGCTTTCCCCAGGAGGACTACTACGAGCAAACATCACCCAACAGCCGCACTGAGGGGGATGGAAACTCAGACCCTGAATCTAGTGAGTGCTTGTTTTTGTTCTGCTAAGACAGCCAGAAAATCTAAGCTTGAATGTTTATCTCTTTTTGTTCCATAATTTTAGAGTCTTTTTTGTTTAGTTAATTTAATCACTGATTGTGTGCTGTGATTGTCATAGCACCACACAGCTCATAAAAACTTTCACATCACACTATCTCCCATTAAATAACTATTAAAAAGCTAGTTACACATAAAATGTTCCTGGCGGTAGATGCTTTTTATGTTGGAAATTTAGGACAAGAAGCACCAGAGTTCTGGCAGGCAGTCAACCAAGAAGAAGGGTTGGAAAATAAAACTCCTGTTCCATGTTCTGTTTCTATCAGTCATATTAGATATGCAAATAAACTGGAATAGAACCAAGCAAGCAGTTAATCTGTTGTCATGGGAGTGGAAAATAATATCAAGAGTGTAACTTGCACAATGGCGCATTTATGATTTGAAATGAATTTCAGAAATGCTGTCCAATACTAAGCTATAGGCCGTAGGTGAAATTTCACTTCTGAAGTTGGATCTCTGTTGCTGAATTTATTCAAGTGATTCACAAGACAGCTGACACTTCATAGCTTTCTGCTCAATGATGTTCTCTATAAAAAGCTCTACTGAACACTGGGATGCACAACTTCATTCTCATACATATACAACAGATTTTTTAAAATCATTCCACAATAAATGACTCAGTGGGCAAAGTAGGATGCTGCAGCGGACCCTGGGTTTTTCCACCAGTGACAGCATAGATTGGATGTCACTGCACTAACAGCTTTCTAGTGCTACTGAAATGATTTTCCTCCTTGTAGCTTAACATGAACAAGGCTATTCTGAGCTACTTATTAATGTGTTCTTGTCACATAGCCCCCACCATCCCCACCCCCATCTATATGTCCTTTACTTCAGTATTTACTTCAAAATTCTAGTCCAGGTGCATCAGATTTTATTTTTCTTGAGGTGACTATGCATCATACTTTATATTAAAGGATGAATCCTCACTCTCACTTTGATGCACACCCTCTTTCATCCTGTAGGCCTTTATTGCAGGGTAGGCTTTGCTCCAAGGTACCTGCCAAAAAAACACAATTGCTTCTTTATATCAAGCAAGAAAATAAGCAGGACAGATGGCAATATATCTACATCTTCATTCATTCATTTATTCATTCATTCATTCATTTTCCATACCATTTCCTCCGCTTTTGCAGGTCACAGGGTATGCTGGAGCCTATCCTATTGGACTTATGGGCATGAGGCAGGTAGACGCTCGGAACATGTTGCCAGTGTGGATGTCTATAGCTAAGCTTATTATATATATATATATATATATATATATATATATATATATATATATATATATATATATATATATATATATATATATATATATATATATATATGTCTATACAGTAATTCCTTGCACATCAACACGCGTGGCTTCACATCATTGCAGATTTTTAGTAGGTCATCACGTGATACTGTACGCGCATTCTATTGGCTGATGGCATCCAAAAGTGCGCTGCACTCCATGAGTCTCGGAACGCAGCATACTTCCGTGAGACACAAAACTCCTTTAAAGAGTCTATAAGTGTGGGAAAAGGTAATATAGATAGAAGGTGGTTTAATATGGACGGCACAGTGGCACAGTGGGTAGCACTGTCGCCTCACAACACAGCGGGTACCGGTTCGAGTCCAGCTCTGTGCGGAGTTCGCATGCTCTCCCCGTGTCTGCATGGGTTCTCTCTGGGTTCTCCGGCTTCCTCCCACCTCCAAAAGCATGCACTTCAGGTTGATTGGCCGGTCCCAAATTGCCCGTAGGAGTGAGTGTGTGTGTGCGTCTTTGTATGTGGCTCCGCGGTGCACTGGCATCGTGCCCGTAGTGTAACCCCGCCTCATGCCCTATGCCACCGGGGAAGGGCTCCAGCTCCCCGTGACCCGCTACGGCAGATACAGCGGCGCTGGTTTAATATCAGTATGAGGAGCGTTCCGCTATTTCGCGGAATTTAGTTTCTGCAGGTGGGTCCTGGAAAGCATTAACCGCAAGTAACGAAGGATCACTGTAAATCAATATGTGAACTAGGGAAGTGCTGTGCTGACAGGCCCTAGACCAGGGTGACAATGTAAGTATTATTGTGTTATTGTGAATGCATTTGTTAGACCTTAGACAGTGTGACATCCTGCCAATGGTTCAGCATTCATTTATATGCAAGGATCCATCCCCTTTATGATTGTTACACTTTTAATGACAAGTTATTGCAAGTAACAGCAAAAAAATATTTTTTTACAAGATACCCTGCATATTTCCTCGCACACTCACTCAGACACATGCACATCTGTGCATTTGGCTCATACAGAAACAGACATACAAACACACATCAAACGATAAAGTCTGTGCTCAGCCAGCTGTTCTGTTTAATTTAATCACCCTGGTGACAGCACCGAGTCATATATTTCATTCATTCATAGACATAGGCGATTGCTCTTACTCTCATTAATATTCAGTGACATAAACAACTCATACTTCATAAACTTTTTCAAATACTGATTTTATATTACTCTCCTCTGCTATAATATTTGTTGAAATGCATTAGTTTTATATAGGAGATCATATTAACATCATAAATGCATGTTTATTTTTACAAATTGCTACAGTGAATACCAGTGACAAGGCAAACAGAATAACTCAGAATATAATATTGGGCTCTAATATTACTAGGTGGATATTATAAAAGTCATTTCAGTATTTGACCACAAACCTCTTAGAATGTTCTGGTGTGACCTTATCACACCGATTGATATTAAAGCTAATCTTGATTCATGCTTAAAACCAAATATATAGGTAGACAAGACCTTATCCTATTTGAGGGTTAAGTAAACACCATATATGAAATGATTTAATAACTTTTATTATCGTATGTATTTGTATATGAAATATATGTAGAACTGTGCGGCTTTCAGATATTTGATAATTATATTGATAAATTGCTTGTTTTTAAAGGTGGGTAACGGACAGGGTCTATATTTAATATTTGATTAGTTTGATTAAACATATACTTAAAATCCTATCAATTACTATACTAGATGTACAAAGATTTTGAGATTCTGTAAATTTAACACAGTCTCTAACATCATTTGCAGACAGAATGGAAATCATTTGATGTATCCCGCTCCATTTTATCCTTCTGGAATTTTTAAGATAAACCATGTCTGAGTTCAATGACAGAGATGAATCCCATGCATGTTGACTGTCTGATGGACAAGTAGTCAGTGACAGAGGGAGGGAGATGCATTAGATACGGTTTTATCAATAAAACACTAGGTTGTCATGGCGGTGGTAATCTCTTATCATGTCATCTCAATTTGTAAGACAGAAAGAACAAGGAAAAGTAGAGAAATGAAAGAGGAAATAGAACGACTCCATGTAAAGAGAACCAGGAAAGAAATAGAAGTCAGAGATAAAAAAACTTCTGTAAGGCAAAAAGTGAATTTCATGAGTCAAACAAGATACCGCTTTGTAAAGTCGCCTGTGCTTGAACCTGAATGTCAACTGGCGCTGAATAATTGTGCCAAAGGCAAACTATGTGGCCTTCTTATTACAATGAATTTCTCAAGTCCTCTTTTAACCTGCATCTTTATTAGACCATCCTCTCTTGGTGTAAAGTTCATGTGACATTTTATGTTTCTATTATTCATGAGTTAGGCAACCGATCAGTTTATAGGGCTGTTTTCCCCGTCTCCAGGCTTACTTCACTATCCCAACAACAGTTTTTTGTTGCCCTTTTTTGTCACAAATTCCTCCAAAGGTTTTGATATTTCTTCTTTTGTCTCCGTAGAAAGATAAAAGCTGTGAATAAATATCATTAGCATGTGTTTTTCGCATCCAGCTCCCATACATCTGACAGATGGCTTTTAAGGGCCTTCACAACTACAACAATTGCACACGCTGAATCATATGTGTCCCTTTTGGCTAAATAGTAACAGTCCATCAAAGCATCAGAAGCAGGAATGCACAATGATATGCTTTGCATCTCTACTCCTGAATCAGAGAGATGTGCAGGGTTGTTTCACCTGACATTACTTTTATATGTGAAGAGGTATTCATCTGTTTTCAGCACAATTGCAGAAGTTCATCTGGAATCCGAATGCCTGACATTTCCTGGAATTGCTACAATCATTTTACATGGAAAACTATCAATCTCATGAATGTATCTTTGCTGACCCATCTGCACTCAGAGTGTCCTCCGTATTTTCATGTCACCACTCGAGATCGGTTAAGCGTTGTGTTGTTGTTTTTAGGCATTATATTCATTTTCTACAACCTGTGCCATTGACTTGATGTCGGTTTAATAACGTCCTGAAAGGCTTTACTGAATGATGAAAATCACCATGTCACAAACTTCAACCAATGCTAAACCCTCAGACAAAGTGCAGGAAAGTGGTAGCAAATCCATGAGTCCAAATCCATCACAATTATCAAACAACACACTGCTGTGCTCTCTGAACAATTTGTATTATTCTTATTTTTTCCTCCTGTTGCTGAGGATGTGGGATTGGTCGGTGTTTTTGTCCACTTACAAGTAGTTCACTTAAGGCAGTGGTGAAGTGGTACATTAATCCCCAGAAGAAAAATGAAAAAGCCATGCAGAATAGTGCCATATCTTAATCTGTGACATATGGCTTTCAAATGACCAGCTTACACTTTGTCTGTCTGAGATCTAAATCTAGTATTAAGATAAGTAAATCCTTTTAAAACACTGCAAGTATAATGAGATTATAGCTTTAAATGTACTGCAAGGTGTATTTAAAATACAAAAACTATTTTACAAGAGGGGGTTGCTTCAAATAATGGATTTCAATTGTTCATTTAATTATTATTGTTATTATTTTAAAATAGTTTTTTGCATCTGTCCAATCCTGTTTTAAAAGCATTTATAGTGCATCATATAAATCTTGATGATCTTCTTGATCCGGTACACAGATAATCTGATTAGGGGATTGTTGAGTTCTTTCTTTGTGGGAGTTCAATTCTCAGTTCTTTGATTTCTGTATAGGTCCAAAATTTTCATAATAGCTCTCTGGCGGAGTTTCCAGTTGACTGCTTCACAGCTGCACTTTTCTTTGTCTGTCTTTGCAAAAGGCTACTTGACTTGATCCAGTGTACCAAATCCATTGAGACTTTAATTTTTAATACCTCTTCAAACTCAGAGTTGAACATGTATGTCTAGCAGGCAATTCCAAACTTTCATTATGACCAGAATTCCACTGTCTAGACAAAATCTGCCCATAAAAAAAGGGTTTTCATAAGCATGGAAAAAAAATGTGGATGCACTAATTTGCACTGTAGAACCAAGCCTTGTTGCAAAACATTACATTTTGCATGCAAACCAATACTGTAGCATATCACAGTAATAACTATAGTAACTTGCATAAATTATTCATATGGGACCAATCCAAGTTTCACTTTGAGGGTTTTAATATGAAATTAGAAGTAATGAATGTGCCTCTTAATTACATTCATTTGCACAAATTTCCATTCCTCGTTGATTTTTTTTTTTCTGCAGAAACATTGTGACACTGACCAATGGAATATCATTTGCAATGTGACTAAATCCACTCAGCATTGAACAATTAACTGTAATTAGTGTTACAATGTCATCAGCGACCACAGGGAAAGACTAAGCTTGGATACAAGGGAGAAAAGTACCCTTATTCAGGGATTTAAAAGTCCAACATTGTTACAAGATCAGGATAATTAGCTGACCAGGGTAGAAGAGGATGAACTTTTAGACAGCCTTTTACTTCCTTATTTATTTATTAATTCATTTTAAGTTAGCTGAGCAGACATCCTATTTTATAGAAATGCAACTCCACATTTACACATTTAGGGGCTGCCATTGCAACCTCTTGCTTCTACTGGCCCATTTCCTTATCTGCTGCTGACAAATGAGCAGCTTCATTACATAATTAAGAAGGAAGTGCTTTGCTTTAAGGATACATCGCTGATGGTTATTGAAAGATGAGAGGACACGTTTCTCATTCACGTCATGACCTTACATAGTGTCATGTACATATTCTGGCAACTGTGCCTATATTTAATTCATGCTGCTCATAAAATGGTAATGCAGGATATTCCTGTTCTTGCAGTTATCCCACATAAATGTCTGCAGACTCCTTCTTTCGCATAATTTTCACCAGTTTCATTTGCTATATATTCTTCCTCATATAAATAAATAAAAGCCTTTGTGCCTTCTGGCTCCCAGAACTTTTTACAGCTGCCCCAGTGGGCCTGCAAAAGAGCTAAATGAAGCAACAGTGAGTATTAACCTACATAGATTGGACCTTCCCTTTTCATTTTTTTTTTGATTTTTCCCTCACTGCATAGTTTGACTGCTGAGAGTCTATAGTTGAATCAGAGGGGGATTTCGATGGACTCATTGGTATCCGTCTTTACCAATTGGGATTTAGTGGAAGTGCTCAGTTTTCAGAGGTGAGGTGGAGGGAAACCCTTGTTTCATCTGGTTCAAATGTCACCACAGTTGTCTTGGGGAGAGAGACAAGCTATTGATCTGGAAGAGTCAACTCAGCTTGAAGAAATCTTTCCCTCTTTAAAAGACAGAGAAGTGTCATGTTCAAAACCTCCTATTTTTTGGAGTATTAGACCCTTCTTTATTTCACTGCCAAAGTCATATGTGAACTTAAGAGAGAAGCTTTCTGCTATAACCGTCCAGCTTGCAAGAGGACAAGGATGGAAAGGATATTGAAAGTTCCAGGATAATCAGTGCGTGACATTTATCATACGGTCTCTGTGTCATTCATCATGTTTCAGTATTAGGACCAGAACAAAGTACGCAGAAGCTGAACACAGTAACAGCACTGAGAGCTGACCTATTAACTGGTTTAAAAGGCAGATGATTATGTTAAAAACAAGCAATCATTCTATTCTATTTTATTCTATTCTATAAGTACATATAAGGTTTTTTTTCTTTTTAAATATTTTGTGCTGTTCCTGAATCTTGTAAAATGTTTAGATTTTGAAAGAAAAATTTAAAGCGCTTTCATATTTATTTACTGCAAATTGTACTGTAGTGTGCACTTTTGATTTGAGTGAATTCTACAATTGACTTTCAAAGATATACTCCTTGAAATTTACTCTGCAGTTTAAAGAAAGACTTTAACATGTTCACTCGGTCCTCTGTTGGATTTCTCAGCGATAGTGAAACTTCTAAATCACAGCCCCTCAGATAACTTTAATTTTAAACTCTAAAGAAATTTTACCACAAATCTTGTCACCGCAGACCTACGACATTACTCAAGACTCATGCTGGCCTCTCAGTGCTATGAAAGACCAGATTCTTTCAATCCTTTGAGCAGCAGGAGGAAAACGTGGGACACTATAAAATATAGACGTGTTAATGTTTTATTCAAGGCCATTTGTTATAGATAGCTTTTTTCTAAAAATCCCACTCCATTTTGAGTTTGAGAGCTTTTGTTAGCGTTAACATTTTTCACTGTAATTTCACTGCTTTTCTCCTGCCCACCAACACCACCCCACTCACAAAACATGTACACAAAGACAACCCCCCCCCCCACACACACACACACACACACACACACACACCAAGGTGTACAAATCATACACACCTGCCAGTTTCAAGTTCAAGCTTGAGTCAAAGAATTGCATTATGAATATGTCCAATTTCATTTCCAGAGATGAGATTCATATCTTTGAAATTGGGATGGATCTACTTATGCTTTCAAACAGGGGACCATTTTAATATGGATGCATGTAAAAAAAAAATACGAACAAGATATCTCTTAAATATAATTTCTATGTGGGTCTATAAATTCTGTCATGGGTCAAAGGTAAGCGCGCTTTGTATTTCATTACAGTCATGATGCTCTGACTTGAGGGTGTTGTATTTCAGTGTAAGCAGTGGCATAGTTTATTGTTAACAACATTAGCAAGGCTGATTTGTGGTTAGAGGAAGTGCATCACTCTTTCTTCTCTCTCACTTCTTACAGTTTTCCTCTCTTCTAATCACTTCTTTCTCCTTTAAGATATAATGCCATGGAGGAATTAAAATGCATGGTGTCATCCCTTTCTCATTTTTCACATGCAGTAGGTATCAAGGATAAGGATGGCCTCTGCTCAGAAGGACTTATTGACCAAAATAACTGTGCATCAATATGTCTCCTGAAGGCTGAGCAGAGGTTGTATTTTCACCAACCCTCAGTTTTTAATGTTATTGACCTGGGCTGCCCTGATATGATGCAGAACAGCATGGCATAAAAATAACATAGTGAAACCATGCAAACAATTAATTTTCAGAAAAAGAGCAAATTTATTCAATTTCACAAATAGACTGGTAAAAAAAAGAATGCAATAAAGTAATATCTATTATTTAATAACAACAGACTTTGACCTGTATTAAAATTATTTTTCTCCGTTTCTCTACATTATTTTTCAATAAAGAATTACCACGAGATAAATTGCAGATTTGACGAGATTAAATTTACAGTGATAGCTGTAGTATTGCTGCAATGACATCAATGATATGGTGACAGACGGCTAAAATGATCCCATCTGTCTTTATCCTAGGTATTAGCATATTTTAACTTAAACATGCCATTCACAAGAAATGCAATATTTTCTGTGAAATCATCAATTCCACGGCATCGACATAAAATTGCAATAAATCTTATGCGTAATGTTCACATACACACGCACACGCACACGCACACGCACACACGCACTCACACACACACACACCTCTGTCTCTCTACCCGATTTCTGCTTTTTCTCATCTTTCTCTTTCAAATTCTGATGAAGTTACCGGCGGTTAACTCCATTGCTCACAATATAACAGAGCATGCAGGTTACAGAATGCTTTCAATCTGCATCTTGTGTTACCGCTGTGTTTAATCCATGACTTGAATTCAAATGCATGGACAAAATTACTCCCCACTGTACTATATTGTACCCAATACCCAACAGTCGATCAATTTATGCACTGACTGGTTGATAAATTGATATTCATGGTCTAATGGATCACTTCAGAAACCTCTCACAGGCTGGTAACTCTGACAAATGAAGCGAGAGTGTGGCAAGAAAGAGACGAGGGAGTTGGGTTGAATGAGTGTGGGAGAAAAGAAAGGAGGAAGACGATGCAAGTCCAGATCAGATATGTTGTTGGGGAATTTTTTAGGTAGGTCCTACAGCACATATTCGATCTACCTAAAAATTACTGGGGGAAGGGGGGTTGAGGGGCCTGACACTAAAAACTACAATTATGTTTTTGTGTGCCTTCCCCAGTGAGTGAACTAAGACATTTTTCATACTGAGCATAGTCAAGTTTGCGAGGGTCTTTTGCGTGGGCTTGTTGTGATGCATCAGTGGGGACCTCAGGGTTTATGTGGTACTCGTGAGGTCAGTCAGCTATCTGCCATTCCATGCATAAGCAGACCTGGTGCTTGAGCTTTGCCGGAAGCTCAGGCAAGCAGGCAGGCAGACTGTGTCCCTTTGTCCCCATTTCCCCAGATACCTGCATGATTGCATTGATTTGTCCTGATTTCATTCTGCCGGAGGTCCCACTGGATTTCACGTGTCAAACATCTGTCATACAGAGGTTCACTCATGTGAACTAATTCAGTGCAATGAAAGAGGGTGAAATCTTCACATTTCTTGAAAATATACATGACTAGCATGACGAAAAGGAAAAGACAATGATTTGAGGGTCATTCTTTTTTATTTTAATTAACCTTATAATATATTATACTGATATAACAAAGAATAAAATAGTAGTACTGTCTTGGGATTAATGCTCAAGAAATATTTTTGACTTAGAAACCTGCAGAATATACAGCATACTTTCAAAGTATATCTTTGATGCCTATTTCAAAGTGCCTGATGTCTTAACAAGGATAAATCTAATACTTCAATGTATCCCGTTGGCATTCATTTAAGGCAGAAGGACAAAAGAGCGTAAAGCAGACAGTGTTAGACATAGTGAGTTCAACTTGTTAATGGAAAATAGACTGGAATGTCTCCCCAAGCCAGGTGCAGGCATGCAGCAGGACCACGGTCTCTGATAGGATAAAATTAGGGAGCTTTTTGGGCATGCCCTTGATTCTACAGCTGAATCGACTCAGCAGGTCACCAACGGGAGGCAGATGTTGTCTTGAGGCATGTCCCACTGTCTCCGTGAGGGCTTTGGCTGGTGTCACTGAGCTCACATGTGCAGAAGGGTGATGAACAGGGGGATTGGAGGTGCACTAAGCAGTTGCCACAGGCCAACAACAGGGATACTGGGGATGAGCAGATATGCTCATTTCGATCCACTGAGGTATAATAATTGATTATCAGGCCTGCTGTCACATCTGGGAGTCACTGGTCCATGCCATAATACACCCTTAATGCAACACATGGTGGTGTGGACAGAGGTGCCATGGGATGTCTTTGTGCCTTCTATCTCATGTGGTATAAAAGATGATTGAGCGAAGACAGGTCTGTATAAAAAAAATCAAGGACAACCTCTTCTTCCCCTGAACTTCTCATACACCTATATGGTTGAAATAATCTCTAAAGAAAATTAATAAATGCAGCAAGTAAGATCTCTCTTGTAATTATTCTTTCTCGCTTTGAGGATTTATGGCACCTTTCATTGTTATTATGTCTGTAAAAAATACACAATGGTGAGGGAAAGCACAAACAATAAATGGTGTGAATCCAGAAAGTAGAGACAGAGGTCAAAGGAAGAGGCAGCTGCTGAAAATGTATGAAATGAAAAATTTTAGACCTCTCAAATCTAAAAGACAAAAAAATTGCATGGTATAGTATATAATACAATGCACAGGCCACACACATACCACCGTGTTATATAATAAGAAAATGTATGTCCTGATTGTGCTGGAATAGAAGAGCTGTTCCTTTTCAAAACACCAAACATGAAAAATAAAACATGGACACAAGACAGACGGACGGACGGACGGACGGACGGACGGACGGACGGACGGACGGACGGACAGACAGACAGACAGACAGACAGACAGACAGACAGACAGACAGACAGACAGACAGACAGCCGCCTCCGGTCATTAATACCGGAGGAAATGTTACATATCCACATGCCCAGGTATTACATACCGAATAAATACTGGATAAACAGTATTTATAAGACAAAAACAAACACTGACATCACAGGACATACCACAACACATACACTACACTAACAGACACATGCGGCACTAACAGGACTTATAACAGGACATATAGTCACCATTGTACAAGCAGGGATGCATGTATTCATGTGATTCAAACATGTCTCGCGATTCGTGCATTTTGTCATGTGATACAAACATGTACCATGATTCATGCATTTTGTCACTTGATGCAAACATGTCTCGCGATTTGTGCATTTTACATGGCACTGTGTCTTATTTTGAAAAACTCCTTTGAAGAGTGGCATAAGTTACAAAAACTATATGTAGTTAGAAGCCCATGGCAGCCTTTTTGGAGTTCAAAATCAATTCGATGGGCATGTTTTTGGTTTTTATGTGCAATAAAATACAATTTTTCCATTTTTGAATTTGACTGTCAATTTTGCCCCAATATGTCATTATAGTAAGTTATTAGGGGAATAATAACCATCTCTTCATATAGCTGAAGTTGTGCTGAAGATAAACATGCCAAGCATGGTTATGTTAAATCATTTTTAATATGGTATATAATGACAAATATCAAATGTACCAAGAAGAATCCAAAATAGGTCAGGGGTCTAAGGGTTAAATGACCTCAAATAGATTCATCAATCTATTTTCTTCCATCTATTTTCTTTTCGATATGCTTCTTCCGCTTTTTGCAGGTCACAGGGGTTGCTGGAGCAAGGCAGTGGGTACATTATGGGTGCACCGCAGAGCCACACAAAAGAAAAAATATCAAGCATACACTCACACCCATGGGTAATCCACCAAAACATCACGTTTTTGGAGGTGGGAGGAAACTGTAGAACATGGAATGAACCTACATTGAGACTGGGAGAACATACAAACCCGAACAGCTACCCCCACTTCATCACTTTGCCGAAACTATAGATTAAGATATAATAAGTATTGACTTACAAACAATTTAGCTAAGGACAGCCTGTCAGAACTTACTGTGTTTGTAAATTGACTACCTGTATTCTGACCACAATGAGTAAGATTTAAACATCAGTGAGGCTTTTTCTGAGCAGACAGGGACCTGTTCTTCAAGCCTGTTGGCATTATTATTTAAAGCAATTTAAAAAATGAAAATATTGTTCACATTAATTAATTAAACTTTAACCACAGATTGATAAATTATTTTTTCCATTAGATGTTATTGTCTATTAGTCAGAGCTGGAGGGCTCAGTGTATCAGAAGTCACGGTGTTATAGGATTTACAAGCATGTATAACCAGATGTCCAGTAAAGCCATTTCTGTCTGATCTGAAGCAGTTGCTCTTTTACTTTAATATACCCATACACCTACACATCCACTACTCACAGTGCAATCGTCTGGAGATGAGAAGAGAATTATATCCAGTAAATCAGTGCCTTCTGTTATACTATGTATTGCCATGTTGCTTAGAGCAGCAGATCTAATTTAGTTTGCTTTTATCTTCATGGTTCCTGACCAAAAACAAAACAAATTGCCAATGTTGTGTGGAAATAATTAATATTAATTTTTTGCATTACAATTGTGCATACATTCAGAGAACACTGGCTAAATCCATCTGTCTTACCTTTGGAGCATCTGCCATCGCTTACAGGGTCATCCCCACCACGAGTCTTGGGGACTTGGGGACATCTGTCCCAACTGATAGAAAATTCAGATAGGGCCATCCATTCTGTTAATGCTCCACTGAACTCTGCAGTATATTCACCATAATTTGTTGTAGCATCCTGGAATATTGCTTTGCTCAGACAAAGTCAGCTGGTTCTAATGTGTCCCTTTTTGGCCATTGTGCAAGCATATAATTTGATAAACCCCCAGACGCAATGGCTATGCTGTATACTGATAAATGTAGGTAATATGACAGGGGACAGAGGATTTCCCTTACAACAATGAACAGAACTTTGGCTATTAGGATGATTTGATATTTTACACACGGGGTACACTTGATCTGCAGGGAATTTATTTTGCACATGTTCAGTGCAACGTCTGACTTTTTGTTCGAGAAATTGATGCTTATATAGTTTATTTTCTTTCTGAGCTTGTTTTTGAATGTGGAAGTTGTGTTAGAATTTGCTCAGGCAATATCCATTCAAATAGTTTTGCAGCTTTAGATACATTAGTTATATTTCAGGGGTAAAAATAGAGTTACAAATATAAATGTTACTTTATGTTCTTTTTACATCCTGCATCAAAGCGGTGATGTATTGCGATTGTCAGTGTTCATGTGTTCGTCCATTTGTTCTTTTGTTCGTTTGTCCACCAAATATCACCAAATATCAGATAGAAAGATGAAACAGAAAGCACATTACTTAGGTGGCAAAAGGGATGAAAATGAGATGATGACCTTGACCTTGAGAAAAGTAGGTCACGGTCAAATTTCAACTTTTGTGCACTCAGGAACTGGATTAGGATAGAAAGACGAGAGAGAATACCAGTGTAAGACCCTAGATCAAAGACAGTGCTTTGATCTACCTATGCACTAGCTTTGATCTATGGTCTTACTCACACTGCCCTTCTCCATATGCGCTAGTCTATGCACTAGTTGGATCATGGGTCTTTTATTAAAGACACCCCCGAATTTTGAATTCGGGGGTGTGACTGTGACTGCCTTTTTCCTAGGTTCCTCTTTCATTTGTCCCATCCAAAAACATTTTTGAGTACATACATGTTATTCCTGATATCTTTTTATAGATTCTTGAAAACATAAATTAGGATGAAGTGAGTGAAAGTGACCATGCAGTGACCCAAAAGCTCACTCAGCCATTCCTCCTTCTCTCATCTTGCTTTCTCTCTATCTTCTGAGGGTAAACGAGTCAGCTATTCCTCTTATGGTAAAATATGCAATCTCTGCCTTCCAGTCTATGAGTGAGTTTTGGGTTAATCCTCATGAATATGTGACTTTGTCTGCATGAATAAATAAAAACCTGCTCACTGGGTAATTGAGGTGCTATGCCACTTACAAACGAGCCTGATATTTGTGAGTTGTATTTCTTTCAGATCTGATCTGGACCAATATTTTTTTATTATCATTATTAAAATTATATTATTGCATTATATCAAATGTACACTGAATCATTGGAATTACCCTGGAGGACTTTGAAAAAGTTTTTCCTTTTTTATTTCCTTTAATTTCTAAGTTTGAACAAAAGAAATTCCCAACAGTGAGTTGTAGTAGATAATACTGAATAAAACATTATTTAAAATTATTTTACTGGATTTATTAAAATAAAAGCTCAAACTCAATTGGGCATTACTCCACATATAATTGGGTATTTATACTATATTATATATTATATTTATACTATATGTTTAATATTTTTAATACAATAGAATTTGCAAAGAGGTAATATTGGATTTCAAAATCATAATTAGATAATTAGAAAACAAGAGAAAACAAGTAAGAAAGATGTCCAAGTGGCTGTACAGTACATCACGGATGGACAGCCCACAGGAAGGTTCAGTTTTTTTTTATCGAAAAGAAGCGTCAATTATAGATAATATCCTGATGTTTTTGACACATTTTATATGTTGATACCTTCTTTATAATCTCTGTATTTTTTTTATTCCAAAAAAAGCTGTCCTTCCAGAGAGGGCTTTGTGACAGAGCACAATTTGCCACAACAGCAACCCTGGTAATTGAGCCAATATACCAAAAAGGTTTCAACATGTCAGTTGGAACACACTGTAATTGACCAACATGTACACCTCAATTGTAAAGTCCAAGCTGTTAATTGTCCATTGGCTAGAAGCCGTAAGGTGCAAAGTCATGCGTGTGTGTGTGTGCGTGTGTGTGTGTGTGTGTGTGTGTGTGTGTGTGTGTGTGTGTGTGTGTGTGTGTGTGTGTGTGTGTGTGTGTGTGTGGGTGTGTGGGTGTGTGTGTGGGTGTGACAGAAGGTGAGGTGGGGGGACAAGGCTGCCAGAGCCTCCTACCAGACCAGGTGAGGTTTTTCACAAGGGTGTCTCAGCTCCAAGTCAGGGTCCTAGCTCGCCATCAATTTGATCGTGTCCTCACAGGCAATTCAAACAAGTCCAGAAATATCCAATGCACCATGCGATCAACTTATCGCTCCCCGGTGCGGGTTGTTGTCCGTAGCAGCTCCTCCACGTACTTCTCACATTTCTTTATCATTTAAAGTCAAATCGCCAAGCATTAGCCTGTGGGCTAATCAGGTTAATTCATTACGTCGACTGCTCTCGGTGCTTCCTGCTCTCTCTCTTTCTCTCTCTCCCTCGATGTGAACCTAAGGGACTTTGATGTGTTAATAATAAACGTAAATAACCATTAAATATTAATAATGAACATAAAATAACCATTACATTTTACCATATTAGATTTTCATCCCATTTTGGATACTACATCGATTGTCC
The DNA here is from genome assembly GCF_040054535.1 of Antennarius striatus. NCBI lineage: Eukaryota > Metazoa > Chordata > Actinopteri > Lophiiformes > Antennariidae > Antennarius > Antennarius striatus. The sequence continues at coordinate 9,782,694 of NC_090785.1, forward strand.
TATTCCAAACGGAAACTATAGCTGGACAGACTGTTTGTGCTAGCCAGCTAGTTTCACTCAGAATTTGTTGCCATTTTCTGTCTTGTTTCTGTTGTTTGGACTCTGCTCAAAAACATGAAAATTGTTGGAACAGTTGTGACACCCTAAAATTATGTTAACTGGGAAGTCCATGTATAATTATTTTTCCTCCTAACATAGCAGATGCCTTACGCCATATTGTTCACGTGATTCCTTCTGGCAGATGCACCGTGATTGGTTGGGCGCTTGATTGACAGGTAGTGGGTGGAGTTGGTGACAGCCTAACAGCGTTAGACTTTTTGAAGTGAGCTTATTCAATATACAGGTGGGGATATGATCTAATGCTACCCCATCCATACATTTAGTAATGTGTGACTTCTTACAAAGTTGTGCCAAATTCTTGAAAAGCACAATTATATTAAGTCAAATTTAAACTAATAAACAATTTAACAACCTCAACAGATGGATCAAGACACTGGCCTCCCCTCTAACAAATTAGAAGAAATAAGTATGTAAAACTGACAATGAATACATGTCAGACCACAACTATAAATGTAGATGGTGTCTTGCTAGTGTTGCTGGAGCTCATTATTTCAATATTGGTGTGACTATACCATCTTGTATTTTTCTCAGGAACTGACAGAACAATTAACTTCTGTATCACACTGCATCACTGTTGCATTGCTCCTTCTATCCTGGGAGACAAGTGTTATATTGGTCACCCATTTAAAGAGCATTTACAGTAACGGCAAAAATACACAACTATTACCATACTTGCTTCACAAGATCTGATGATGAAAAAATCCTTGATGATGTTATTCTCTAACTCAGAAAAGGCTCTGTGAGCTTTAAGCCCATCATTTAACAGCAGAACACTTTTCTGGTGTTTAAAATTCTACCAAACCAAGTCTGGAAAAGTGCATTAATTTCAGTAGGGTCCTCTTTTGTCCATCCAGCCCCTCATGCCTTGTGCTTGACCCACTTATTTTCTCATATTTCCTCTTTTTCCCATGAGAGTTTTGCTTACACCACGTTTCCTGTTACAGTGGGAGTGCATACAAGCTAAATACAATTGTAATGAATATTCAGTATCTCTCTCACTCTTTGTGTCTCTCTATGACTCACACACACATACACACATTTTTTTCACTCACTAACCCAAACAAGTTAGGTGGCGAAAACTCAGCTAGCCAACAAATAAATCATGAGACAAATTGACATGGATGTCACTGGACAGACTGTCTTTAAGGGAATCATTAAACATTAATTTCTGCCATGATGGATATCGACAAAGTGCTGAGTTTAAACCAAAAACTTAAACCAAAAACCAAAAAAAAAAAAAAAAAGCTTCACAATATGTTTTGTACTGGGTATATGTACTTATAGAAAGAACGTGATATAGCAGCTATTCTTATCTGATTGAATATGTATTTAATTAATCATTATCACCATGGTGATACAATGTATGATTTTAGTTTTCATTCCAACTCTTACTGTTGTTGTGAAATGTGAAGCTAAAGTTCAAGATTTGTGTGCTCACACTTTATGGTTCAATCATTATGACACAACTTGACCACTCACACCAAAATGAAAAATAGGCTTATTGACTTTTGTGGACTGGTCAGATTATTGACAAGTATTTCAATAAAGATTGGTTTGAACGCTCGTCTTGGGCAATAAGAAGTTTGTTTGTTAGCTAGGGGCTTACTATTCACACAAGGGCCATCTTGATCATCGCTGCCATCCTGTGTGTAGGAAAGTCTGAAAAAGATAAGCTTGTAGGGCCTTGTGGGACACTAAGAAGTGGGTTGTAGTTTGTCGATTTTGCAGACAGATTCAGAGGTGAAATGTTTTATTGTATAGGATTTAGTTTGTTAACAAGCCACCTTTTAGGCATGCATAGCCAGAGTTTAAAAAATGGTCCAATGTTTAGGTACTTAGTCTGCCTTAACTATGCAAGAGTCTGATGATGGTCAAATTTATGACATTTCCTAAAGCCGGCGAATCAGACTATGAACATTCCTTGCTCCCACGTGTAGAATATACAAAAAGCAACAAAACTGAAATTACCATATTTTCTCACTATAAGGCACACCTAAAAGCCTAAAATTTTCTCATAAACCCGTAGTGCGCTTTATAGTCCGGTGCGTTTTATATATGGATTAATATTCATACTAATATTGGTTAAAAACATGATCACTGAAAAAAATCCGGCAGTCTGGCCGCCAGTCATGCCGCACTCCGCCACCAGAGGAGCCCCCTCACAAGGCACTCGGGCCCACGCCCCCTAACAACGGTAGTCAAGGGGCGTGAAGTCCCGGCTCTGACTGAGCTGCTCTCAGACGGTAGAGCAGACTGTAGGAGCACCGGTGATCACATAGCAAAACATAAGGAACTTTCAACAATTCTATTCATAAAGTTTGACTGACTGACTGATCTCAGTATTTCCTAACTATTTGGCAACGGAAATAACCCACTTTAAACTTAATTGGTCTTAAAAATGCCATTGTGCTGTCATCTGGAATCTAGTGACGGTCCATTCTATTAGTCTGTGGAAACACACAGAGAAACTAGCATAAAGGTGAATGAAAGACCCTCATAGCTGAACTTCCAGCCTTTTCTGAAATTTCAAGAGCAGTCACTGCTAGACAAAGGTGCCAACGGGTGTGCTGCACTGATTTACAAATGTAGTTGATAGCTCTGGGCGGGCGGCGGAGGGGTGCATTCAGGCTTGTGTGTTCTGTCTGCAGCGACGTGCGGTGAGATTCACGGCGGTGAGACACCGACGTTAAAGTCAGTTCTAGGAGTAAAACAGCGCCATATTTGACAGTAAATTAGTAGCCTGACATTAAAAAGTAGTTAAAAAATTGTTTAGGACACACAGCAGCAAATAGCTGCACCTCACCTCCGACTGGACTACCGATCGATTGAAACAATATTTAATTAATAAACGAAGACGAACATCGGAGCTTAAATACCTGCTTCGAACTTCAGATCAGGAAATAATCCGCTCTGTTCGCACTGACTGCACTCGTAATGAATTTAACCAGTTTTCAATGTCAGGTTTTTTAATATGCGTGTTGACTTCTTTCTAAGATAGCAAAGTGATCCAGTGATCAGGTTTCCTTGATGAGGCTCAGAATGGCTTATTGACATAACAATAGGGGCTATTCAAAGGTATTCAGGAAGTCATGAATGCAATAATGACTGCCTGAACAGCGCGGCTCTATCTACTGGACAGATTGCGCAACTACAGCCGCTGAAGTTTATCAAATACATTTTATTTATTTTTTATTGTGTGCGCCCTATAACCCGGTGCACCTTATATATGAAATAAATTATAAAACAAACAAATTATTGAGGGTGCGCCTTATAGTCCAGTGCGCCTTATAGTGCGGAAAATACTGTAATTATGTGGTTACAAAATGTTGTCACTTGCAAAATTTCTTGCTCAAAGGTGCGGTTGCTAAAATGAACATACGAGCAGAGAGTATTAACCCTAACCCATGTTACTATTCATTGTATTTTGCCATTTCACTGTCCCATGTTACTTGGCACAAAGTAACACATAATCAGTAAGATCTGATCATTAGTGGGCACATGTTTTCAAGGCTGATGCAAAATGGGGCTATGCTTGGCATGTCTACAAGCAGCTCCTCTTTCTAGCAGGAAGTTGCCTTTGTACACACACCTTATGACTTGAGATTAAACATACTGTAACTCTAACATAATTTAAGTGCTACACCAAGAACATCTCAAATCTCAACAGTATTAATTTCACAGAAACTGCTTAAAATAAACATGTATTTGAAAAATACAGAGAAATATGCATGAGTGAGGAGATGGTGTGTTACAATTTGCACATGTATTTGAAAATACAGAGAAATATGCATGAGTGAGGAAATGGTGTGTTACAATTTGCAATTTACAGTCATGTGGGCAGGAAAAGGAACGGACTAATTAATCTCAGGCCCCGTCCACACGATAACGGATATTTTAAAAACGCAACTTTTTTGTTGCGTTTACAGCTTCCGTCCACACGACAACGCTGGCCGAGGTGGATTTTTAAAAAAACGCTGGGTCTGTGTTGTCGTGTGGACGGCGTATCCGCGACTTTTTAAAAACGCTGACGTCTTGCCTGCGACGAAAACCGCTGTGACGTCATATTTATGGGCCCATGTGTTGTGACAACAAAACACGGAGGATTCCTATTGAATAAAATTTGACTCAATACTGCCACCACATGGTTTGGCATGCTTATAGCAGTCTTCGAAAACGCACTGCTGCGTTTACGTGTGGACGGAGATTTTTTTAAAAACGCTGTCGTGTGGACGGGAATCGTTTTCGATGCATTTTTAAAAAGTTCCGTACACTAAAACTTTCACAATGAAATTGGGACAATATTTTACTGCATTGATGCCATAAAGTCACACAATGCAATGAGCGGTAAATTCCACATGATTGCCATATCAATGCTAGAAATTTATCATCTGCATAAAAAACAGTAAAGTTGTAATATTTAAGCTGCAGTATTACAGTAATGAATGTTAACTATGAATTAATATAGGACATGAAGAACAAATGTAGAAATTATTTTAAATTATGTAAATATACACTAATTTACTTACATAAAATTGTGATCATAATGATACTTTAAATTTGAAAACAATATTTTGACAAACCAAGCTATCTATTCATTTCTTAATTATTTTATGCTTTGACTTAAGGCTGCAGCTGGACAGTATAGAAAAATTGTGATATTTTACTGATGAATCAGCTGCCAAATAATTACAGCAAATTAACAGGGAAAAGTTCTACAATGTACGACTATCCTTTTACATCATCAAATATTTTTAAATTATTGCATACCTGGAATTTACAATGACTGCATAGAACCTTGAACACATAGGTGTATTTTTTTTTAATTTGTCACACACACACACACACACACACACACACATACACACACACACACACACACACACACACACACACACACACACCTGCAATTCTTTTTAATCCAGTGTGAAGGTTTTGCTTTTATGTGATGAAGCAGAATCCCATCTCTTGCCTGAGGCAACCACACTTGTATAGCTTGAAGCCTTCCACAGCACTTTTCTTTCCAGCACTGGTTTGGGATTTTATGTGGTCATGTGATAAACCAAAGATCTGTATTTTTCACCTCATTGGAAGTACATGAAGGATCAGAACATTTTTAGTCATTTCCTCTATTTTATAAATCTATGTAAACACGCACTGAAAGTGAAATCTGCTCTTCTTAAAAATGTGGGATAGCGGGATCATTTATTATTGGGAAAAATGTCAATTATATAAAATAAAAAACATCTTTAACCACGTGTGATAATACATCTTGCATTTTATCAAAATATATCAAAGATGAATCAGTTCTTATATATATTATTTATTTAACTGGTGCTCTGATACTTTTATTTTGAAACTACTGGCTTGTAAGCAACATACTTTATGGTTTCTTATGATGGTTGCATAACATATCTTATTAGGGTTGAATGTGGGCTTCAGGCAGGCCTATGGAGACTTTTTTTTTCCTCCACTGGATTATCATTTTTAAACAGCATCCTTGGGACTTTCCAGAAAGAGCATTTTAAATGTTGAAAAAAAAATTACCTTACCTATTTTGTTATTTTATCAATTTATTTCCATTTAAATGATTTACAAAAATAAATGCTGCTCAGGTAAGATCTGGCCCATTTGTCTCCAGTACCTAAACTTTACTGTCTAGTGAAAATGAATTCTGTGGCTTTGACATATTCCCGTTTTTCCAATTTGAGCCTATTTTCAGCATATTGCTCTCACATGTATGCTTTTCACATGAGCTGTCAACAGAATGATGCACAGACAATACTTTTCTCTTGTTTTTTGTTTCTATTAATAATGATGGAATAACGGCATATCATAACCAGAGCTGATCCAAAGAAGTATTTCTTTTTTCTTTTTTTTTAATGGAATTCATGAAAACTTCCTCTTGCAAAAGGAGGTCCAGAACTGATCTGATGACCTACCCCAAATGTTTATTCTTTCATTTTTTAATTTTTTTTAAAGAAAGCTGCCAGTGATCTCTCCATGGATTTCAATGACAATATCAGATAGGCATCCCACTTGGCTGGGATGGATCCATGCAGTTACCATTTACTAAGGCCCCATCCACACGATGACGGATTTTTTTGAAAACGCAACTTTTTGAAAACGCATCGAAAACGATTTGCGTCCACACGACAGCGATTTCAAAAAAATATCCGACCACACGTAAACACATCAGTGCATTTTCGAAGACAGCTATAAGCATGCTAAACCATGTGGTGGCAGTATTGAGTCAAATTTTATCCAATAGGAATCCTCCGTGTTGTGTTGTCACAAAACACCTGCAAGAATGCTGCCATCAACAAGGTTTGTACATCCAGCATTTTTGTACACACGGGCCCATAAATATGACATCACAGCAGTTTTCGTTGCAGGCAAGACGTCAGCGTTTTTAAAAAGTTGCGGATACACCGTCCACATGACAAAGTAGACCCAGCATTTTTTTAAAAATCCACCTAGGCCAGTGTTTTCCAAAAGTTGCATTTTCGTTCCGGATATCTGCGTTGTCGTGTGGACAGAAGGCGTAAACGCAACAAAAAAGTTGTGTTTTCAAAAAGAAATACAAACTGTATGTAGCCTAGCAAATCATTGAGCACAGGGTGCAATCTCACATTGAAATTATAATTCAGTATTATTTTATTAATGACATTTGAGATTTTCAGTCTAATTGCAGATATAGACTACTTCAGGTGCCTTTTCTGATTTTCCCCTCACAGGAACATTTGCATTTTTTAACAGAGGGAGGATTTGAGCAAAGAGTGCGATTGCTCTCTTTGCTGGTTAAATGTTTAAAGAAGACATGCAATTTGAATTGCTGCAGAGCTCATCAATATGAAATTGGATGACTGGAGGGAAACAAAATGTAAGGAGGCAGCTCAGCACTTGCCATGCCCAAATACAACATTTAAGGTGGAAAGAATCCTTGGGCTACTCCAGCTTTTGAGGGTTTTCCATGTTATCAATAGCCTAAATTGTTTCAATATAAGGGAGAGTATTGGCAGGGTGAAAAAATCTAGCAAGAAAATAGACTCGTATTCCAAGGAAGATTATTGATTATTAATTTATAAATACTGTGGTTGAAAAATTTGCCACGATCCCTTATTGATTAACCAAACCATGTGAATTGTGTGTTTTTAAATTCAAAAGATAAAGGTTCACTGTGCCAGACCGTTATATTTCCATACAGCCAGGGCATACCATTACTTAATGACATGAATAAGTAGATTGGTTAAGCTTAAGTTCTCTTTCCACCTTGAAAAATCTTCATTGGCCCATTGAATTCAGAATGCTTTGAAAGCCTACTCATGGTGTTCTGCCCCAAAATCCTTCTGAGGAGGTTTGTTGGAAGCATTTTTTTTTCAATCTCATGGTCTGACAGGTAGCTTGTCAATAAGTAAAATTTCCAAATATGATAGGATTGTCACACAGACGGTTAAAGAAGAGATAGTATGAGGTACAAGAGGATGTTACCACCAGACAAAGGTTAAGTTGAGTTTTGGACATGTTGTCCCCTCCTTGGTTTTCATGCTTAAGCAAACCCCAGATTTGACTTTTGATCAAGCTGTGTCCTAAAACAAAACTTGCTCCATGGGAAGAAATGATTTGTACGGTCTTCCAAATGCCTGAGAGTTCAATCTGTGGGAATGGCTGTTAAAATCCAACATAACTTGACCAGGTCCATGTAACAAGCTCTGACCATTCTACAACCACAGTACAGGCTTAATACTTGTATCAGTCTCTAACATACTCTGCCCTGATAAGCTGTTCCCTAAATTTCAGAGCAACAACTTCTTTCCATTTCTAAGTTGCAGAGGAAAACTAATATTTCTCCCTGCAATTGAGTTCATGATCTGCTTTGACTTGCTCCTTGACTTTTCAATGCTTTTTGCAGTGATGGAAAAACAATAGTTTTTGATTTCAGGCTCCATTATTGTGGGTTTTCCTAAAACCACTGTTTAGTTCACTCGATGTTAGCCATTACACTGTCCATGCCCTGCAGCCAAAAGCAACCAAGAAAAATAAATAAAATAAAAAAAGAGAGTGAGACAAAAAAGACACAAAAAGAAAATGTAATCTAATTTTACAAAATAGTGCACAGAATGTTATTTTCCGATATATCTGTGGAAAAAAAAAATCACAATCTTTTTGAGCTTGTTTCACCTGCAAAGCCGCAAAATAAGCGCATTCACACAAAACCGAATATCATAATAAGAGGACAAATCCATCTTAGTAAAATGGTTGTAAGTAATATAAAACAAAGAATATATATGTATATATTCTTTGTTTTATATGTATATATACTATATATGTGTATATTCTTTGTTTTATATGTATATATACTATATATATATATATATATCTATATATATATATATATATATATATATATATATATACTAAATGCTGTTTGGCATACCTACAACATGTAGTACAGGTAGTCCTCAACCTACAAACACAATTGGTTCCAAGATGTACTGAATTGTTTGCAAGTTGTTATTTATTATATTTCAATCTATAATCATATATAATATCGTCTATAATAAGTCAATCAGTCAATTAATCAATCAATCAAACAACTTTGACTTATAAACTGCTTAATCACATCACCAGACAATTCAAAGTGCTTTTACAGAGAGAGAAACCCAATAGAACAGAAATGCCACTAATACTCTAAATATGTTCTATTTCCTAAGACTTACCAGAAACAATCACAGGACATAAAATCAACACATAAATGAAATAAAATAATGTAGTACTGTAAGGTAACTTACCTTCAGACTCCAAACCCAGGGCCACAGACAGTACCAGTATGTGTGTCAGTAGGTACCAGGCCTCACAGAAAGAATACATAACTTACCTTGTTTCTGTTTCATTTATTATTTGATTCTGAATGATACTGTATTTTGTTTCTTCCACATCTGTCTATGAGTCATCCTTGACACAGAAGGGGCCGCTCTGGCTGGTAACACAAAATACAATAAACTGAAACCCCCGAGTGAACAAAACAAACAAAAAACAAATGTCTTTGGAAAGTTTCATTGAGCAGGGTAAAAGAACCAGTGAGGAGACAGAAAAACCTATGACTTCAAAAAAAAAAAAGAAATACCAGTTTTTATGCTGGTTGTACCATTTTAATTTGTCGCATTTATCCAGCATACCTTAATGGCAGGTCCATGAAAATATTTTCAGGCTTCAAACTGGTCCATGGGGACCACTGCTTTAGACAGAAGGAAGAAGAAGGAGTTATTGTCAGTGAGAGACAGAGTTATCAAAGGAGAGGTTGTCATGTTTCTTTATGCTTTTGACAATATTGCTCGAATTAGCCTTTGCCTTATCAGCAACAATAAACGGTAAAATAACCAAGCCTGACGCATTGAGATTCTTACAGAGACAAGAACAAGATGGGGTGATGAGTGTGGAGAAGTGCATATGCAGCGGTGCTCAATGAGGGTTGTGGCAAAAAGGGGAACTACAGTTGTCGAATGTTCATAACGTGGATGTTTATATCTTGAGGACTACCAAAGATTAACTGTAACAGTGATTTTCCTGGCTGAGATCTACTGTAGATGTGTGGATGATTCTGGTGTCCAGTCTTGATTCAAACGTATAACTAATATAACTCCTTTGCTTCCGTTGTTCACCCCAGACACATACCTCGTGTCACATGTAGAGACTCACTGGCACGCAGTGGCCTCCAAAGAGAGAGAGATACAGACAGGGAGAGAGATGGAAATTTTGATTTTTGATTTTTAACGTCACGTTTATTCATAAAAGTCAAATTACAAAATAACCACGTTGACACAAAATCCAAACGAGATTCACGTAAAGAGGTTTTTCAATATCATTGTGTGTTGTCTGAAGAAAAACATCTAATCTTTTAACATTTATCAAACTAAAAAAAAAAAGACAAGAGAGACACCATGTGTTGAACCATGTCACCAGGTCCACTCTGTCTCTGGTCTCACTCCACATTGCCACATTGACTAGTATGTTTTGGTGTACATATAGACACCATGCTTACACACACTCTCACACACATAAAAACTTGTAAAAAAAATTCAATATCAACTTAGTTGTTTTTGTGTAGACAAAGCAACATAAAAGGGTCCCTTGTATCAGAAGTTTTCTTCTTCACTAAAGATATAAAACATATCCTCTTATGAATGGGGCTTAGTTTTAGAATAATATTTATACAAAGGACTTTTTTATATCAAATTTCAACCTATCCATTTATAACTGATCAAAAATATGGCCAGCCACTTAACTTATTTTGAAAACTGACAATGAACCTTGTTTTTTTTCACATTTCTACTTTTTAATTAGCTCATTCATAGTGCAGGCATTACAGAAAAAGCAATGTGATGTAAAAAAAAAAATGCTAACATGACCTAAACTTGAGTGGCTGATGTCTCTTTACTTTGATCGTAACTGACAAATTTGTATATGTGTGAAGCCACATTTTTGCACTGCCTCATCACATGCATGTGTGTGGTCATAAGTGTTTGTAGAGTTTGCTGGTGGACTGGCAATCACAGTGAATAACACAGCCACATGATTGTGCACTGCCCTTGAAAAAAATGTATTCCCAGTCAGGCTCAAAACAGCTCGAAGCCTGTCTTGCCAAGCTGCAATTTTTCTTATATATTCTGGAATAGGTGGATAAGAAACTAGTACAGTAGGACATTTATGCTACAACCTGTTCAAACATACAAAACGTGAATGCAATGCTTTGACCAATTGAGACATTATAGTATTATAACACCATAAAAGAAAGAGAAATAAACTGCATATCATTTTATGTCAAATGCATCATAAAATGGTGATTTTATTCACGTCAGCTGGTTGGGTCTTTTTTCTACAAGCCTTTCAGATCTGACATGCTTTTTCTTCTTTCTAAATGTCACTGACAGGTTGTGACATGAACACTTAGGTTAACAGTATTCGACCCGTCATACTGTGTTTGTAAACAGCTTACATTCTCTTCTCTGAGCTTAGAGGAAAGGAGGTAAAGCCTGACAACATACAATTTTTTAACAAACATCCCCACATGCATACATAATGCCCCATTAAAAAAAAAAAAAATAGAAAAAATGTTGCTCCATTTAACATGCATTTCCCTGAGAACCCAGAGGTTACCTTCTGACCACAGCTTTCAAGAACTGCCTGCACTATACAGAGTAATCCTAAATCTCACTCTATAGCAACACAGTTCATCTCTCTCCCTATCTATTGATGAGGGGAAAAAGTGATTTAGCGTAATGAGATTATGTCTCCTGAGGAATCCAAATGTCCATGCAGGGTAATATTTTCTCCAAATAAATCTGTTTCATTATGAAATATCTTTAATCCTTAATATTTGCAAGATGAACTTTGATTCACTGGTTTAACTTTGGATGCGATGCACTGGCTACACCTAGTACACCTACTGCGACATGTAATGTGGATATTGATTGATGTAGCTAAGTAGTGCGATTGCTGTCTGACACAGAAGCAGACATGGCTGGTAGAAATCCCATGGATTTCTATGGCTCAAGCAGCTTTAATTCATCAGCAGAATAGGAATCCCTTTGGTCCTTGGGGAGCGGCACTGAGGATACATCAAGGGCAGGTATGAAGAGACAGGTGACCTATGACCATTGTCTCCAGCTACCTGACCTTGGAACGAGATTTCTGTCTCCAAGCTCGGGCTTAACTCTTCCTCATTTGATCAATTTGATGATGCATAGAGGGTTGGACAGGAAGCTTTGGATAGAAATTCAATATCCAAATCTAAGTGACAAATGCGTGCTTTGCAACTGACCTCTCACATTTTCTACACATTTTAGTTCTGCTGTACTCAACAAAAAATAGTTTCATTCTGAAATTCTACAAGGAATCAACTGCTTGAATTGAAATATTAAATTTAGTGAGAGTGTTGCACTTACAAGTGTAAATATTGATAGGAAATTGGGCAGAAAAAGCTAAACCAAAAGATCTTAGCAGCAAATATAAATTATTGAAATGCCTTTCTATTTTATTTTATTTTGTTGTGGTAAATTTGCACATATTCTTAAAATGTTTTTGAGCATTTTGTTGTTTTCCAAACAACTTGACTTTTATTTTAAAAGTTGTAGGTAGTAATTATGGACATGAATCATGTCCACTACAATCTATTGATCATTTCAAAAACTATGGTTACAAGATACTTTTTTGTCAGTGTGTACTTTTAATTTCTCAAGGATATGAACCCTGACTGAATTCAAGCTTACTGATATTTTCAAAGCCCTTGCTAAGATCCTTGAAGATTTTTAATGTGCACAAATTTTTGTATAGATGAGCAAGCATGTTTATTTCTTTATAAATATTGCTGGTATTTTAATGAGAACTCTAGTGTAAAAGTCTTAATTGTTTGCCATAAACCTTTACGTCGTAATCCTCTACGATTACGTGTGAATATGTAAAATATCAAATACCAACCTACTTAGAAGATATTTTATCTACGGATGCTCCAGAGTTCTTTACAATACATATAACATTTTACTTTAATGCAATATGTGTATGGGCACTAGTAACTGTGTTGAATGTGGCTAAAACATGAACCAGGTGGTGGTTTGAAATTTCTCACCTTTGGAAGAGTGAGAGTAAGCAGATGGCAGGCCTTTAGGGTCCATAGCACATTGTCGACGAGTTACAGACCAGAGGGGAGCGGGATGGCTGACAATCTCCATCCAATGGTTCCATCTGCTGAATCCCAAGCCAGACCAGTGCATGCTGACATGCAAACCCAGACACTAACATCATGATTCAGAATTATACCAAAGGTTAATGGCGAGTAACTTAATCCTTACCACCCTATGAGACATGGTCATGTTCTGTGAGTTATAGTCATCATCTCTCTCATTAAAGCTCAAAAGTAATGAGTGACGCTACAGCATACTAAATTAGATGGTCACTCAAAGAGGATTCAAGTCGGATTTTCTATGTTCAGTGCAAAGCAATCTCCTTACTGTTTCCAGAACACCTATTCAAAGCCCCTCTGCCTGGCTCTTTGGGTGATCTAAAAAGAATAGCCTTAGAGAGAGCAAGCAGCATCAATTGTTACAAAACATGCGCAGAGCTTGTCTTTTGTCCATTGAAACAAAGTGGTTTGTCATGTTCTGTACATTCACCAGGTTTCAAAATAGGCTTTCGTTACAATAGGGTTTGTCTAAATCCTATTGTGGAACAGCAATGCAATATTCTCAGAATCAAATAGAGAGGGAATAATGCCGTGTCTAATTGCAGTTCCTTCACTTTATTTTCTAACTGCATTTAAACTGGCTCCATTCATGCCCATGCTAATCACAACATACTCTGAGCTGCAGAACAACAGCCAGATATAATTCAGGCATATTAGGCCTTGGATGGTTTCTTCAAAGCCATCAGTTTGAACTACATAAATACATTTAGTTGTTTTCAATTATTATTCAATATGTCTTAATAATTCGGGGCTAAAGGGGTAAGCAAACATTATGTTGCTTCATCTAGCACCACTGAAACTACAACCAACCTAGCAGCAAACCTGTCTGCTCTCTACAATATCTGCTGCTTCCACCAAATTGTTTAGTCTATCTGTATGTGATGGGAGGTCAGCTGTCCCGCAGTGCTTTTACCAGAAGCAGGTACTGTAAGATATCAGAGTCTGCCTGTCTGTCTGTCCGTCTGTTCGTCTGTCTTCCCTCCTTTCATCTATATCTATTGCTCTATCTCTCTATGTATGTATCACAATAATTAGACCTGCAGTCTGTATATCTTGGAGGATCTCTGACGAAAGCCTCAGCAAAGGGTTTACTGCAGCCCTTGCGCTGATCCTGTCAAAGTAACCAGTCTATCGGGGTGACTTTATGCCCTGTACTAGTGGATAAAAGCAGAGGGACTTTTTGATTAATTGAAGATCATCATTAATCACTCAATCATCTTGCAAGGTAAAACATCAACTGCATTCACAGTTGTGATAATCGGCGTAAATATGTAACGGATCTGTAGCAAGATTAATTACTGCTGACTTTAGTGGCAACAATATGATTTTTTATTTAATACAGAGAGGCAGGTTCAGGTACATGACAGTTAGAAAGGCAGAATATTCAATAATTTTTCTAGTTTAACTGCTGATATTTACAAATAAGAACATGAGTATTGCACCATGAAAATGAGATGCACAGTTTTGCCCATCTCATAATTGCTTTCTTAAAGACCAGCCTTGAAAGTAATTAGAGGTCGGTGTAAAAATACTAACCATTTAGATAATCAGCCTGCCATTAACAACTTAGGGACTGCAATCTGTTATCAGCTCACTCTTACAAGGAAAATACACTCTCCCTGTTTGATTTGCACACTGTAGTTTTCAGGCACAGAGTGTTGGCGCATTGATTAGTCTGAAGGTCACCATGTAATGCTCTTAGTATATCCATGGCCAGAGAAGATGTCAACTAAACATAATGAATGACCTCATACTTTTCAGCAGACTGTTTTTATCAGCCCCCTGTTGTATAGACAAAACTCGTCCGACAGGTTCTTTTTTCCTGAAACAAATGTCCTTTTATTTGACCTTTAAATATGGTCATTGACAAACTTGTGATTGAATGTGAATTTCATTGTGGAGAGAAAGCCATCTTTATTGATCAAATTAAGAGACAGGTTACAGAGGGGGAGAAAAGGCTGACAGGTGTATTCTGGTGAATATCCCAATTATCGGACTCCATCTCAACTCAGGGACCTTTCATTTTTCATATTTCAGTCTAAATTACGTTCACTGGATAGGTCTGACCTACACTGATGAGCACATGCCAATGCTTGATTTGAGCGAGACTGAAAACATACAAACCACACAAAGATTGTCAAAAATGTTCAGTCTGATGCTGACTTATATCTTGCACTTATTTTAGACTATAATTTGGACATTTGGACAGTTTTTTAGATAAGACGCATCTCTTAGTTGCTACCTGATATCTTTACTTTCGGCAACAAATAGACAGTGTTGAAAATAACTGTGGATAATGTGCTCTCAAACACCACAACCTTGACAGCTTTAAAGAAAAAAAACAATACTTGGAATCAGGGTAAATCATGCAGTTTCATTTATGGTTCATTTAATTTATTTACAGTTTTTCAGCTTCAATATGTTTTCAGCGCAATTCGTGGATCATTTTTCCCACAAAGAGGGGAGACAGCGTCCTATTTAATTTTGTTATTTCCTCATTAATCCTGAAAAAACATCAAAGGCAGAATGATTTAATTAACAATGTGGAGTCTGTGTACAGCCATCTGCATTTTGCAAATTATTCTTTGCCGAGAATAAGAGACTTATCAGGCCCATACAGACATTGCTGCACACCTCAACAGAAGTTGTGTTGACACAGGGAAGGGGAAACTACATGTCTCCCCCAGACAGAATTATCCACTTCACAGGTATTTTCAGTTTACAGTTTCTTGGTTTCAAAATTAATACCCTTTCTTCTTCTGCCAGTTGAGTTTACAGTTCTTTGTTGTGTTCTTTTTGAAGTGTGGACTGAGTGAGGGATAGATGGAATTAAAGTGTTTCATGTGGAATATCATTGTGATTTTTTTTCTTCTTATAGCATTCTGTTCCTGTAATTGTTTTTCGGAAAGTGTTTCTAGGAAGCTGTTTTTTAATGATTATTCCCCTCTTGCCACTTTGGTTTGGGGGCTTTCAGTTTGTTTATCACTACCCATGGCTAAGATGTATAATAAATCCAGCACGTCCATAGAAGTGCTCTTAACATGCTAAAATAAGTAATATTTCCAGTGAGAATTGAACTGAAATCACAGCTGGGGCATGTTCACCTCTTCAAATGGTAATTGTGCCACCTTGTCTTTAAAGACACTACAGTGCGCCCTCGTTCTTTGCGGTTAATGCATTCCAGGAACCATACGCGATTAATGAATTCCGCGGTAGAGACACAAACTATTTATCTTATTATTTATGGTAATTTAAACGCTTATGACCATCCCCATACTGATATTAAACCACCGTCTATCTGTATTCCCTTTTCCCACTCTTATCGACTGTTTAAAGTACTTTTGTGTCTGTGTCCGAGACTCATAGAACCGAGCTCACGGTATCACGTGACTGCCTACCAAAAATCCGCGATGAGGTGAAGTTGCACGCTTTGATGCACGAATGCGTGAGAGCGCACTTTATATTAATAAATGAGTGGTCACTTGAAGAGGATGGAGGCCGACATATTCCTCACAGGATATAAAAATTACAGACTTTTTCAGAGGTATAGTTTGTTTGTTTTTTCCCCAATGGTCTTACAGTACAATAATGTAGAGCAGGGTTTTTATCTGAAATCTTTGTGTAGGATTGTTTGATTCCATTCCCATAATGGATCGTTAGCAGAATTGACTGGGGTCATATGCATGCAATTTGGAAAATTTGATTATTCTCAAACAAATGAATGATTGATCTAAAACTGTGCCTTCGTTAAGTTTGACTTTGTCTCTCAGGGCATTGGTGGCTTTTTATCTGTAAAGCGCTTTGAAATGTCTTCAGATGTGATTAAGCGCTATATAAATAAAAGTTGATTGATTGATTGATTGATTTATTGATTTAAATAAGATGGGTTGCGAATGACAGTGAATGTTTGGTTGAGGAATACAATAGAGGTAATGAAATAAAAAGTACAAACTTTGTAGGAATTATCAATACATGACGCCCTACATCCCCATTCATTAATGCCTTTTTCTTGTTGTATGAAGAACTTGCAGAGGTGTTAGAATCTAAATGAACAGGACACCTGAACCTGTTCTCTCAAGATGAAAATAAGACAGGAAAGAAAGAGCAGGTGAACCGCGAGACGAAAGTGAGAAGGGGAAAAGAATAACAAGCGAGAGTGGAGGCAAAGATAGAAGGAAAGGCAGAAAATATTGTTATTTTTTTTTCTTGGGATGACACCTCTAGCCAATTCAATATCATACTGAAGTTTTGTTGGAGTGTTCCTACCCCTGCTTGACATTTCTGGGTTAGAAAGTACAAAATACATCTCACAATTATCATGTTTCACATTTTTCCCACATAAATTGTTGGCTTTTTATTGTTGAAGGGCAAACATATTCATGGACCCTTGGATATGAAAGCAAGATGGACCAATTTCTTGTCGATAGAAATGTCACATTTGATAGAATCACTTTAATTACAACCATGTGCTAAATTGCTCTTTGGTGCCTGTAAATTGTGTTGGCTAATGCAATGCTTCATATGACATTTACATTCTGGTTACTTTTTTTTTTCATGGGACAATGAAGAGAGAGCACAAGGTGCTTTTTCATTTATTTCAACAATCACGAATGTCATCAATCAACATTAACCATCAGCTCTGAGCTATTGACTGATGATTCACCACGTTAGAATCTCCTCCCATTTCAAAATGAAAGGCTGCGGCAGCAGTGGAAATGTGAAGGCAGACACTCAGTTGATTGGCACCTTATTGAGTCTGGCAGGGGAGTCGTTGATTGCACTAGCTGTCAATATCATATAATTGTTTTTCTTACATACATGATGCCCTCCATTTTTACAACAGGGTCTGCTCTTGCATTTGCCTGTATGGGGGAAAAATAGTAGAACTTAATTTTCATACATTATAGTACAAAAATGTGTAGCTGCATTTACCATCCCATTCGAGAGAGCCAAGAATAGTGTTAAAGAACCCTTACCCAGTATGTCATCATAACATTGAGATTCATAACCCATACTGGACCGCTGTATTATCTGCATATTGCTGTAAATCTGTCCTTCACAGCTACTCAAGTGTGCGTCAGAGAGGCCAGTTATGCTTTGAAACTTTAATTTGGCTCCTTACAATTATCACGTTAACTGCATTGCTGGAATTCATATGCTGAGAATACTTCCATCTTCACATGGGGTTGACGCTGCACAACGTGTATTCGTGGAAGTCATGCTAGAACTAGTAAAGTTTTCTCCCTCACTGGCACCCATAAACAATCACAGCTAAGAGTCCAACCTACCTCTCTACCCCAAGGTGAGAGGAGAAACTAAGATTTAGTTGAAATTGAAACTGTCTCCCTGATAGTTTGAAATAATTAGCAATATCACAGTGAGGAGTGGAAGAGTCAGGGATGACAAAAAATAAAGAGGCTATCAGCGCAAGATAAAGATGGCACACTGGTGACAAGTCTTCAATTCTAGAGAATTGAATGTCATCGTGATTGACTCTAGATGTCACAAACTCAAACAAGTAATGCTGGAGATATGATGCTAAAACTTTGCCAAGGGTTTAGAAAGATGACCAAACATTTTTTTTTTCTTAGACAGGGCTAGTATCACTCGCTCACATTCTCTGATTCCCAGTCTTTTGCACTCGCCCTTTAATTGCTCATCGAAATGAAGTCTCTTGTCTCTGGCAATTTATGGCAGTATTATGGATGCATGGCTCCCAAAAAGTTGTTCCCACTTCCCACCAGTAAAACTAAGGATTCACCCTTCAGCCCTATCACATTTCAGAAATCACATCTGCAGAGCACTACATTTCTGCACCAATTTGCGAAGGGTGAATGATTTGTATCAGTGCTGCTGTCTTCTCTCATAGTGAATAGGAAAATTATTATAGCAGTGGGTATTGGTTCCTTCACACACTGAATTACATGGAGAGTGAGTCTGTTTTTCTCTCTGTCACATATTGTAACTCTGACACATACACACAGGCCTGTACACAGTAGATTGGAATAAACAGGATGCAGAATGAAACTGGCAATGATGATGTCATCTCAGCAGTTGTCGCTGTAATGGAAATAGAAGAAGTTCTGACAGTATTCTTCCACATTTGCGCAAGTACTTAGACATGTTAATGACGTTTAAGGCTTGCTTTATGCAAAACCTCCCCTCTCTGTGTGCCATCCCCAGGCTCTGCTAAGATGTCAGATTTGAAGCCGATACCAGATGCCAGGCAGAGGAAAAGAGACACACTCTTGCCTCTTTGTGGGTGTGTTGTGTGTTATATCAGGATGAAACAACTGATACAAAAAGGATGGCGCCCCAGGACAATAGATTTGTGTCCTCAGGGCCTGAAAGGCACACACAATCAAAAATGTGGAGTGTTAATATCTGATAGTTATCGCTCTAGGCTAAACAGCATAAAACACATTGAGGTCAATGGGTTGCTTTCAGTCTCTAAAGCACCATAGCTGCGTGGTTATTTCCACCATCTCTTCCTCTGTGGACTGATGTAGCCACTGGAGCATTCTCCTCATCATCACAGATAGAACACAATCAAGGAATCTGTTTCTTTCTTTTTCCTTTCATTTTATTATGACTTTCCCTTCTCTATGGTAGCTTTTTAGAAGAAAATGAAGGAGTTGGTGGTGTATACTGATTTGATATAAAACATTCAGTCATTCATTCATTTCCAATACCCGCTTCTTCCGCTGCCGCGGGTTGCAGGGTCGCTGGAGCCTATCCTGACTGGGGGCATGACGAAGAGTACACTCCAGGCATGACGCCAGTGCACCGCGGAGCCACATGTAGACAGACAAACACGCACGCACACACTCACACCTATGGATAATTTGAGACTGGCCAATCCATCTGAAGTAGCTGTTTTTGGAGGTGGGATGAAGCTGGAAAATCCAGAGAGAACCCACACGGACACGAGGGGAACGTACAAACTCCGCAGAGCGGCCTTGCTGTGCGGCGACAGCGCTACCCGCTGCACCACAGTGCCGTCACAATTAAAACAATAACAAATCAAACAAATATATACAGCTTTAGTCTCGCAGTATTTAAATAGAATAAAACTGAATTGTAATTAGTTATAAAGGAACTTGCAGGACCCTGTGGAAATTCCACGATAAAACAATAATATTCGTTTGTTTTCTTTTTTGTCTTCGCTGTCACAAGAAACAAACCGCTGATTCCAACAAAGCTGTAACGGCTCCGTGTGTGTGGGACAGACAAACGCAAAGACAAAGGCCACTTCGGCGTTACGGTCCAGCCATCTGGGTAGACGCCGGCTTTGTGAGTTCGGTCCTAGTGAATAAAGCATCGGGGTTCCCCACACGACAACGTGAAGTCCGTCACAATCAAAGAATATAAACAGCTTTGTTTGACGAAGCCAAAACGGCTCGGTAAGTGTGAGACATGGACAAATGTGCAGACCGGAGCTAACTCGGGTAGACACCGGAAGCATGACAACTTGAGGTTTTCAAGTGAGCTTATTCATATATATAGGTGGGGAGTGTATGTGGTTAAAAACTTTATTGAAACTCACATTATCCACCCAATTCATTTTCTTGACGATAATGGTCATCTCATCTTCAGCTGCTATATATACGGTATATACAGTATATCAATTCCAAAGGTTTGAGTTTTAGTGCAGAACCATACAAGTCACATGTCTTTCTCTTGTGTTAAAGGTAATAGCAGTTTTATATTTGCAATACTGAATGCAGTGTCTTTATACTAAATTTCAGTAAAGAGACACACTTAAGGGTTATTTAGTTTGAAAATAAAAATGCAATGAATAGTTTGGCGAACTTAAAGTGCCATTACAAACATCGGCAAAATTAAGCTTCCAATATGCTGGTGAAAATAAAATTCAAGAAGATTTAAGAAAAAAATAAGTAATAAGGTTTTCATTCTTTTTTTTTTATCACAGATTTTAAAGGAGTTCTTGTTGTTGCATCATTTATGAGCAATGGGTTTTTTTTCTTTTTTTTCCAGCACTGCAATTTTACACACAATCCACCCTCTGCATGTCAAACCATATCTGTTGCTCATGCTGTTATGATTGTTGGTTGACAATTCCAGTGCTCGGTGCAACCCAAATAAAGTATGTAGTGACAGCGACATTAACACGAGCCTCTGAGCACCTCTGTGATTGTAGTGAGAGTATTCCTGTAGGCAGGCCCCGGAGGACTAAAAGGCATATATGTGAACTTTCAGTGGCTGGTTTTTTGGTGGAGCATTGTGACAGACATCATCAAAACAGTAAAGCAAAGCTGTGATTTATTGAATTTGCTGCTCGACACTGCTTTCATACATTATGTTATGTATTTTCTTCTGCTTTCAGAAACATGGCGATGCAGATGAATTAGACATGTTAAGCAAAAACAGGTCTTTCCCTGAAAGCTTTTTCTTGATAAGCCTTTTTAGACATTCAGTGGACTTATCACACCATATAAATAGGACAGAATTCATTATTCAGGGGAGGTTTTGGTGAAAAATTAATAGTTGTCCCCAGAGGAGGGTCTGTGGCATTCTGAAAAGGAAAACCTTTAAAGCATATATGCACATGGGGATCTGGAGTGTCTGGCCCTCATACTAAAACCTTTGCCATGCTGCACTACACCCTGATATTGCAAATATAAGTTTGCAGAGCACTAATGACTGTGACTAATACAGCCCACATTAAGCTGTCTTTAACATATTTTGAAGATATTGAAAGAAAAAGTAATAGAAAGGAGAATTGCGTGTCAGCCCCTGACACTGACACATCGTGCAGATTACAATTTTCAAGATTACCTAGCAGGACAAAACACTGGGGCTCGAGCTTTCTGACAAGAGTGACTACTTATGTGACTGCAAATTATTTCAGTTATAAATACCTCACTTTACGATAAACAACACCATTAAAAACACAATAAAAATTGTACACTAGGTTCTCACTCAGCTCTGCCATATAAGAGATTGCAATTTTTAGCACGCCACTATCACTCATGGACTGAAATCATGCCGCCGCCGGTGCTGAGTGGTTTTCAGCCTGCCAGTTATCAGTTGAAAGATGGGCTTTGCGATGCCTTTGTATCCGCTTTCTATCTGCTAGGCCATGGAGGCAATAACAGTAATGTATGGCTAAGGGAAAACAGAGCTAATCATCAATGACTGTAAGATATATAGCATATGCAGTGGCACCTTGTTTATTACCTTCTCCTCTCCCCCTGCCTAATCCATCGGCTGCAGAGACAGGTTGCCAGATACAAGAGCTTCTTCAATGTTAATTTGATTCATTCTTGTTTTCCATAATAATTGGGGGCAATGGGTCAATGTGATGAATTTGCTTCTTACATGACACAGGATGTAGCGCAGTGGCTGCTGTACAGTTTATCTCTCTTGTCTCTCCTCCATCAGGTAATTCAACGAAGGAACTTTTTTATTATCTCTAAACATGCTGTAC